>NC_143015.1:51711791-52045691 GCF_055824585.1 Amblyomma mixtum
TGATTGCAGTGCCTAACTGGAAATGCGTGTTCAAACTTTCTTCGCTAGAGAACCTCGGCGCTCAGCTAAAAGCGCGACAGGCGTTATCGACTCCTTCGTCGCTCGAAGTAAGAAAAATTGTTGTCATCATCTTTTGGGAACACTGATAAGCACACATGGCGCTCTGCCTGTCTGGTTATCTGCGGAAAGAGTCTTTTATAATCTTTTTTTGATTTTGTCCCTAGCTTAGTGAAAGGGATAAAGGTGCTCTTCTCTGACAGTCTGCAGGTTACAGTTTGACGTTATACAGGGCCAGTATATTGGCATGCATTGTATTATTTCTGTCAAGCGTCTATTTCTTTTGTGCGCTACCGGCTTGACAGCTACAATAAACGAGAATATACTTCGTGGATGAAAATATTCTAACTGCAAACGTTGCAATTGTAGCTCCAAGATGCTCCGAAACCGGCTGGCTCATACGACTGCCGTGTCCTGGATCAGACACGTCGCGTGGTGTAATTAGTGCTAGTACTTAATTAGGAAACATTGTCCGCATATGATCAGCACTTTCTAGTTCTATAATAAACAAGCATGAATGAGATTTGTACTTTTTGTGGATTTAGTTGGTTGCAGGCCCACTTGGACACTCCAAGAAAGAAGAGGTGTAAGGAATGAAAAGAAGCTGTATCCACATCACGTGTTCCAAATGCTTGTCGTCCATTGCGATGCAGAGTTGAATGCGGTATTTGATGGAATTCACCGAAGAAATGAGCATCTGTCTGGGAATCTTTTCAATTGATATTGCCACGTACCATTGTAGTGCTTGTTCGTTCACGCTCAAGGCTCCAGGAAAGAGTCGTTATCACTTTTGTTCGTGACGCGAGAAGCGACCAGACTAATCTCGATTGATCGCAGCCATGAAAGGCTGAATCTAGGTTTTTCCAGATTACTGTAGATGATCTTGACCTGTTGTCTGGAAGATTCCTTGCCGGCTTTAAACTGAGCGATGCCGCGAGCGGCGGACATTCGTAGTTCGACGACCGCCGAGCACGCTTGTTGCTGCCCGAGCTCGTATTGTTTCGTATTTTTGTTCCTTTCGAAAAAAATAAACTTCTCTTTCTATGCCCGAGCTCGTCCAGAACCAGCGAAGATATTTCGGCGCTGGCTTGCTGAGAAGTTTTGACAAGTGCAGGCGGGCCTCGGATCCACTGCGACCCCGAGGTTCCGCAACCAGCCTCCCCGCCCAGGCGCCGTGCCTTTGCCGGTGCTCGGGAAACTTCGTGAGCTTCAAGCAGCAGCCCAGTCGGCCGCCCGTGACGTCATGGGAGGCCCGTGACGTCATGGGAGGCCCGGGACCTGCTGCCCCTCCGGTGTTCCGTGCGCCGCCCCCAAAGGCGCATTGTTTTTCGTTCACAGTTACTTCCGACGCGACAGCTGACGACATCGTCGACGGCATCGAGTTGGTTGTCGGCCCGAAAGGGCTAGAGAGCCTCCAGCACCATGGAGGCATGAAGTTCTGCGTCGCCATGGCCTCGGCAGCGGCGGCGGAGAAGATGCTCGTGGAAGGCGCCTTCAACGTGAACGGCACTTCCGTCCCAGTAGCCTGCGTGGGTCCTGCCGTGGTCCACGTGATGGCTTTTCGTGTGCCGCTGTTCGTGGGAGACGCGGCGCTGGCAGCGGCACTGAGCTCCTACGGCAAGGTGCTTGACATCACCCATCCCGTCCTCAAGGGCCGTCGTCACGTCGGCAACGGGACGCGCGTGGTCCGGATCGAGATGAAGCAGGCGGTGCCGAACTTCTTGACCGTCAAGGGCCACCGCGTCATGTTTGACTACCGAGGCGTCCGGAAGGTGTGTTCCCGCTGCGGGCAGGCCGGCCACATCGGCGCGGCGTGTCGAACGCCGCGGTGCGCTCGCTGCGAGGTGTTCGGCCACGACACGGCCGGATGCGGAGCGGCTTGCAGGCGCTGCGGTGGAAGCCACGCCACAGCGGACTGCCTGCGGCCACGGTCCTATGCGGCGGCCGCCGCCTCGAGAAAGGAACCGAGCAAGGACAACGTGGTCGCAGAAACGCGGAGCACACCAACCGTCCGGACGCCTGTTGCCGACGCGGACCCTACGACCAGCAGCCCGAGGAAGCCCGAGCCCACCCCCGCGACGGAGGTGCCCGTGAAGGAGCAGCTCGAGGGGACGCCTTCAAACGAGGTGGAGCCGTTCGGTGCTGTTTTCGCGGAACCCTTGCCGCCGCTAACCCGCACAGCTTCCTTCAACTAGCAGCAGCGGCGATGAGTCGAGCGTGGCGTCGGACGACCTGGTGGACGTACAGGACAAAGTCACGCCGCTTCGCCTGACGGGCGACTTGACGTGCGGCCAGGTGTCAGGACCGACGACTCCTGGAGGTGCGGACGACGCGCGCTTCCCGTGACCAGCCAGCTACACCCTCCCATCGGCGACCCTGGCGTCGGCATCGGCTTCAGCTGCGAGCGTCGCCAAGACCACGCAGCAACCGGTGAGCGAGGCCACAAGCGCCGACGACCCCGAAAACATGGACTTTTCCCGACCAGACTTCAAACGTGTCCACCCCCAATCATCGGAATCTGAAGGGACAGTTAACGAACGTTGTAGTAAAAAAAGTGCCGCGCGCGTCAAGCGCCGCCCATGGCAGCGCTCTTTAGGTTGTATGTTATGCCGTCGGTGCTCTTGGCAGTCATGGCGGTTGTGCATCTCGTCTCCCTGAATGTTCGGGGATTTCAATCCGTAGACAGACAGAGAAAGGTGATGCACTTTGCCAGGGCTAGGGGTGTCGACATCCTGTTTTTACAGGAATGCAATTTTCGTACTTCCTTTGATGTGTGAATTTCACCACCCGGTTTTCTGTTTTTCCTTATTTTTCGTTGCCTGACTCTCACATGTGCGGTGTTGGTGTCGTCTTTGTAAACCCCTGCCTGCGCGCGGGTGCTCATTGCACTTTCGGGCTGGATGGCCGCACTCTTGCGGTCGACTTCACACTAAACCAGCTGCGGGTACGTGCGTTGGTTGTATACGCGCCAACACGGCAGTCTTGTAGTTCCGATTTTTTTGAGCGCCTCGACTCATTCCTCGTTGATCCCTACCCCACTTTCATCGTCGGTGACTTCAATTGTGTATTTAACATTGACCGTGACGTCCGCGGACAGGGTCACGGTCGCCGTTATTGCGGTGCCCCCGCGCTCCGCGATCTCGTGACTCAGTTCCGCTTGTCTGACGCGCGGGTGCAGCTTCAAGGGGATGCCTTTGGAGCGATGTGGGAGAGAGCACACTCAGCGAGTCGGATAGACAAATTCTATTTTCCACCAGAGCTCGCTTCTTTTGTCGTTAGCTGCGAAGTTATCTCGTTCCCTGCAGGCACGCCGGTGATTTCCCATCACCACCCCTTGTCAGTAAGGCTCGACTTTGGTGAGGACACCCCACGTACTGTTACGTGGCGCATGGACACGAGCCTACTGGCAGACCCGGAAAGCATGGCGTCACTGCGTACAGCATTGGCCGCATCGTGCAAGAGCATCGTTGCGGCTGATTCATGGGACACACTCAAGGCTCGTTGGCAGGCAACTCTGGTGGCGGCCGGTCAAGACCGGAAACGCCGGGTAACTCATGCACTGAATGACACCCTCTAGCGCATCCGTATAGTGCAGAGGGGAGCACCCTTAACCTTTGCCATGAGCGATTACCTGAGTCTACTTAAAGCACGTTACCACGTGTTGCTCTGCCAGTCATCACGGGCAGCTGGTCGTGCACACCAGCTCGGGCGGCCGATATCTGACCCGGCTGTGCTACGACACGTACGCGCCGGCACGGCAGATGAATGAATTGGCTCCCACTACTGTGCCTTTCGTGACACTCCCAGACGGCACCCAAAGCAAAAGCACGGCCGATATCTGCACGAACTTCGCAAGCCACTTTTCGAACCTGTTCTCTACGGACAGATGGCTACATCTTCAAGATGGTTATGACGGGCTTCTACAAAGTTTTTTTGGAAACTTGCCACGAGTAGCTGAAGAGTTGGATGAAAACCTTTGCGCACCAGCCACAAGCCAAGAGCTGCACGTCATCCTGCAGAGTATGAATGCAGCCTCTGCTCCCGGTCCAGACGGCATTCCAACAAGTTTTTATTCAAAGCTTTTTACGAGATCCAAGGAGCGCTCCTGAAGATGGTCAACGGCTTCCTCGCGGATAGGTTACGTCCAAACTCTTTCCGCGAATGTCGCATCATACTCATTCCGAAAGCGGGCGGTGACCCCTCCGACCCGCAAGCACGGCGGCCCATAAGCCTCTTAAACGCAGACTACAAAATAGTCGCATCTTTACTGAACACAAGAATGCGGACGATCCTGCCTCGCCTAATCCACCGGGCTCAAACCAGCAGCGTGCCTAACCGCTCTGTGTTTGATGCATTGGCACTCACTAGAGATCTGTTCACATTTGCCAGCAGGACGGGCTTCAGCGGGTGCTTTGTTTCGCTTGACCAGGCGAAAGCATTCGATCGGGTGGAACACTCGTATCTGTTCGGAGTCCTTGAAGCCTTCGGATTCCCTCCGCAAATTGTCAGCAGGCTGCGCTTACTTTACGCACACCTGAATGCTCGTCTCTCCGTAAACGGCCACCAGAGCGCTCCCTTCTCAGTCACCCGGGGCATAAGGGAAGGATGCCCTCTCTCCGCAACATTCTTCGTGTTATGCCTGGATCCACTCATCCGGCGCACTGACGACAGCCCATCCATAGGCGGCTTCCCTCTGCCTGGCCAGGGCCAAATCAAGGTTTCGGCCTACGCCGAAGACGTGTCGCTTTTCCTCAAGGACGAGGATAGCTACGCCGCTTTTTCGCGGCTGTTTCTCGAGTACAGCGAGATATCGGGGGCCCTATTGAACAAGAGAAAAAGCAAGGCACTAAGGTTTGGCACCTTCACACCGAACCTTGCGGGCGAGGTGGAGTGGGTGCAGGGAGTGAGAGTCCTGGGAGTAGTATTCCTCGCCAGCGGGGAAGAAGCCCGCGAAACCTGGACTAACCTCCGCACGAATGCTGCGAAACGCCTCTCGGTGGCGTCAACTTTCCGCCTTTCAATGGCAGAGAGCAGCTATGTAGTTAAGTCCACAATCCTAGCCGCATGTTTTTTTGTCGCCCGCGTCGCAAACCGACCGCGCACGTTTGCTCGCAGGCTAACCTCGGCCTGTGGCTCTTTCGTTTGGGCGGGCAAAACCGAACTTGTGTCACGAATGTTTATGCGCCTTCCATTGTACATGGGTGGGTTTGGTATACCTTGCATCCGCACCATGTGCAATGTGCTCGCCTTGCGAGGAGTACGAGATCGTGTACGCAACCCAGACTATCCCGGGAGAACACTGCTCACATACTTTCTGGGTACAGCGCGTAACGTGTTTTTTTACACAACACGTGGTTGGCCCTACAGCCGAGCAGCCGCCGGCATTTTTCGTTAATGTGCGCCGCACACTGGCGTCGTTGACTGCCAGCGTGCCCGATCTGGGTGTTGATGAAACCCCGCCCTCCAGGATGTGTGAAGCACTAACGGTCGCTGCACTGACCCGCGAACAAGTCCAGAAAACGAGACGGGCACGCTGGCGCCAACTGACCTCAGCTGCGCTTTTTGCAGATGTCAGGGACTTCGGCTGGCTGCGAGGCTGGCGGGTCCTGCCCACAAGAGACCGCCTTGCGGCGTGGGGCGTGGCGCCCTCCGCTCGATGCCCGCAGTGTGGTCTCCTTGAAACTTTGCAGCACGCAATGTTTGAGTGTGTAGTTGCGCGCACCTTTTGGACATTAGTGTCACGCATGTTTTTAACCCGCCTGGAAGCGCGCACTAGTTCTCCCGAAGTGTTTCAAAATATGGTCTTGTGTGTGGCATGTTCGTTTTGTGGCGGCAGCGTGGAGCGGCTTCCTTAAATGGGCGTCCGCAAAGAGCAATGTTTCCAATGTTGCAGCGCCTCCGCACGCGCCTCTTTGAGCAAGCATGCGTGGACGCACTGTCAATAAGCGAGGCTGAGTTCTTGCGCAAATGGTCGACATACTTTATCGTCCTGCGCGGCGGTCGAGTGGCGGCTTTCTTACTGCCTTACTGACGTGCTCAGTGCTGCGTCACTGCGCATGTGATTGAAAGATAAGACTTCAGTTCAACTGTTTTGTTTCGTATTTTTGTTCCATTCAAAAAAAATAAACTTCTCTTTCTACGCCACCGCCGAGTGATTCAGTTCTTTTGCGGGTGCAAGTCAGCCCAAATGAAGAGCTTCGTTTCAAAGACTGGTTGGTGTTTTTCTGACCGCTGGACTGCCGTCACTACAACGTAACATCTGGTGGAGGTGCTGGGTAGCCTTTCCTATTCCGGACACCCCCTACAAGTCGTGACGCCAGCCTTCTGAGTCATCTACCGCAGGACCTGAGTCCAGTCCACCGCGCAAGCCGAGGCCTGCAAGGAGACGCACCTGAGTTCCGGATTCTGCCGGACCCTACCCGGAAGCGAAAGCCAGCAGCCACGTCTACCATGAGCTTGCCCCAGACGATGTCTCCAATCATTCTTTAGCAGCCCCGGGTGCCACCAACCTTCGACACTTCGCCTGGCGCCGATCCCGAAGAATGGCTGGAGCAGTTCGACCGTGTGGCTATCTTCAACAACTGGGACGATGCCACGAAACATAGGTACGTCTTCTTTGCCTTTGAGCGACCAGCAAGAATCTGGTTTGAGAATGGGGAAGCTAGCCTCACGAACTGGGAAACCTTCAAGGAGCAGCTTCTAAAGACCTTCACGAACGTCGTGCGAAAGGAGAGAGCCCAGTAGCTGATACAGTCTCGCATACAACATCCAAACGAGACCGTTGCAATGTACACTGAGGAGATGAAGCGTCTCTTCCATCGTGCCGACTCAAACATGAAGGAAGAAGAAAAAGTAAAGCTGCTTATGCGAGGAATTAAAGAGCAACTCTTTGCCGGCCTCGTACGGAATCCACCGAAAACCGTAGCGGAATTCGTCGAAGAGGCAGCCACCATTGAAATAACTCTTGATGCCCGAGCCCGCCAGTACGACCGCCAGCAGCGCGTTTTCTCAGCAAGCTGCCTGGACACCGCTAACAACAACGACCTGCGGGAGGTTATACGTCAAGTTGTGCGAGAGGAGCTCCGACGATTGCTGCCAACGGGAACGCAGCCGCAACTTTCATCGCTCACTGACGTCATCCGAGGCGAGGTTCAACAGGCCTTGGGTGTGACGCCGACAACCACGCAGCCTCTGCAGCCTCCAGCCATGACTTACGCCGCAGCTGTGCGCCGTCCTGAACCTCGACGACGGGACCCAAGCCCATATCGCCCTCAGCCAGCTGCGTTGGACCGCCGCCTTCTCGCCCCAACACGCCCGTTCTACGAGCGTCGCACCCAGCCGAGGAAATGCGACGAGTGGAGAACTCCCGACCAGCGCCGCCCACTATGCTTCGACTGCGGCGAAGCCGGCCACATTTTCCGGTATTGCCCATACAGAAGAATGGGCATCCGAGGGTTCTCTTACGACGCCCCACGACCCCGACGCGGCCAGCGACCAGCCGAAATCGAAGAGTTTTTGCGTCGGGAAGAATCCTCATCGCCGAGCCGCCTATCACGTTCCCCGTCGCCATCGTCACCACACTTTGTGTCTCCTAACTGAGGTTACGCCATGCGTGGACGCTCCCCCAGCCCCCGAAGGTTAAACTGAATAAAGCAGCCTCTGGAGGTGAGGTCGTTTCTAAGCGCAATGACAAAGATCCTCCATCGACGAGTACTCAAGACCATGCCTCAACTACGACAACACCGACGACGACGACACCGACGACGACGACGACGCGGCCAGACTTGAAGTTTTTACCGTTGCCCAGTGAAGTAACGTCGGAGTACGCCCACCGTAGCCCCACTACTCGACGAAGCCGAGATCGGACACCGAAGACAACGTACAATACGAGAACGCGAACAAGTGACCTTGAAGTTACGGTCGGCGGTCACGCGGTTACTGCCTTGGTCGACACGGGAGCTGACTGCTCAGTGATGAGCGGGCCACTCGCTGTCCGACTCAAGAAAATAGAGAGTTTTAGCTGAGCGTTTTTACGGCCAGCGGAGCGGAGCGGACGAGGGCGGACGCCACTGCGCATGCGCAGTGCGCTGGGGCGGCGAGCGCGTTTACGGCGCCCCGCTGGGAGGCCTTCCTCAGCGGAGCGCGCGAGCGTGCGTAAGCGCGCGCGGGCGTGTATGGGTATTCAAGATGGCGGCCGCCAGCACGACCGCTGGCAACGCTGTTTCGTCGGTTACGACCGCGGCGATCTTCTATCTCGGACCATTTAAGTCTCGACAGGAGTAGCGGATCATGCAATATGCTTTTCGGCATCTTGGAAACGGATATAAGCAGAGCAGAAGCAACTAAAAAAGCGCGCGAAAGAACAACTGACCTGGCGGTTAGCACTTGGCTTCATTTTCATAGCGTCGCAGTCGCAAACATTTTTTCTAACACAAATATTCCTCTACTGCATCCAAAAGACCCCTATTTTAAACTAATATAGAGAAAACAAAAGAAAAGTACATTTATTCCGCAGTTATAGCATAATAAAAACAAGCGCGACGCGTGTTCATATTACGCTAGCTCCAATTCTGACCACGAGATGGCGCAACAGAGCGCGCCGATCTTTTAGGCTCGGGCGGGTTCCGGACCCGCCGAGCTAAAAGTCTTTTCTCGCTCGACGCTCCGCTGGTGTATCCGCTGGGCCGCTCAGCGCCGCTGGCCGTAAAAACGCTCAGCTAAAACTCTCTAATGACAACAAGTTGGGATGGCCCGCTGATCCGCACCGCAGGTGGTAACCTTATTACGCCGTCAGGACGCTGCACCGCGAGAGTTGCAGTAAATGGGTGAACCTATGCTACAACCTTCCTGGTCCTTCAGAAATGCTCGCGAGACGTGATTTTGTGAATCGACTTCCTGAATGAACATCGGGCGATCATCAACCTTCGATCCAAGTCGATGAAGCTTTCCATGGACAAAGCCATATCTACAGCGACGACAGCGACTCATCACGTTGCCATAAACGTCCTCGACGAACCACTGAGCGCGCCGCCCCGATCAAGTGTCGTCGCCTGCATAGTAAAGGAGACATCGAAACTGCCAAAGGCGTCGTCGAGGGGAACACCCAGTTACTCCTTGATCGAGGACTAGGCGTCGCAAGAGGAGTCGCCCAAATCCGAAATCGCCAAGCCCAGGTGCTGCTAACCAACTTCACCGAAGAATACCGGCATCTAAACAAAGGTACCGCGATCGCTTTCCTCGACGAGCTGGCAGACATCAGAGACATATTTGCCCGAACCGACCAACCCGTAGAACCATCTGACCAAGGCCATCAACAAACGTTTCATACCAACCCAGCATTACCACGGAGCAGACAAGACCAAATACGCAATCTTCTTCAAAAGTACAGCGATTCCTTCTCATCAGCATCGAATGTGCTACGAACCCGGCTTGCCAAGCACTGCATTGTCACAGACGACCACGCCCGACCCTTGCGACAGAGCCCCTACCGCGTATCACCGCTAGAACGCCAAGCTATCCGCAAGCAAGTTGAGGAAATACTTCGTGACAACGTCATCCAGCCATCGAGGAGCCCTTGGGCAGCTCCAGTCGTCCTAGTGAAAAAAAAAGACGGCACCCTTCGCTTTTGCTTCGATTACCGCCGCCTGAACAGCATTACGAAGAAGGATGTCTACCCCCTCCCCCGCATCGACGACACATTAGATCGGCTATTCAACGCTAAGTACTTCTCATCGATGGACCTGAAGAGCGGGTACTGGCAAATTGAAATCGACGAAAGAGATGGCGAGAAGACTGCGTTCATCACGCCAGACGGACTCTTCGAGTTCAAGGTGATGCCATTCGGCCTCTGCTCTGCCCCAGCGACGTTCCAGCGAGTAATGGATACGGTGCTCGCAGGCTTGAAGTGGCAAATTTGTCTAGTCGACCGAAATGATGTTGTTGTCTTCTCCTCAAGCTTTGAAGACGATCTCAGAAGGCTTCGGACCGTGCTGGAAACAATCAAGTCTTCAGGACTAACACTGAAACCAGAGATGTGCCACTTCGCCTACGAGGAGCTGCTGTTCCTTGGTCACGTCGTAAGAGAGGATGGAGTTCGCCCAGACCCTCAGAAGACGGCTGCGATCGCAGAGTTTCCACAGCCTAATGCAAGAAATCTATACGGAGATTCCTTGGACTGTGCGCTTATTACCGGCGGTTCGTCAAGAACTTTTCGCGCATCGTTGAACCTTTGAACCAACTTACAAAGGCTGAAGTGCCTTTTAAATGGAAAACGCCGCAAGTGGAAGCTTTCAAAGAGCTGAAGCGCCGCTTACAGTCCCGTCCTGTGCTCGGACACTTTGATGAAAATGCCGAAACTGAAATTCATACAGATGCAAGCAGTGTGGGCTTAGGAGCGGTCCTCGTTCAGAAAAATGGTAAACAGGAGAAAGTTATCGCGTACGCAGAGTCGTTCACTGTCGAAAGCCGAAGCCAACTATTCGACGACCGAGAAAGAATGTCTCGCCATTATTTAAGCCACGTCCAAATTTCGACCCTACCTGTACGGAGGATTTAAGGTTGTGAGCGACCACCATGCCCTTTGCTGGCTTGCCAATTTTAAGGATCCCTCTGGCCGCCTTGCTCGTTGGAGCTTGCGTCTTCAAGAGTTTGACATAACTGTAGTCTATAAATCTGGCCGCAAGCATTCCGACGCAGACTGCTTGTCCCGAGCCCCCGTCGACGCAGCACCGGAAGAGGAAGACGACGACGCTCTCTTAGGATTGGTAAGCGTCAGCAGTTTCGCGGAGCAGCAGCGCTCGGATCCTGAGTTGAAAAGCCTAGTTGCTTATCTGAAAGGAAAGAGCGCATCGCCTCCCCGAGGGTTCAAGCGCCAACTGTCGTCCTTCGTCCTTCCCAATAATGTGCTCCTGAAGAAGAACTTCGCGCCTAACAGGACAGTACATCTTCTTGTCGTGCCCAAGAATATTAGGCAAGAAATTATGCAGGCATGTCATGATGAGCATCTCGGCATGTCATGATGAGCACGGGGCATCTCGGGAATGCTCGCACGTTGCACCGCATCCAGGAGAAGTACTATTGGCCGCGGCTAGCTGCCGACGTTTCCCATTATGTGAAAACGTGCCATGAGTGTCAGCGACGCAAAACGCCTCCGATTAGACCAGCCGGACTCCTGAACCCCATACCACCTCCAACTAAGCCCTTTCAGTAAATAGCAATGGACCTCCTCGGCACCTTTCCGTTTTCATCATCGGGTAACAAGTGGATCATCGTGGCCACCGACTACATGACCCGATACGCCGAAGCAAAAGCGTTGCCTATTCGTACCGCAACAGACAAAATTTCCTTTCGAACAAATTCTCCTGCGACACGGCGCCCCCGAAGTGCTCATCACAGACAGAGGGACGACTTTTATAGCGGACCTGACACAAGCCATTTTAAACTACAGCCAGACAAGCCATCGGAGGACAACTGCCTATCATCCACAAACCAACGGACTCACAGAGCGTCTGAACAAGACCATGGCAGACATGCTCTCCATGTACACCGACGCCGAACACAAGACATGGGACTCCATTCTGCCCTACGTGATCTTCGCTTATAACACTGCCGTCCAGGAGACAACCAGGTTTACCCGATTCGAGCTGGTATACGGCAGGAAGCCCACGACAACACTCGACGCAAATGCTCCCGCACGTTTCTGACGAAGACAACCTCGACGTCGCCGCCTACCTTAATCGCGCCTAGGAAGCCCGAAGGCTAGCGCGGCTTCGCATTCAAGACCAGCAGCACACCGACGCCCGACGCTACAATCTGCGCCGACGACACACGCATTACAAGCCAGGTGATCGTGTTTGGATATGGACGCCAGTTCGCCGCCGTGGATTGAGAGAAAAGTTTCTGCGACGCTACTTTGGCCCGTACAGGGTTCTCCGTCGCATCGGTGACCTCGACTAAGAAGTCATCCCCAACGGCACGACAGCATCTTAGCGACGCCGCACAAGCCCGGAAGTCGTACATGTCGTACGCCTGAAGCCATATTATGAACGCTAAAGGACTCGAAGTTTTCATTCTCCGTGTTTATTTTCATTTTAAAGCATCGAGACGATGCTTCTTTGGAAGGGGGGGTAACGCCACGTATCATTGTAGTGTTTCTTCGTTCACGCTCAAGGCTCCAGGAAAGGGTCGTTATCACTTTTGTTCGTTACGCGAGAAGCGACCAGACTAATCTCGATTGATCTGAGCCATGAAAGGCTGCATCTAGGTTTTTCCAGATTACTGTAGATGATCTTGACCTGTTATCTGGAAGTTTCCTTGCCGGCTGTAAATTGAGCGATGCCGCGAGCGGCGGACATTCGTAGTTCGACGACCGACGAGCACGTTTGTTGCTTACGCCACCGCCGAGTGATTCAGTTCTTTTGCGGGTGCAAGTCAGCCCAAATAAAGAGCTTCGTTTCAAAGACTGGTTGGTGTCTTCCTGACCGCTGGACTGCCGTCACTACAACGTGACAATATCTTGGTACGCTCCTTCAGGCCATCGAGGTTCGCTGGCTGCGTAGTGAAAGCTTCGTTCTTAACGTATCCCCAGAGGAAGGTTTCCATTGGTGACAAATCGGGCGATGTTGCAGATCACGCTGTTGTCTATCCCGCCCAATCCATTGGTTGGGAAATGTGCTCTCCAGGAATTGCACCAAGGAACGAAAAAAATGTGGCGGGGCTCCAAGCTGAAGCCGCATTTTCTTCAACCCAGTCAGTGGTAGCTCTGAAACAAATTCAGAGGCGTTGCCTTTTAGGACGCAGTCTGAGTATTTTTTCCTTATGAGGTTTCTATCGATGAAGTAAAGCCCTATATTACGGCCGTAATAAATGCCGCACCAAACGTTTGCTGACCGTCTTACATGGTGCATGTTCTGGCGTAGCCAATGTGGATTCTTGACGCACGAATAATGCGCATTGTGCAAGTTGACATTGGGATGTCTGAGTAGATCAAGCGTACTAAAGACAGCACACAGAAAAAGAATAACACGAGACACTCTCTTCTCTCGCGAGATAGCGTCTGTGCAGACGGACAGCTCCTGTCTCGTGTCGTTCTGTGCATGTGTGCTTTCCTTGTGCACTTCATCTACTCAAGCTATGCACCAACATGCCCCAGAGAGTGTTCAACTGACTTTGGAGTCCCTGAAAAATTGGGCCTCCTCTGTCCAAAGCACTTTGTGCAGGAATTCCGGGTCTCCATCACAGTTGATTTGGCACCAGTTGCAAAAATAAAGGCGTTGCTGATAGTCATTCGGTGTCAGTTCCTCACGAAGACACACATGACAGGGGTGGTAGCTGTGTCATGATAGTGACCTCCAAGCTGATGCGGGGCTGGCTCTGCACGCTTTGGCCATTTCCCTGACACTTCCTTCTGGCCTTACAGAAAGGTTCGCGAGGACATCAATGTCAAAACCGTCGGTTGCGCTGCCAGGTCTCTTCCTTTTCTGAACATGAACTGATCCAGTACACTGAAATCAATCAAATATCGATACGAACGTGGGACGACTCGGCACACGACGACCACAGTAATGGGTAGCACAGAGTCTGGATTCCAGCTCCGCGTCCATCTGCGCGCTAACATAAGCGATCACAATGTCCACCTTCTCGGTAGTGCAATATTGGGGTTGCGCTGGGGCGGCCATTCCCACAATTCACACAATGCAGCATCAAGTTTTAATCCTAGGCAGCACTCCCACGCATTTAAGTTGTTTCAAACACTGGCACTGCAATGGCCTTGTCACACGCGCACCTCCAAGACAAGCACCTGAAATGCAAACGACTGCGCTTTGTTGGAAACCTGAAGGTAACACACGCTACCACAACCGCAAGAACAACTGCCCGACAGCAGACAGCCACTGCCGCGCCAGCTCTCCTTGCGACGCTGACCAAGCTTTTCTTTTTGGGACGTGGTTCCAGATGCGCCGCGGTTATCACAAAATAGATGTCAGCCTAGTGAGTAAATGAATTCATGATGACGCGCAAAGAAGAGCCCGTAGGGCAGCCATTCCATAATTGACACACACGCACACACACGCACACGCACACGCACGCGCACGCACGCACGCACGCACGCACACGCACGCGCGCGCGCGCGCGCACGCACACAAACGCCTGGAGATGTGCCCATCAGGGCTCTCAAAATTGACGTTTCCCGTAACTGACGATGACTACAAATATTTTCTTATTCCGAGTCACGAAGGAGTCGATAACGCCGGCCGTGGTCTAAGCTGAGCGCCGAAGTTCTCTAGCGAAGAAAGTTTGCACACGCGTTTCGAATGGGGTGTAGCATTCAATACGACACGTCACCAGCGGACGCTTCGCTTACGCCATACTTCCGGCGCTCCTTGTGCGCTCAGTTTCGGTCGCGTGCTTCATAAAGCTTCAGATTCTTCGCGCTGCAGAGCTCTAGAAATTGAGTTTTTGTTTGTTTGAAAAAGTGATATGACATTGTCTTGTTCATGGCATCAAACTGCCAATTGGGACCAACCACCCAGCTATGATAATTTAAAAGTGAATTTGTGGGTTTTGTTAATACCTGAATAATTAGATGGGGTTTGCAGCATATTGCGTCCGCCCGGGCAGAGACTGTGATCCTACACCTAATTTTTTCCATCTTTAACCAAATATTTCAGACATTTTTGGATTGAAACACCTGATATATATAGCGAGGTATACGCTTCGTTAAAGGAAACATTTATTTGCCTCGATGTTTCGATTCGAAGACCGATCTTTTTCAGGAGTGATTTGTCCTCGCTGGTGTTTCCCATTTTATAAGGGTTGGACACAACAAATGTAAGCGAGAAACAGTAATAAGCAGACAGGAGCAAAAAACAAAAACAAAAACAAAGAAATAGACAAAGATAGGAAAAAAGGGGAGTGGGACCCGCACGAAAAAATGGAGTTTGTGCAGAACATGTGCGGGTTAGGAAAACGCAATATCCAAATGCGGTCTCTTCTTCTTTGCTAAGCACCGCATGGTTTCATATTGACATGCGTGTCCAGTTGAGCTCAGATGGTCGACAGCGTGCCTGGCCGTGTTTATTTATTTATTCATTTATTTATTCATATCTCCTCACAGGCTCGAAGAACGGAGCATTGTGTGAGGGGGGATTGTATAGGTAAGGGTAATGACAGAAGCATGAGCAACCCGTTTATACAAAACTCATTGACTGTTAGTACGGGTCCCTGAACACTAGGAACATCAATATACAATGTTTAATGACACATTAGTAACTTTTTTTTATTTATTGATACTGCGATCTTTTACAAGACCTTCGCAGGGTGGGCACACAATACATAAATTCTGGAAACAACAAAAACGACCTCAGGAACAAGCAAACAATACAAGAACAATTGATCAACAATTTAAGATCAAGAACACAATTTCAAAAAGTACAAACGAAACAAAGAAATGTAGCGGTAGGACATTATAAAAAAGTTAAAGGTGGCTTTCAAACCTTTTTAGTGAAGTTTGGGTTACTGCATCATTAGTTAGATTATTCCAGTCTGTAATCGTTCTGGGGAAAAAGGAGTACTTAAAGGTGTTAATTCGTGCGTTTAATGGTGTTACTGTAAAATCATGGCGTTGTCTTGTGTTGTACCCTGAGGAGAACGATATAATATTGGATGTGTCAATATTGTACTGACCTTTGATTAACTGAAATAAAAATTTTAGACGACAGATGCGATTTCTGTGAGAGACTGGAAGCAAACCACTTTGATTAAGAAGTGCAGTGATAGATGTGCGGTTATATGAATTGTAAATAAACCGTGCTGCTTTCTTTCGGACTCTGTCTAATTTAGCAATGTTAGATTTAGTGAAAGGATCCCAGATTATGACGGCATATTCTAACATAGGGCGAATAATAGTGTTATACGAAAGTGAACGTACACTGGGGGGGCCGAGCTTCAGAGCACGTCGGAGGAAAAATAGTTTGCGTAGGGCATTAGCTGTAACGTTGTCAACGTGCTCTGTCCAGGAGAGGTTATTGCAGATCCGCAGACCTAGGTATTTGTAAGTATTCACTTGAGAGAGAACTTTGTTTTTAGCAGTATAGTTAAACAAAAGAGGCTTCTTTTTCTGGGTTATACGCATGAACACTGTTTTATCATAATTAACGCACATTTGCCATTGGTCACACCATGTTATTATCTTAGTGAAATCGTTATTTAACCGTACTTGGTCCTCAGTAGTAGTAATCTTTTCATATAACACACAATCGTCAGCATACAATCTAACAGAAACTGAGATGTTATCGACAATGTCATTAATAAAAATCAAGAAGAGGAGTGGCCCAAGAACAGATCCTTGGGGAACGCCGGAATCAACAGGAACTGGAGGGGAAGGGGAATTATTTACTACTACAAACTGACGACGGTTTCTTAAGTAGGCTGTAATCCATGCGAGTAATTTGTCATTTTTTAGTACATTACCTAATTTGTGAAGAAGCTTGTTATGCGAAACTTTATCAAATGCTTTTTTAAAGTCCATAAATATAGCGTCAGTCTGCTTTCCTTCATTTATTGCCTGCGCAAAATCATGTATAGTTTGTACTAGCTGAGTGGCAGCGGAAAATCCTCGTCTGAAGCCATGCTGTGCATTAGTTAGAAAATTGTTTTGTTCAACAAAATCTGCTATATGTTTATGAATGATGTGTTCCAAAACCTTGCATGCTGTAGATGTTAACGATATCGGACGGTAATTCTGAATAGATGCTTTGTCTCCAGTTTTGTGAATTGGCTTGATTCTTGCCGTTCTCCAGTCATCCGGTAATGATCCTTCATTTAGTGATTTGTTAAATAAGATGCATAAGTACTTGGCACACCATTCTGCATAACGCTTCAGGAATGCGTTGGGAATGTCATCTGGTCCGGGAGATTTTTTTACATCAAGCTTCAATAATAAATTGAGAACACCTGCCTCGGAAATCACAACATCAGGAATTGAAGGCAAATTCACGGAATAGCATGGAAGAGAGCTGTCATCCTGCGTAAACACCGATTTGAAGTAGTCATTGAAAGCCGTGGACACCAAAGCATCATCACGCTCACATATTCCATTTACTTTGAAAGTATCATGAGATCGTGAAGCTGGAGTTATCTGCCTCCAGAATTTCTCAGGGCATGTTTTAATGAAGGTAGGTAGCTGAGTAGAAAATTACTTTTCCTTGTCATGGGCAATCAGCTTTTTTAGTTTTTCTGTTTGTTCATCAATGATCGTTTGGGAATAGTTTCCTGCTTTTAACCTTTTTTTCATTCTTTTTAGCTTTCGTTGTGAGCGTAATGTCTCTCGTGTTATCCAAGGGTTACATTTTGGTGACTTTTTTGCAATTTTTGGAACGAAGCGTTCAATACACTGAAAGACAACACTTTTGAAAAAGAGCCATAAGTCATTCACATTTCCATTAAAATTCATAAAGCGGTCATAATGAAAGTCGAGCATATCAAGAATAGATTCATCATGTGCACGAGAAAAATTAGGAAAGAAACTGACAGTATTTCGGCGATCAAAGTTTGCATTCATCAATGTCAGTACAACAGCTTTGTGATCAGAAATACCGGTCGTTACATAGCATTCGACGTTTTCTTTGACAGTACCATTTACAAAAATAGATCAAGAATTGAATATGAACCATTGTGGCCTCTAGTAGGATCTTTATCTACCTGAAGCAGGTCAAAGGCAATAGAAATATCAAGCATAGTTTGCTCAATGATGTTATTAGAATACGAAAAGGCAGTCCAGTCTATGTTTGGTAGATTAAAATCGCCAGTCAAGATTAGCCTATCATTCTGTTTTATATGGCGCTCAATATATTTTTTTAGATTCACTAGGAGTGCTACAGAGGAATTGGGTGGCCTGTACACGGCTCCTAAAACGTAACGAACATTGTTTTTGTAAAATTTACAAAAGATGCCGTCTACATCGTCAATATCTGGCATTCTAAAGACTTGCAGTGAAGATTTGAACAGTATGGCCACTCCACCGCCCCTTCCATCTCGGTCTTTGCGAAAAACTTTGTAGTTTTGTGGTACGAATTCGCTGTCAAAAATATTTTTCCCCAACCAGGTTTCAGTGAGTGCAGCGATTTCTACATCATGCGTCAACAGCAGGCCCTCAAGTTGCGTAGCTTTGCTGACAATACTTCGACAGTTGACGTTTATCAGTGTGAACCTTTTGTTCATAATATGCGTCTGTCATTCCCTCTTTTTAGATATACGATAGCGCTCATTCTTCACTTCGTCCCATCCGAACATAGCACCGTCTATAACCAGCTTATCAAATATCAGTTTGGCTTTAGCGCCGTTAGCCTTCTCCACTGCACAGCTTTGCCACAGCTTTTGAAAAACTTGAAACTTGAAAAAATGGCTGTTATTTCGGCCCTAAAACGAGCTGGGTCACGACTATTCACGATGTGATCCTGAAGACAATTCCACTGGATGATAGCCTGCGGCAGGGCAGATTAATTAAATTAAATGGTTCTACCAGAAATGCGTTGGAATCATAGAGGGTTGTTTAAAGACGTCAGGTGCGGTTGTGTTGTACAAAAGGCAGCGGTGAAGAGTAGGCACTGTAGGCTATACTGTGAAGTAGGCAGATTAGGGCAATTTAACTCCCTGATTTCAGTGTAGAGAGAGAGATCGATAATTTGATGTTAGTTAAGCTGGAGTGACGGTTGTAGTTTCTGGAAATGAAATGCGCAGCGGGATTCTGAACCAATTCAAGAAAATTAAATAAGGAAGCTTGATGAGATGACCAGAGGGGAGATGCGTATTCCAGTTGTGTCCGAACAATTGTTTGGTAGGCGAGCCTACGGGTAGTGGCAAGACTTACATGAAGATTACGTTTTAGATAACCTAATGTGCGTGATGCTTTAGCTGTTGCTTTCTTTACGTTAATGCACCAACAGAGCCCACTCGAGAAATGCACGCCAAAGTATTTGTATGAACACGCGTGGGACACTGCAGTATTATTCAATAAGTAACTGAAAAAAGAAGTTTTTTTGCGGCTGAATATAGTTAACTTGCAGTCTCCGGTGTTAAGGGACATTTCCCATGATGTGGACCAAGCGGTTATGCGATCGAGGTCTCTTTGAAGTTCTATGTGATGGTAGCAACCTTCGTGGAAAAGTGCGAAAACTTGTCGGTTCTTCTGGCTTCGAGGGAATGAGAGGAAAATAATCTTGCCCAAACAATAGAGGGAGCAGGAAAAAATAAACTTAAAAAAACCTCAAAAGCAGTGTTTTTTCTCCGCGTTCGGCAATAGTGCACCCACCGCTGTTTTAGCTGCTCCCGCTGGACTATGAGAGAAAAAGGGGGGTCGGGAGGAAGGGGAGATACCCGAAGGAATGCTACCAGTCTAAAAATAGTAAGCTTGTAGGGTAGTGAAAGTAGAAACGAAAAAAATCTTTTGGCTTTCGCGAGATCAGAAGAAAAGCCAAATTGGAGGTGGAAGCAGCGACACAAATGTGGCATGCAAAAAGGGGTGTGACCTCGGACGACGCAGTCAGTGGTGATTTTTCTATTTTCGTAGTCCTCTCACCTTGGAAGAGATGTGAGGGTGCCGTGGCTTTCGTTAATGCCCCTTTGCACTGTGTTAATTTTAAAAATAAATTACGATTCTCGTTGCTCACGCTCGCGAGTGTTTTTGAAGCCAGTCTGTAATACTGTTACTTTAAATTTGGCAAACTCGAGGACTTTCTAGTGGTGTTGTTTTGAAAGGGGGGTTGGGGAGGTATTTAGTATATAAGCGGGGATTATTGAACCTGAATAGGAAGGCGTTGTTTGTTTGGCCTATGTATTGTATTTTATAGTCGCCACACTCGTGCATGTAAACAACACTGCTGGAAGCGCAATTCAAATCTTCCCGAATAGAATGCTTGAAATTTGAATGGGCTCTATTAGGCAGTGCCATAGTTTGGATCTGTTTGCAGACTGGGCATCTGTTTTTTGCGCATGTCCAACCCACAGCTCTCGGTTAATGACGTTGGAATGAAGAACATAGTTTTCTAAATATTTTCTTTCCATATATTCCTTGTTGTCTATGCTACCAAATATTACCATGTAACCATGTTCTAAAGTAGAACAACAACCATATGCCGCCGATTGTATCCCATTTGTCTACCTCGTAATTTCCCGAACGGTGCTCTACAAACTGAGCTACTTTCAGAGGTATATATGGTGCGTGTTGCCTAGAATTGAGGGTGTTTACCAGCGCCATCCTCGGCTATAGCAGTTGTGGTATGTTCTGCATTACAGCGAGTGCCACGTGAAACGTTACCGAACGGGGAGGGGAAAAGCTTTGAAAGAACACTCTAATGCTACATACAGCACAAAGAAATGAGCCGAGGCTCTAGTCTGACTGCCCAGCAGACAGGGGAAGGGTAATGAGGGGCTGATTATGACGTCTTCCTCAAATTTTTAGCTGCTCTGCGGATCATTCACATTTTTGTGAAAACAATATTGAAGTTATAAAAGTAATCCCATAAGCACGACGTGCTTTTTGGAACTAGCTATGCCCTGCCTATCTCGAAATATGGTGATCTGGTTTCTTTCCTCATTCGTACAGTTTTCTGTCAAGTTTACCTACTGTAAAAGAATTCGAAGGCTCTCATATTTAAAGAGATGCAGTTATTGGAGGAGCCTTTTATTTGTTTTATGAAAGTACTTTGGAGATGCAGACTCAGCATAGTTCTTGCATGGTGCTTGCTGTGAACTACTCCATATAAGGCGGAAATAAAGAACTCCTATGCACGCAGAACAGGTGGTTGCGATCCAGTTTCTTTCTGCGGCAGTTGCATTCTCGATTGCATGGCAGACTCCACTGCGCAGGGAGACACTAAAAGGACATAAAGAGAGCATGTGTTCAAATTAGGCGCAGTGTGTTTTTCGTATATTTCAAGGAATATATTGATCTAATAGATTCGCGACCGTGATGGCACCAAAAATACTTATCCTAAAAAAATGATTACCTTTCTTGGAAAAACCTTGCATTCTTATCGCCCCAAATATACCTCTGGAGACATAGTCTCATGACTTTACAGACCACATACGCATTTTTCTTCTAAGGTAAAATAAGCTGATATAATACTAGTAATATCATTTTATATGACCAT
This sequence comes from Amblyomma mixtum, assembly GCF_055824585.1. NCBI lineage: Eukaryota > Metazoa > Arthropoda > Arachnida > Ixodida > Ixodidae > Amblyomma > Amblyomma mixtum. The sequence continues at coordinate 51,732,995 of NC_143015.1, forward strand.
CACAAAATACACGATGATGCGGGGGGACCGATTTAAAAGCTGTCTTTTAACAAGCTTACAAAAGCGAAAGGTCACCCCTTTCCTTGTTTAGGAATAATGATCTGGCGCACTTGCAAGACAGTGCTCGCAGCGGCATCGGCTAATTGCTGCGAGACGGCAACCGCGCACGCGTTGTTCATTTCAAACATGTTCGGGACTAGTACGGCAGCGCAGGAGTGCAGTCAAGCAGTTTTCGTTGCGTATACTGCGCGCATTCTTGAGATGCCGGAAAAAGGGACGACGTAGAAGGCACGCTGCTACAAAAACCTGGATCGGTTGTTTTTAGCACCCCCTATAACTCTCCGAAACACACTTTATCGTGATTTGAATACTAAACAGGTTTCGCGAATTATCGTTCATACCATATATTTAAGCAGAATTTAAAAGTACTTTGGAATCTCAAACGACGAGAATATTATGCTGTTGGGACCTAGCTCCGGCGTACAGCTTTGCTTAATCCTTAGGTCAAGTTAACTGAAACATCGCATATATGTTTTCTCAATCAGCTTGTTTATAGTTGTCTCAAAAGATAAATGCCATTTATTTTATCAAACACAATTTGCAAAGCATTTCAAGCCGATTCGTCTAGATTGTTCAGAATGCAATACGTATCATCTAAAATACCTACCATTGTAATCTTCGCCAGCTAGAGCAAGCTTGTATTGTCAGCGTATTTTACGTGTTTTGGGAAGGGATATACAGAGATATTCGCGCTAATCAATAAAAAAGAGGAGTGGTCCAAGTATACTTCTTTTCGGAACACCGCGACAGGCATGGAGAGTTTGTGATAGGAAGCTATCTACAGTAATTGCTTCTGCGTGACACTTCAGGTAATATTCCAAAAGTGACGGTTCGTGCCCGTGGACAGTGTAGCTTTCAAGCTTGCATACAAATAACTGATTATTTACAAGCTCAAAAGTAAACGTGAAACCAATTAATATGATTATAACCAAACTGTTTTGATCGAATTGCTTAATAGGGATTTCAGCATCAACCGCACGAAGACGTTGAAAGGTACTTTTTAAATGTAATAGATGATTTATTAGGTGTTGTTTAGATTCTACTTTTTGAATTCTTGTGAAGAGCTCGATAACTTCTATAAAGATGAAAGTATTGCTACTGTGCGGGAACTACTGAGCTAATTTTTATCACCGTTATTAAAAACTACAGTGTGGGAGCACAGGGAAACGCACAGGGCAGTGCATGATCTCCTTATTTGTATCTGGAGTCTGAAATATTTGGTGTCTGCTTAAAAGACGTCGCCTTTTATATAAAAAGAAGCAGATGTGGCATCACACGTTGCTAGCTTTAAATGCTCCGTCGAAAAACACCTGTGCTTTAGGATCGTAGACATTTTATGCTACCCCCTTTGAGATGAGTTCGGCTGCAAAACCGGAACTGCCGTTCGTCCTCATTTCCCTTCTTTTGTCTTTATTATCTTTTTTTTTCAGTGAAAGGAGCAGCCTACTTAGTTTATCGCGTAGCCACTTAGGCTCCAATCGAATGGCATTTCCCCAAAAAGCAAATGCCTGTCTGTGGCACTGAGAAACACTGCAGAAATGTATAAAACATAGGTTTTTCACATGGCAGCCTCGCTCTGTGATTTTACTAGCATCTATAAACCCTTATATTGGTGACAAGCTGCAGGGAGTGGCTTTATTATTCGTTATAGATTTTCATCGCAACAGTCAGATATACGCTGGTGCGGTTTGTGCATGTGGCCTGTACAGCAAGACGGACCATATGTGAGCGATAAACCAAATATATTGAACATTTAATTAACTAAAGTAACTAATAACCTATGAATTATTATTTAGTGCTCAACACTATACTGAAAAATTGAAGGCCGACTGCAACTCAGTTGAGCCGAAATTTTTAAGTTTGCGAATTAGTTTTGTAGTTGCAAATAATGAGCGTCTAAAATACAGTTTTTAGAGGCGGCTTGGTTGCCTTTTCCGCGTTGACTTTAATAAAGCAGCATCCCTGGCATTTCCGATACAACAAATATAGACGCTGGCTGCATATTCTCTTAGCTAAACCAATCTAACATATTTTAGGCGAGCGTAGCAAATCCAGCAGTGCGCTTTTATAAATGTCGAACGCAGAAAAACGAAATGAACGAGGTTACAAAACCATAATTTGCTATGTCTTCAGGCGTAACCCAGTTTTAAGAAACTTGTTAAACTGATCTTGTCTTCGATACTGACGGCCGTCAATTTCGCTATCGCAATATAATCTTGCGCCCTAAATCCATGAATTGCGAAATAGAATATTTCTTTTAATCCATTCATTTTGAGGTAACTGACCTCTGTAACTTGCATATAGGCCACCTCCCTACGCATTCCACACGCACCGACCGAGCCCATGCATCTCACAATGTTTGCTAAATAAAGCCTGCGAAAATTTTGTCACCCTGCAAGTGCGCTATAACATTTCTCTGAAAATCTAAGGACAGGACGACGGCCGCACCTCCAAGTGCGCAACAGCAGTAATGATCCTTAAATAAACCGGGACTAATAGGTGTTTTCAAAATTACAATTGGGAGCCACAAGGCTGATTTAAAAATTATGTCAAAGAAATAAAAGTGGTGATATTAATCAGAAAACAGCAACCGGCTTGGTCTGCAGTCGTGCTGGAAGCATAGTTGCTGTCTGCCTTTTTAAGAACATACGAAATATTAATAGAACCGACGGTTAAAAAATACAAGAAATGTTTACTATTTGCTGGACAGGAAAGCTAAGGCGTCGAAGTTTCTTGTAGCAAATGTTACAAAAATAACGCCGTATCTTACGTTCAGTGCACTTCATAATGTGAATATCAACGTCGGATGGCAAGGTTTGCATTTGGCATGGAGCTATCTTCGGTTGTCGGTTTACATCCTTTGCCTGTTTAAAAAATGGATTTCTTCCACAGTTGCGAGTTGTGACCTGGCTTTTTTCTCATAGGGAAATATCTCCAATATGCAAATGCAGTCCAGCCCGTTTAAATTAAACAGGGACGTATAAAATTATCGCTTATAAAGAGCATTCACCACGTGTAGTTGAAAATCATCGGAACATGTACATCCCCAGCATTCCTGTACAAAATTATGAATATTGAAAAATCGTACGGTACTCTTGTTGAAAAATTGGAGGAAATCGTCTATTCTTCCGGTCTGTAGCAAACAAAAATTTTCGCTCACATCAAGCAGTCAAGACTGCCATGGAAAACAAATAAGGAACACTTTGACGATAGCAAAAACGTCAATGGCAAAAAATAGAGGCCTTCCGACTGGAGATCTACAAATATATTCACTGTTATAGCAAAATCTTAAAATATATGAAAAAATTGCGTTCACAAACTGGTTCCCCTTCAAAAATGCCTTTGTCCAAAATGATTTTTTACGATTTCTTGGCAACTTTAAATGGTTTTGACTAAAAGAAGAAAATGGGCAATTGCCCTGAAGGGTTAGCGGAACATCGTACCAACAGTTATCTACTTATATATGAAAATCATCGAAATATCATTCAGACATAATGATTACTGCTAAAATTTCAAAAAAGAACATGTAGCTATAGAAGATTATGACGGCGTTAAAAAAAGAGTATTTTTGTTACGTTTATAATCCACTGAGATATGAAAAATATAAATTTCCGCATAAAAAATTAAAACATGTCTCATAATACTGCTTGCTGGTGTGCAGTAGGCAGACCGTTGCAGTAAAGGACATTTTACACATGCTGCTCTTTTTACAAACTTGGTTATGATCAACTTGATACATCTTGCAAGGGTAGCATTCAAAATATTTTGGAGAACATTTTCATGTACCATAGAATGCACCCAGTTATTCTTTATTATTAATTCTCAAATTCGAACTTTGCAAAGTTGGCACAGAGGAAATTATTGCACTAAATTTTGCTGAAATTGAGCTGAGTAAAAAAAACGGTACAATCACTAACTTGCTCTGCGTTCTACCCAGCCGTATGTGCTAATGATAGCATATTCATTGATGCATCTTTTACGGCTAGGGGAACATTATTATTACAATTTCACAAAAGCGAGAACCAGCAAAGATTTGGAAGGCGATAGAAAAAACCTTTAGTGTAATCGGGGCGAAAGCTCCAATTCCCCAGCTGCAACTTTCAAATTCAACACGGTTTCACTTCGACCTTGAGCCAGGTTTCACACGCCTGACGGATTGCCACGTGATTGGCCCCAGCTGGAGCCGACCTCCGCCTGCGCCGCTGCGCGAAACCACAGCCGTACCACGTGGCATGACCCCGTCATTAGCCGCATATACCGCGCGTCTCACCGCTCTCGCTTCAATCGGAGCCATTGGGAGAAGCTTTCGCTCGTCTCTTTATATATAACTGCGTTGAACCCCAGCCATTTTGTATACTGTGTTCAGATATGCCTAATTTTACAAATATTCATGAGCCTTATAACCACGTTGCATTATATTGTTGGGTTGTTCTAACAGTGATGTCTTCTGTGCCTTGTTTATGAGACAGCTTCCTCAGTGATGAGCTTTTTCGGCGCAACATCTCTACAATTCAGGACTATTGAATAAAGTCTTCTGAGCTATCTTAACAAATTTAAGTCACATAGCATTTCTATTAGCTTCATCTGTGTACATCTTCTCCGAGAACCCTTGGCGCACACTAACGCTGCATATCTTGCTTCCCGAGTTATGCTACACCAAATGAAGCGTAGCTCAACGCCGAGAACACAAACTGCTATGTATTACGTCATGGAAACTTCACCAGGAATGGGGCACAATGTCGGCAAGCTGATTCATTAAGTGAAGTGCTTAGTTCATACATATTTAGGTACTCGAACTCAAAATGAATCTACCTCTACTTTCCGGTTGTTCGCAAGGCACCGCAGCAATCGTGTATACGTTATGTCTTCGTTCTTCAAATTCACGAGACATACCTCAGCTTTCTTACTCTGGTCTAAACTGATGTGGTAATGCACATGACTTAAGGTGTTTTTGAGTGTTATTTTGTACGCTAAAAGGATGTGTTATACGCACCACACCTTGACAAAAACGCATGCTTGGACGTGGCAAAAACTCTGGACCAAATCCTCCTCTGCAAGGAAGACAAGGTAACAAAGCTTTTATATATAACCGGTATTGGCAGGTGTTAGTTCGTTCTCTTTGTTTGCTGTTCTCTTGCTATTATTATATATTGTAAGCACAACATGCGACCTTCGTCTTCATCTGTACAATATCCATCATCATCGCTCGAAGCACAACATGCGACCTTCGTCTTCATCTGTACATATCCATCATCACCGCTCATCTTCTTCTGCGAAGGGTTGGTCGCCATACTTGCGGGTGCCATTAAAGCTCGCTCCATCCTGCGCTCTGTCTCCCGTCTCATAAGTGGTGGAGGTGCTGGGTATCGATCCCAGTACCTCTCTGCCGCCAGACTGCAGCGACGTTCCGGTCGCCACCTGCTCGTATCATCTGCACCGATGGATACCGTCAGCGACAACACCACGTGTACTCCCGATGGGCCCCCCGTTCTTCTTCCTCTCGATTCGAACCGTCTGGAGCCAGCAATAATGAGCCAACCCGGTCCTTCCCAATCTTCTGGACACCCCACTTGGACCATCACCACACTCCAGCGCGAGCCTCCCATTTTTGCTGGTCTTCGTGGGGGCGATGTCGAGGACTGGCTCGACCAATATAACCAGGTCAGTGCCTATAAACGTTGGGACTCAGCGATGAAACTTGTAAACGTGTCGTTCTACCTCACTGCCGTGGCCAAGACTTGGTTCGTCAACCACAAAGATGCCATCCCGGACTGGGCTCACTTCTCGGCACAGATACGACAACTCTTTGGCACATCTGGTGCAAGCCCCGCTGTCTACAAAAAAAAGCTAGATACGCGCGTTCAGCTACCCGGTGAGTCCTACACATCCTACATTGAAGACGTGCTTGCCCTGTGTCGACGTGTCAACAGCGCTATGTCAGAGAACGATCGGGTACGTCATCTTCTGAAAGGGCTTGGGTCATTTGCCTTCAATATGCTTGCTGCTCAGAATCCATCGTCAGTCCAAGACATCCGAACAACTTGCCATCGTCTTGACGACCTTCAGTCACTTCGATTAAAAGACACCTGGGACACCCCATTTTCACCCGACGTGGACTTACGCTCCCTCATTCGCTCCATTATCCGGGAGGAACTGCAAGGCTCCACCTTACCGCCAGTCGATTCTCACCCGCCTCCAGCCCCGTCGTCCTCGCCTTTGCGTGATTTCATCAGAGACGAGCTCGCTTCGGTCACTCGTCCCTTGGCTGCGGAACCACCACCTGTACCGCGTTTTGTGCCTACCTATGCCCAGGTTGCTGCGACGCCTCCTGCTGCTGTTTACCCGTCGCATCCACAGCCCGTTTAGCAAACTCCGGTCTCTGTGTCCCCGAGCCCCGCTGTGTGTCCTGTTTGGAGTCCGCCTGCACGTCGGCCAGTGTGTCACTACTGCGGAATTCGCGGGCATGTTGCCCGTGTGCCGTCGGCGTCAGCGCGACGAGCGCGAGTGGTACCCAGACTTTCGCAACGGAGCTACGTACTCGTCACCTGCTTACCGTCCGACGTTTGCCTCCAGTCCTCCTCGTCGCCCATCGTACGGGGACTTCTCCCAAGACGCTCCGCACTCGTCGTACGCTTACCGCCCACCGTTTGCTGACCCTACCAATTATCGTCCCTCCTATCCCTCTGCCTCTCCGGACCGCTCCTCGACCGACAGGCCGTCGCGCCGCCGCTCCCCATCGCCTTTCCGCCGCTCGTCGTCGCCTCTACGTCCACCATCCTCCCAGATAACTGGCCACACGGAAAACTAAATTGTGCAGTTTCCGGAGGTAAAACTGCACCGCACGCCGCCCTCTCAATTCCTCCTGCACAGCCATCGAACATGTTAACCGTTGACATTGAAGGCACTGTAGTAGAAGCATTGATCGATACGGGCGCCGCCATTTCTGTAATTAGTTCTGATTTATGTTCTCGTCTTCGCAAGTTGCGCACCCCTTGCAGTGGTCCTTCTCTCCGTGCTGCCAATGATGAATCAATGCGTCCTTCCGGATTGTGTACGGCACGAGTCACTATCGACGGCATCCTGCACTACATAGTATTTACTATGCTTCCCTCCTGTGCTTATCCCCTCATCCTCGGCTGGGACTTCCTCCACTCTTCGCAAGCTGTAATTACCTGCTGCCCCCCTACTCTACAAGCTTCTGAATCCGACCTTTCTGCCGTTTCTGTCCTGCCTTCTCATCATCTGGTTACCACCGCTGATCATGTACTTTACCCCGGCTGCGAAGATGTCCTCTCTGTTGCTTCTGCCCACGTCAACGCTGGGGACGTTTTCGTCACACCAAGCCCCCGTCTTCTCTCAAGGGGCATCTTTCTCGTCGCGTCCCTGCTCCGCTTCACCAATGGGTCTTCACTACTGACTGCCTTCAACATTACGCCGGAACCCATTCTTCTGCGTCAAGGCACAGCCATCGCTTCTGTGGATACCACTCAACCTGTAGCCGTTCTTTCCTCTGCCCCATCAAGCTTCGCTCTTTCGACCCCTGCTTCTGCCTCTGCATCTATTTCAGCTGCTATCAGCCCCGGTCTCACCCCGACTCAAAAAGATGAATTGCTTGCCGTCTTGACCAAGCATGCCGCTTCCTTCGATACCCAGGCAACAACCTTGAGCCAAACCACGGCAGCAAAGCATCGCATCTACACAGATGGTTCGGGCATCATTCACCGTCGCCCGTATCGTGTGTCTTCTAGTGAACGCAAGGTTATTCAAGATAACGTAGCCGACATGCTCAAGCGCCACATCATACGACCTTCTTCGAGTCCTTGGTCTTCTCCTGTTGTGCTGGTTCAAAAGAAAGATGGCTCAGTACGCTTTTGTGTTGACTATCGCGCCCTTAACAAGATCACTAGAAAAGATGTTTATCCGCTGCCTCGGATTGATGACGCCCTCGACTGTCTCCAAGGTGCACAATTTTTCTCTAGTCTCGACCTAAGATCCGGATATTGGCAAATACCGATGCATGAGGCCGACAAGGAAAAAACTGCTTTCGCCACTCCCGACGGATTATACGAATTCAACTTTATGCCGTTCGGCCTATGCAATGCTCCGGCCACGTTCGAGCGCATGATCGACACCGTTCTCCGAGGCCTGAAGTGGAAAACGTGCCTGCCTATGCTACCTCGACGACATAGTCATTTTTTCTTCGACTTTTTCTGAACACCTTGTTCGTCTCGATGAAGTATTAAGCGCACTTTCTGAGGCCGGCCTTCAGTTAAACACCAAGAAATGTTGCTTTGCTTCCACTTCTATCAAGGTACTCGGTCACGTCGTTAGCCAGAAGGGTGTAAAGCCTGATCCCGACAAAGTGGCTGCAGTTTTGCATTTTCCTCGCCCATCGCGCGTCAAAGACCTGCGAAGTTTTCTAGGGCTAGCGTCATACTTCCGGCGCTTCATACGCAACTTTGCCTCTATTGCGGCCCCTTTGCATAAGCTCCTCTGCGCTGACCAGCCGTTTGTTTGGTCTGAGACCTGTGAGGTCAATTTTACTACCTTAAAGAAGGCTCTCACATCTGATCCGATACTGGCACATTTCGACGACAATGCTCCAACGATTTTACACACGGACGCCAGTGGACACGGCATTGGTGCAGTTCTTCTGCAGCGGCAGCACTCTTCGTGCGAGCAAGTCATCGCCTACGCCAGTCGTACACTGACTGCAGCGGAGCAGAACTACACGATAACTGAGCAAGAGTGCCTCGCTGTTGTCTGGGCCACTCAGAAATTTCGCCCTTATTTGTACGGCCGTCAGTTCACAGTTGTCGCTGACCATCATGCCCTGTGCTGGTTGTCCTCGCAGAAAAACTTGTCCGGCCGCCTCGGCCGCTGGATTCTCCGTCTCCAGGAATATGACTTTACCGTCACCTATAAATCGGGCAAGAAACACCAGAACGCCGATGCGCTATCTCGTTGTCCCCTCGCCCAAACCCAACCTCCGCGCGTGTCCTCCGCCTCCTCAAACTGCCAAACTACCCCTTCGACGGCTATCTCAACCTTGACCGCCGCACCCATTGACTTGATGCCAGCTCCCAGTCTTGGCGATCTCGCCTCAGCGCAGCGGGCCGACCCTTACTGCCAGACTCTTATCGACCGTCTGAGCGGTGCTACGCGGCCACCGAATGCCCGCCTACGTCGCCAACTTAACTCTTTCAAGCTAGTCGACAACATCCTTCTTTGGCACAATTACAGCCCCTTCGGTGACTCATGGGTGCCTGTCGTACCCCGTTCTCTTCGCCGAGAAGTTTTGCAGGCCTTTCATGATGACCCCCCGGCTGGCGACTTAGGCTTTCAGAAAACTTATGACCGCATCAAGCGCCGTTTCTTTTGGCCTGGCCTCTCAACCGCTGTTGGAAAATATATTGCGTCTTGCATTTCTTGCCAACGTCGTAAACGGAGCACGTCTGCCCCTGCGGGCCTTCTACGGCCTCTCCCCTGTCCTTTCTTCCCTTTTGAAGTCGTTGGAATTGACCTCTACGGTCCCTTACCATTAACACCAACGGGCAACCGTTGGATCGTCACTGCCATCGACCACTTAACTAGATACGCTGAAACGGCCCCTGTTCCTTCCGGCTCTGCTTCAGAGATCGCCCACTTCTTCCTGAACGCCATCCTTCTGCGCCATGGAGCTCCTTGTGTCCTTATTAGTGACCGCGGCAAGTCCTTTCCCTCCAGCATCCTTGCCGAAGTTCTTCACGCCTCCAGAACCGTGCACAAAACCTCTTCAGCTTATCACCCTCAGACCAATGGGCTCACAGAGCGCTTCATCGCACGCTGTCTGATATGCTAGCCATGTACATCCAGCCCGACCACACCAACTGGGACACCATGCTTCCGTTCGTTACCTTTGCATACAATAGTGCCGTGCAAAGAACCACCAACTTCTCCCCATTCTTCCTTGTGTATGGACGTCAACCTACCTTCACCCTCGAAGCGTCTTCCTTCTCCGCCCCCTCAACCTCTTCCAGACTCTCTCACGAACAGTTTACTTCTCGTCTTACCTACTGCCGTGCCATTGCCCGCCTGAATATCGACGCCTCCCAAGCCTCCCGGAAAAGCACCTATGATCACTCCCACCATTCCATATTTTTTTCTGCCTGGTGATGAGGTACTGCTGTGGACTCCTGTGCGTACTCCGGGATTGCGTGAAAAATTTTTGGGCCGTTATATTGGTCCGTATACTGTACTCGAACAAACGTCCCCGGTGAACTATCGCGTTGCCCCTGTTCATCCTGTTAATGATCGTCGTTGCCGAGGTGCCGAGATTGTTCATGTTTCCCGCCTCAAACGCTTCGCCCGTCTCCCTACTGTGCCCTAATCTGCGCCCGGGCCGGTCGCTTTCGTACGCGAGGGGAGAAAGTGCAAGCACAACATGCGACCTTCGTCTTCATCTGTACAATATCCATCATCATCGCTTAAAACACAACATGCGACCTTCGTCTTCATCTGTACATATCCATCATCATCGCTCATCTTCTTCTTCGAAGGGTTGGTCGCCATACTTGCGGGTGCCATTAAAGCTCGCTCCATCCTGCGCTCTGTCTCCCGTCTCACAATATATTTGCGAAGATTTTCCATTACGAAATGCTTTACCGAGCTTGCGCTCGCTCATTTTCGCAGGGTAAATCGTTATCTGCTGATAGTGTGAATGAGAAAAAGAAACAAGGCCAATATTTACGGCACAAACCTTCTTGCTTGTATTGTTATTTTCTAAGCTTTTTTTTTAGACGCGAATATCACAAAACGTGATTTGTTTCCTATTTTTCCACTTAAGCTTGCACCATGCGTCCGATTTGACCCCAAAAGAAGCATAGTTTCCCTCTTTACAAAAGAAGCAGGCACTCAATGAACAGCTTCGAGTTCTTGTGCTCAACGTAATCTGCCACAATATGTGTCGTATGCAACTTGAGAATACTATATAAAATGTGCCTTGTTCGGTGAAGTTGCGGTAGGGTACTTACTCGGATATAACAAACATGGCAGCCAATAAAAGCAAATAAGTCCTACGTCGGGCCATATTGACTTGATTTGTAGATTAACACTTCACGGTATCAGAAAAGAACTTCCAGGATGCGACACTATCTCAGGTCGATATGATTACCAGTGGTCCGTTCCGCTCGAAGGCTGATTATACTTTCGTTCGTTGTTCTGAAGCCTCTAATATCTTCGCATCTTTCAAGCGAAATGTTCTATATGACGAATCCTAAATATTTCAAACGCTTTTCATAAGGATCATATAGAGACCACAGGCGACATGCGGGCTCAATATAGACTATGAGTCGGCATAAGATGACATACGGGCTCCGCATGAAGTCATGAGCACCGAATCGAAACTATGCCTAAGAGATATAATAACCATATGGAAAACACATCATAAAATATGAAATTCCTAGCATATATCCATACCATATAAACCACGTATTTCCGCTATTCCATATGAGTTATTCTAATGAAGATGTGTGGTTGTTGAGTATCCAATTAACATTTTACTCCCATGTGTTGTGAGATTTGAACATGAAACTAAATTTTTTATTTTCTTTGAGTATACAACCTACGTCGAAACTTTGGTATTCGCATACTGAACGGTGATAGTGGGAGCATCTCGACTCTTTTATTTATTATCGGCTTATTTAAAGACTTCGAAATATTACTGCTAAACGGACATATTTAGCGGCTATGTCACAACACAGTGCTCGAGGAGTCCTTTCGCAGGGAAAAAAAAAGTGTAAATAAATCAGTGAGAAGGAAAATGATGACAACTCGTGCGAAGTTTCGTGAAAAAGAAAAGAAGAACGAAAGACTGTGTCTTACACTGCCAGCGGCTTTTGTGAAGATGTTGCGTTTAAAAAAAACAGGCGTTTGGCAGAAGCATAATATAAGCACAGGCGATACTTATATCTGATAGCTTCTTGCATTACAGCAGCTGGCGTAAAAGCAGTCGCATTCTCTTCGCAAAACATGTGGGCACAGGTTTTCGGATGTCACAGGGTGGTCAGCGAGTCCCTGAGCAGCGTACCAAGAGCAAGCTACGTATGTTGGACCCGGCACATGCCCTTTGGCTGCAACCTGCAGGCTACGTCTCGCTTCTGAGAGGTCTTTCGTGCGCGGGAGCATCAAGGGTGGTCACAAATCCACCCCCCCAATCTCACCCCCCCCCAATCTATCACGCACCCCTCCTGAAGAAGAGAAAGCTAGCGCGTGTCATGTCCAGAGCGCAGTCACATGATCGCAGACTGGAACCAGGCGCCGGTCATCGCGGGACGTATCATGGCTATGCCATAAACGCCATTGCTCAAGAAATGTTTCCCTGCCTACGGCGGTTTCTGAAGCGCTGAATGCGATACAGCACGTGCAATGACAGAAAATGCACTCAAGCTGAAGCGGTTGTTTATATAATTTTTTCGCCATAAGTTTCGAAAACATTGCAGGACCATTAAATTGCATTCATATAGCAAGAAGAAGGAATTCGCAATGCACGGTACGTAGAAGCTGTTGCAGACATCAAATACTCGGTATGGAAATCGCCAATATTTCATTAACGGAAGAAGGTTAAAACATTATTAATCATTTCAAATGTAGCTATATTTTTTTCGTTGTTACTTTAGAACTTGTAACAAGTGGAGCCGGGCTAGTTGGTGGTTGACAATGGAGTGCATACTGCAACCGCGCAAAACGACGAGGGACGAAGCGAGGAAAGCACAGGACAATACGCTAAACTTCAACTAAGGTTTACTATAGGAAAACCACATTTATACAGGAATCGTAATAGGTGTCATTACGATTTCTGTATAAATGTGGTTTTCCTGTAGTAAACCTTAGTTGAACTTCCGCGTATTGTCCTGTGCTTTCCTCTCTTCGCCCCTCGTCGTTTTGCGCGGTTGCAGTATGCACTCCATTGTTATTTAAGAAAGCATATAAAAATTGTCTATAAGAATTCTAGTCTTTGAAAGAATACTTCAAAGCATTCACTTCAAAGCACCTCACTTACTTCTTTTAAAGTACGCTGCATTATGAAATAATTAATTCATTGTGCATTAAAATAGGAAACACAGGGCTAATATACCCATGGAATTCCACGCGTCTAATTTGAGATTTTATTTGGAGCAGTTAGTATCCAATCCTGAATTTGAACTCTACATTCGTGCCAGTTTTCAGTCATCAAATGCAGAGTTCGAATCAATTTCCTCGGGCCAGGGAAGTTCATATATGCGTGACAAAAATTATACACTCCTCTTAGGTTGTAGAAAATTGTTTTCCAGCTTCAAAAAAATTATAGACTAATGTATTAATGACGCGTCCCCTCTTCCCAGCCTTTCTTTTTTTGTTTTAGTCTGTCAGAAGAGTCATGTAATTGATAGGGATTTTTTTTATTGTGCGTTAATATGAAGCGCCCAGAAAATCATTAGTTTCCACTAAAAGCCAAAGTTCGCCACCAGTGTGGCACTTTGGGCTAGATATTGTGACAAATAGAGTGATAGGGAGATATAGCGCGGGAAAGGCAGAAAACGTGACTCACAAGGACTCACACTGCCTCGCCAAGCCCCGTATGTCGCTTTTAAGAACGTTTCGCTTTTACTCATCACATTTCTAGATTTCGTAGTGTCTGCTACCACCCTGAACTCAAAGCGCCACCTGTGGCAACAAAAAGAAAACTGCCCATCTCGAATTGAGACTTCATACGCCATCTACTATAGAATAGTAGAAATAACCACCTGCCGCTTGCCAATGAAACGTCACGGTCCAACAGAGTGAGTAGAGGATATCGATTCTAGTAAACCAAACAGCTAACGCTCGCTACTTCAACGTATTCCAGACGGCGGCGGTCATTTTTTTTTTCAGTACTGCTTTAGTAGTAGATTTTCTTGAATTTAATTATCTTTAGAAAGTAGATGCGTTTTTTGTTTGTATTTCGGTGCTGTGCGAAGGACGATTACACGGCGATCAAAGTGGTGTACGACTGACGTTACAGCTTTCCTGATGTATGCTATCGAGCCCTGCTCTAGCTTTGAGCTGCACTCAAGTGCGCTTCGCTGCGGAGTTTGCATTCTCTGTTCGATTTCGTCTTATGAGGCAATGCTTACCATCGGCGAAACGTAAAGAATATTTCTTCAAGGAAATATTTCTCCTCGTGGCTTGAGAAGCGTATGTTTTCTCGATGAATTCGGCCCTCACTTCTCTTCTGCCTCTATGAAGGTTGAGATCCTTGTTCTTTGGTATTGCCGCTACCTTGAGGGTCCTGCAAAGCTCGTCGGGGATCGTTGCCGTCCACGTAATTTCTTGCATCTGCTCGCGGTATCAGAGCCTCTGCAGGAGAGCTCTTCCATTCGTTGTTTGCAACAGCCTGAGTTTTTGCGACTCAAGCTGCGCCTCTCGTAGCTCCTCAAAGGTGTTATGTAAACCAGGACCATGAGTTTTTCTGTAGACGTGCTGCGTGGTAGTCGGAGCGCTGTCTTATACGCTTTGCGTAGCAGGGCATCCGCTGGTTGTATTTCGTTTTTGTTGAGGCACTGGTAGGGTAGTCTGTACGTGATTCGACTAACTATTAGGCTTCTGACTAGTTATAGTATGTCCTCTTCACGCATGTAATGTCGTCTGTTGGTGATGAGGGTGATCATGCGTGAGACTTGTAGCGTTGTTGCTTTGAGCAGGGTAAGAGTGTGAGTACTGCGCTGGTTGATTGAACCCACATGCCCAAAAATCTTATTGTCGTCTTTTCGGGTATGGGCGTCCCTTCCAGATAGACGTTGAGTTTTAGGTCCTCGTTGGTTGGGACGGTCCGGTTTTGCTTGCCCCTTCAGAGTCTCAGCAGTTCCGATTTGTCGGTCGAGCAGGCGAGTCCTCTTTCTGCGAGGTATTGCTCTACACAAGCGGCCGCTTGCTGTAGCCTTTCTTCCTTCTCTCCGAGACAGCCCGTGTTTGTCCAGACTGTTATATCGTCAGCATACATTGCATGCCTGATGCCTTCGATGTTCTCTAGTTTTCGAGCTAGGCCTATCATAGCTATGTTAAAGAGTAGGGGTGAGATAACTTACGCTTGGGGTGTTCCCTTGTTTGGAGTGCGAATTTTGTCCGATCGAAGGTCTCCTATGCCGATGGTGGCAGTTCTATCGGACAGGAAGGCTTTGACGAAGCCGTGGATTCTGCGTCCGCAATCCAGGTTGTCTACGCCCGTAAGCATCGCTTCGTGGCTGACGTTATCGAATGCCCCCTTGATGTCCAGGGCCATTATGACATTTTCTCCCGTCCGAGGTACGTTTCGCAGGACATCTTCTTGTATTTGGAAGAGAAGGTCCTGCATCGAGAGCTTCGCTCTGAAGCCGAACATGGTATGTGGTACACAGTCGTTATCTTCCATGTAATTTTGCAGTCTTAAAGTTACCACCCGTTCGGAAAGCTTGCCAAAGCACGACGTGAGTGATATGGGCCTGAGGTTTTCAATTTGTCGCTTTTTACTAGGTTTAGGCATCATCATTACTTCGGCGTGTTTCCAATCTTCGGGAACCGTCTCCGCCACCCAATGTTTCTTAAGAAAGCTGACAAGCTCTTGTATGAGGTTGTCGCTCAAGTTGCGGATTAGGGCGTTGTCGATTCTGTCCCTCCGGCTGCCGTGTTTCTGGTGCTGTTTCTTATGGCTGCGTAAACCTCTTCCACAGTTATGGGGTGGTCGAGTTTCTCGTTTTCGGCTCCTCGATACGTTCCTTGGTATCGCGGGGGGTTGTGATCGCCGAAACATTTTTCTCGTGCCTTCTCCGGTAGGGCGATGTCTGATCCCTCGAAGGAGTGCATGAACCTGTGGATGGCTTTATTGTTTTCTGATTTTATTTTGGTCGGATCGATTAGTGCTCTTAAGAGATTCCAGGTTCTGGCCGTGCCTAGAGTTCCCCTAAGCGAGTCGCTGAATTGTTCCCAATTTCGTTTCGCGAGTTGCGTCGCCTATTCTTCCGCCTTTGCCGTAATTTCTGCTATATTTAGTATTAGTTTCCTGCTGTGTTTTTGCTTCCGCCATCTTTTGGTGAGACTGCGTCTCGCTTCCCATAGTGTGAGGAGGTGTGCGTCTACTTCGGGCGTTGCTGTCGTTCTCCTTGACTTTTTGTGCATCGTTGTCGCGTTTCTCTCAGCATGCCGCTCCATTCCTCCAGTGATTGGATACCGCCTTCAGATTTGTTGCAAGCCCCGCGAAACGCGTTCCAGTCAGTGATTTTCGCCTGTGCAATCTGGCGTCTTATGTTCTCGGATGCTATTCGTGTCCGGAGGATAGTGATCGCTGCCTAGATTTTCCATCATGTTTTCCCACTTTGACTCCCTGCTCTTCCTTACGAAGGTGAGGTCCGGGCATGTGTCCGTGCTCACTCTATTCCCGATTCTCGTGGGGGTCGCAGGATCTGTGATTAGACTGCAGCCAAAGTATTCCGCTACTTCCACTAATGTTCTTTCCTTGATGTCTTGTTTCTGGTATCCTCAAATCCTGTCCATGGCGTTGAAATCTCCTACGATGATGAGTGCATTTTCTTGGGCTAGCTTGTGCGCTCCATAAAACAATTCGAAGAGTTTGGCTTTTCTTTGTCTCGGCGGTGGTGGTGGTGGTGAAAAACATTTATGGGCAATTAGATTTTTTACAGAAAGGTGATTGGGGTAGGACCCTATTGGCCCTTTCCCCTCACAGTACTATGTGGAGCCCCTATTCCGGGCCCCCATTGGCAAGCAACGCCGCCCGCGTCCGTTGAACCAAGGCCTTTTGGCTCTTTAGATCTTGACAGTCGAGCAGGGCCGCCTCCCAGTCCTCTCTGGTGGGGTTGGGGTTGGGGGGGATAGATGGGTTGGATTGACACGCCCAAACCATGTGGAAGGTGTCAGACACCTCCCCACAGAACTGGCACGTGCCATCAAAGGATGTATTGAAATGTTTAAGCACCGCTGGGCACAGTACAGTGTTAGTTAGAATTTTGATGAGGAGGCGCTCGTCAGCGCGATCCAGACCCTTACAAGGGGCCGGGTAGCGCCGGTGCTCCTCCTTGTAGTAATCGGTGATTTGTTTGAATGTAATGGCCAGATTGTCTGATTGGGAGTGCCCTTCCAAGGACAGGGAGATAGCCCGGGGAGAGAGTGCGCGGGCGGCCTGATCGGCCTGTTCGTTTCCCTGGAGTCCCTGGTGACCGGGGTCCCAAATCAATTTGCGTGGAGTTGGATCTTCAGATCGACAGCTATATTCCAGTATGCGCCAGGCAAGCGGGGGAGCCCAGCCCAACTCGTAGTTCCGACAGGCCCCTCGCGAGTCGGTGATGATGTGTTTTGACTTGGGATTCGTGAGAGCCAGAGCAATGGCAATCTCCTCCACGTGTGTTGCGCTGTAGGCTTTGAAAGTGAGCCCGTTAACTGTGTCTGTGTTGTGTACGACTGCGGCCGTGTACCACCCCCCGTGGTGTGGGCCGGCAACGTCTACGTAATACACATGTTCTTGGTTACCATAGTATCGCGCCAACGCTTCCGCGCGCGCCTGGCGACGACCACTATGGTCTTCTCTGGACATGTTGCGGGGAAGGGGTCGGACCCGGAGGGCGCGTCTCCAGGGTTCTGGCACTCTCTCCCTTTCCTCAATGTGGCAGTCGTGTTTGATGTGTAGCCGGTCCAAGAGGCGGCGACCGGACGTGGTCTGTGCAAGACGCGTGTATTGGTTGACTAAGTGGGCTTCTCGAAGCTCCCGGAATGTGTTCACCACGCCCAAGGCCAGAAGTCTCTGGTTGGACGTGGTGACCGGGAGATCGAGAGCCCGCTTGATGACTTTCCGCAGGATGACCTCCTGTTGGTCATCATCGTGTTTGCGCAGGTGCAAGTAGGGAGTTGAGTAGAGGATTCTACTCGTTACGAAAGCATGGGCAAGCCGCAGTGCATCCTTGCTTCGTAATGCGCCTCGCTTGTTGGAGACCCGACGGACCATTCGGCCCACCTGGTCTCCCACCGTGCGAAGTTTGGCTAGGGTGGTGTCGACTCTGCGTTGGTGGTGTATGAAGAGGCCAAGGACGCGGATCTCCTTGGCCTCCCGGATCGGTCCCGAGGGGAGACTGATGCGAAGCGGTGTTGTGTCCCGAGGGGAGGGACGTAAGTGCACAAATTCTGATTTAGCTGGGGCGCACTGGAGTCCGCTGTAGGCCGCGTAGTTGTCGACTAGGGTCGCCGCTGCTTGCAGGCAGGACTCCATGTGGCCCAGGTTACCTTGCGTGGCCCAGATTGTAATGTCATCCGCATAAAGAGCGTGATGTATCCCGGGCAGAGAAGACAATTTGGAGGGAAGATGAAGCATTGCCAAATTGAAGAGGAGGGGAGACAGGACCGCGCCTTGAGGTGTTCCCCTCGAGCCGATGGTGTATGGCCCGTGTTCCGCATCTTGTATGCGTATGTAGGCTTGACGGTCTGTAAGAAATTGTTTTATGTAGTTGAATGTTTTGTGGCCACAGTTGGTGTTACTGAGGTGGTCCAGGATTACTTCGTGTTTGACGTTGTCGAATGCGCCTTTAAGATCCAAGGCCAGGACCACCTTGTCGTTGTGGGGACATTCGACAGGATCTAAGATGTCATGGTGAAGTTGCAGAAGTATATCCTGTGCTGACTTGTGAGGGCGAAAACCGAACATGGTGTCCGCGAAAGTGTGCTATGTTTCGAGAAAATCGGAGAGTCTGTCGCGCACCATCGTCTCCATCAGCTTGCCGACACAAGACGGGACGTGAGGGAGATGGGGCGAAGGTTCTCCACATCAATAGGTTTTCCGGCCTTCGGAATAAAGGTCACGAGAGCCGATTTCCACTCGAGAGGGAGAGGAGTCTCTCCGTCCCAAATGCTATTGATGTATTTGAGGAGCGCGGCGTAGGCTGCGTCGGGAAGGTTGGCCAAGAGCTTGACCGTAACCTTGTCGCGCCCGGGTGCAGTGCCCCGCTTCATTTTGCTTAAGGCTGCCCGGAGGTCGTGGAGTTGGAAAGGCTTGTCCAGCTCCGTGTTCTCATCGCCTGCATACGAGAACGCCGCCTGCCGGGGGTCCTTAGTGGTGCACAGGTATCGATCCCTGAGCGTGTGCGCTAGTTGTTTTGTCGTTCCTGTAAAGTTGTGCAAGGCCCTATGTAATTGGCGTTGGGTTTCCGTGCGTGTTTGTATTGGATCGATGAGAGCGCGGAACAGGCGCCACGTGTTGCGGCCAGACATCTGGCGAGCAGCCGCGTTGCACCGGTCCACCCAGTTAGTGTCGGCTAGCTGAGTAGCATATTCCGCTGCCTGTTGTGTGAGTTCGAGGATGCGGTTCTTTAGGCGTCTGTTATGTTTCTGTTTCTTCCATCGCTTCGTGAGGCTGCGACGGGCCTCCCAAAGGTGGAGAAGGTGGTTGTCCACGTCTGTTTGTGTTTCTGTGAACTGTATCTGCTGTTCGTGTTGTGTGAGTGTAGACGTGAGCGATCTGGACCAGGCGTCGTATCCCAACTGGAGGGGGTCTACGATAGGTAGAGAGGTGCGGAAAGACGTCCAGTCAGGGATACGAGCTTGTTTTAGTGGGCGTTTCAGGGGACGCATGTAAATGGTTGTGTTGATTATACAGTGATCACTGCCTAGAGTGTCCTCTGTATTCAGCCAGTCGGCATGGCGTATGTTGCGTGTAAATGTGAGGTCCGGGCAAGTATCTCGTTGAATGGAATTGCCGACACGTGTTGGGTATGCGGGGTCAGAGTGCAGGGTGAGTCCAAGTGTGGAAAGAAGTTCCGCAAGCTTCCTCCCACGCCTGTCCTCCCGGGGGTATCCCCATAGCCTGCTCGGGGCGTTTAAATCGCCGACGATTAGGAGGGGATCCCTACCCGCCACCTGCATAGCTTGAGTGAAAATTTCATTGAACGTGACGTTCTTAAGTTTCGGTGGGCAGTAAATATTTAGAATGTGTACAGGTGGGTCAGACCGCTTTAGGGGCAGCACTGAAACCATCGTGTATGGGAAAGACGGTTTTGTGGGAAGTGTGACCTCCTGCGCAGTGTATCGCTTGTGAACAAGTATACATGTCTGGCGGCCTGTACACGTTCAGTAAGAACGTGATGCTTCACTTTCGATTTTTGGAATAATTTCAACAAGCGTGTGCTCAATGTCGGTGTCGGCGATCGTATCGTGCCTGATGGCGTTGATAGTTTTGCTGACTAGGACGGCCGCTTTAGCTTTGTTTTGACTCTCGCAAACCTCGTACCCTTGTAAGGTCGGCTTGATTCCAGTCTCTTGGGGCGCAATTACACCAGGAGGTGTGAGTTGTGTGTTTATATATTGTTTTAAGAGGGCCCGCTTTTTGCAGTAGCCTCTGCAGTTCCATTGCCAAATATCTAAGTATTCTTGTTCTTGCCTATACGTATTGATCATGTTTACGCGTTACTGCTGTTGGCTTGTTCGCTTGCTAACGCTGTTAGCGCTGGACGGTTGTGCGCTCTTTCTCTAATGTTTTCGGTATGTTTTTGTTTTCGAAAAGCGCTTCTGATCTCTGAGGTCTGCCCTTGGAATTGTACTTGCATCTGTTGCATTTGCGATTGGATTTGCTGCATCATATCCTGCATCATCTGCCACATCATCAACTGCATCATATGTGGGAGGAACATTTTTACAACGTTCCGTTTCTTTTGGTGCATTCATGTTACGACGACTAATCTTGTCCGCTTCATGGGCTTCGTTCTAGTCAAAAGTGAGGTTTTATCTTGAAAATAACACCGCATAGTTTTTTGCCTGCTGTAAGAGAAATGGCCGCATTTTTTCGTCTCACAATGAGTTCTCTTGCTACAGGAGTAATGAACGTCAAAATTTAACGCATTAAGTGATAATAAGGCCAATTTATCGCACCTCGTTGTCTTGTTAACGTTTTAAAGTGCTTTGTGCTTATAATTCTTGTGTGAAAGCAAGGTTTTTACTGAAAATTTTAATTGAAACTTACTAAGACGTGCACATGGTGAAAAAGACAGAAATATAAAGGTAGGAATTTACAAAATATTTGACTGTCAAACAGCAAATATTTCTAAACAAATCAGTTTAAGCTCACAAAGCTTTCTAGCTACAAAACTATAAACTTAGCTTATATAATTACGCCCCTGGGTGAAACAATCTGGAGGATAATTCGTTAGCGTAGGCGGGGTCAAATCAAATAATTCGGTAGCCTGGAACGTGCCCAATCGTGCGCAAATCATGTGGCAAACCTCCAAATGAGACAATACGCGTCCAACATTCTCGGATAAAACTTTGAAAATTGGAAAAATGTAAGATACACTAGTTAAAATATTGAAGTTAATGGTCCGTTATTCTGATATGTAGCAAAATCTTTATTTATAGAGTTTCCGTCGATTGCATTGAAAAGTTAAGACTTCCTTACAAAACCAATGGGGAAGGCTTTTGATCATAGCAGAAGCGTTAATAAAAAACAATGCAAGAAAACCATCGGGTAATCTGCGGATATATTGATTGTTATAGTGAAATCTTACATTGTATAAAAAATTGCGTTCATAAAAGGTTTCGCTCTCAACAATGGTTTTGTCCAGAATTGTTGAGCATGAGCATTAGTAAAGTCTATATCTTGTGAGGTTTTTCATGCGAAAGCAGGGTCGTCTTTCTGAGTTCCACTTTCTTAAGCAACTTGGATGGGCGCCTGTTTTGTGAACGCCTAAAAAATTTACGCCTCTAATTTTTCTGTTCCTTTCCCAAAATCAAACGGGAGTCTTTGCGCCCTTCCACTCTTGACCCGGCTGATTATCCGCCTTCTAGTAAAGATTAGAGCTGTGAAGTTGCACCTTACGCCTGTAGGGATAGTGTTCTCCGAAATTTTTAGTTGTTCGTACTATCACGGGCAAAAATAACAGACCCCCCTACAACATCCGATCGCTGCCACTTTGCTTGGGGGCGCCACATGACAACTCACTTCTGGTGTCCACAAGTGCCACTGCGTCGCTCTCGACACCAGAAGTGTTTTGTCAGGTGGCTCCCCCACGCAGAGTGACAGCGATCGAAAGTCAGAGGGCGGTCTGCTACTTTTGCCCGCGATGGTACCATAGAAGAGTGGAGTATAGTTTACTTCCTGATGTGTTGCCCTGCCACTGTGTGGATGACTTTTCAAAGCTGTTTGCCCCCCGCCGTATTGTGGTTAGCGGTGCGGGTTCTTTTTAATAACAAGAAAAATGGACTCCGAGTCATGCAAAATGGCTGAAACAGAACTCTCACCGATGCTCTGGGCTGGTTTCTCTGGACTAATTCGCCCTCTGCATTAATATCGAATGACGAGGCTGCATTCTCCGAGTCACTGCAACTTAGAACGACGACGAAACAAGCGTTGGGCACATATCAATCACGAGATTTACTGTGTTTCAGGGCATGTTCTACGTGGGCGGATGCGTCTATTCTCAACATTAACGCTGCGCTGTTTACGCAAGCGAATCAAAAATTGCTACCACAAAAAAAAACACACACACACAAACTCCACTTTTCAAGCGCAAAGGCCGATCGCACAGGATATTCATTAACGGCAGGAGAACTTTCCAAATCACCATTCACATCTATCGTTAGAGCACGAACGACAGTCTATGAACGCAGTACGGAAAGAGCTATTCCTCTATTACTAATAGCCTGTATTAATTATGGCAAAGCAAAGGAATCCAGACGTGACATTTTTTAGGCTTTTTTTATTTTACGGTTGGCACAGGGAGAGCGAGAGACGCATTAAGGCGAATTTGTCGAGAAGCGAGCGGAATTCGCTCTCACCGGCCGTGGTTTCTTCCAATTGTCGTGTTTCCTCCCACAATACATGGAGGCTGATAAAGAAACCTCGACCCACAATTCCTGGCGATCTGATCTCCCATTCGATCGACGGAGAAATTTCGCCCCAAAACATTGAACAGCAAGCTGGAACAGCAGCTTACTGTTCAGTTCTTTGATGGCAAATTCAGCGAAGTTATGTGTCAGCCACGTAGCACGATAGGTAGAGATATATGGGGGATAAAGGGCAGGGAACCTCGAATTTGTTGACAACATCAAATAAACAGGGGACTAACAATACGGCTATTTGGCCAGCAAGGAAATTACCACAAAACAACGTTAAAGGCAGAAGCTGGTGTGCCAACGCGGAGGCTCACTGCTATTGTGCAGTAGAGGTCTAATAATACAAGGTCACACTACGAAAGGATGGTATGGTTTGGTCTATGGGGGGTTTAGCGTGCCAAAACTACTCAGGCTATGGCGAACGCTGTGGTGAAGGACTCCGCAAATATCGACCACCAGGTTATCTTTAACGTGCACCGACATCACACGGTACACGGGCCTCTAGCATTTCGCCTCCATCGAATTCCGCCAGCCGCGGCCGGGGTAGGGAAGGGAAAACTTTATTTTACTCTACTCCTTTTTCCTGCGGTTTGGGGGCATCTCCACAGATGTTTTCTCCTTGATTCTATGCCCAGGAGTCTGCTCTGTCGAAGTCGTCCGCCTCTAATCAATGGTCGGTTTCCCTCAGTCCAGGGCTCCGCTGGCCACTGCCGGCCGTTGAGCTCGCTGTACCAGACCTTGTTGGTCTTCACAGCGGTCGCAAGTTAGCGCAGCAAGCGCTCAAAGGCGCTCTTGCACGCTGTTACATTTGTCCATAGATGGACCTGAGGAGCGGCGCTTCTTCCCGGCTTCCTGCTTAGCAGCAGTTAGTAGAGGCGCAGCCCCCTGGAGGATCGCCGTCCCGGCGCCGCGCTGCACGCCGGCTGCCCGGGAGCTTTCCTGGATTGGTCCTGCTGATTCCAGGCCCCCACCTTGCTGCCACCTTGCTGCTGTCTTCTGGTCCTGCTGGTCCGGAGTTTCGGGCGCCTCCACCCAAGGCGCACTGCTTCTCGTTCGCATTGAACGCGGACGCCACGGCCGACGACATTTTCGACGGCAATGAAAGCATCGTCGGCCCGAAAGGGCTCGAAAGCCTCCAGCATCAAGGAGGCCTCAAATTTTGTATCGCCGTGTCCTCGGCTGCGGCGGAATAAAAGCTCCTAGCGGAGGGATCGTTCCCTGTGAACGGGACCGCTGTCCCAGTGTCCTGCGTGGGCCCCTCCGTGGTCCACGTAACGGCATTCCGGGTGTGGCTGTTCGTCGGGGACGCGGCGCTGGCCTCGGCACTAAGCCCCTACGGCAAGGTGCTTGAGATCTCTCATCCGACGCTGAAGGGGCGATGCCACGTGAGCAACGGCCAGCGTCTCATCAGGATGGAGATGAAGCAGGCGGTACCTAACTTCATGTCTGTGCAGGGTCACCGCGTTATGTTCGACTACAGGGACGTCCGAAAGGTGTGCTCTCGCTGCGGCCAATACGGACATGTCGGCGCGGCCTGCCGCACGCCGCGGTGCGCCCGCTGCGACGAGTTCGGGCACGAGACGGCCGGATGCGACGCGGCGTGCCGACGCTGCTCCGGAGCCCACGCGACGGCTGACTGCCTGCGGTCGCGGTCCTACGCGGCCGCAGCCGCTTCCAGCGGCCCTCAAAAGAAGCCGGCATCGCCAGCGGCGCAACCGCCGCAGGATACCGTTCCTGCCCCGGCGAAGGTGCCCCCTGCGGAGACCGCGCCACGCCAGGATGACGACATGCCCGCCACTCACGTGTCGGAAACCACGGCCGGCTCCGAGCCTGCAGCTTCATCGCAGGAGCAGCCGGAGAGCGCCGCAGAAACAGCGTCTACCGACTCGCTGACCTTCCCGTACCTCGGCCATCTCCCGCCGCTCTCCCTGACGAACTCGTCCGACTCGTCCTCCTCCGGCGAGGACGACTCATCCACAACAGCGGACGAGAGCGACGGAATGCTCTCACGTGGTGTGACGCTCCGCCTCACCGGAGACGTCCCCTGCGAAGAGCCCGGAGCGACCGACCAGCTGAGCGCCGCCGGCCCGTCTCGAGGTCCACGGCGCCGACCACCACCAGAGGACGAGGACTCGAAGGCTCAGGACTCCGCCGACCGCAACCAGTCCACGACACCTACCCACCACGCCTCGCGGGGTGCGGTAAGAGACGCCACCGACTCGCTACCCACCGTAGAACACATGGACTTGGGCAGAGTTTCAGGGATGCACGCCTTATCGCAGCCCGCGGACTCGGACGGCTCGGCCGATCCGTCCCTCCCAAAAAGCTGGCGCGCGCGTGTGGCTTCACTAAAGGCGGGGCCCCTTAAACTTGTCGGCAGAATGTCGGCGTCCTGCTTTTTCATCATGGCGACGGTGCACCTCCTCTCCCTGAACGTTCAGAGATTTCGTTCACTGGATACGCAGAGGGAAGTGATGCACTTCGCTCGCGCGCAGGGCGTCGACATTTAGTTCCTTCAGGAATGTAACTTCCGGACCACACGCGATGTCACGAACTTTAAGAATCGCTTCCTCGAGCCCGCATTCTTTGCACTCAACGACACAATGTCATACGGTGTCGGTGTGGTATTCCTTAACAGCTCCCTCCGTTCAGGCGCACATTGTACGTATGGCGTCGACGGTCGCATGTTGGCCATCGACTTGTTCCTGAACGGCAGCGCACGCGCCGGCACGACGAAGCGATTCTTCCTCATTTTTCGAGCCGCTGGATTGTTTCATGCTGGAGTCGTACCCCACTTTCATAGTGGGCGAGTTGAATTGTGTCCTCGACCCCACACGCGATGTAAGCGACCCAGCTCAGGGTCGGCCTTACGCCGGGGCACGCTCCCTACGGGACGTTCCGCAGTTCCTATGTCCGCAGTTCCTATGTCCTATGCACGCAGTTCCGACTGTCCGACGCATGGGTCTCCTTGCATGGCGACAACTTCGGAGCCACGTGGGAGAGAGGGAGGTCGGCCATTAGGCTCGATAAGTTTTTGTTTCCGCCAGTCCTCGCGCGATATGTAGCTTCGTGCGAAGTACTTGAGTTTCCCCGGGGCACTGCGCGCATCTGCGCGTTGTTGTTTACCCTGACTGTACCGCTTGTCTGTATTCACTTTGATTTGAATTTTATTTGAAGCAAAAATGTGCTTAATTTATCTGTTACTTTCGCTAAACTCATTGCCATCGCACATGAATGTTCCATTGCTTTTTTAAGTGCTTTCTAGCTTCATTCTGACACAATTTCTGTATAATTTTATGTAGTTCTTATGAGTGATTGTAATTGCAGATGTTTTCATGTTTTGTTCTATTTTCTTTTTGGATGAAACATGCCGTTTCATTGCGCCTATGATGCTGTCAAGTGTATAGGGGGGCCTCCGGCTTTGTCAAGCTGTCGCTTGTGACAGCTTTTACTGCGGGTCTCCCGCGCCATGTATTCATTTGGCGCAAATAAAACCATTATTATATTATATATCTCCGACCATCGACCACTGTCAGTGGTGCTGGACTTTGGCGGGTGCGCCCCACGAGTAGACTTGTGGCGAATGGACGCCAGCCTACTGACATATTGGTCGAGTGTCACATTGCAGCGTGCGCTGGGTGCTCCGGGCGCGCGCGCTAACCAATCAGTGCCGTGGGACGAGCGGAAAGGCGAGTGGCGTGACTCCTTATCGCGGAAGGCCGTCGCAACGCCAGTAGCAGCGCCACGGACATCTGCGACGTCCTCATACGCCACGTGTCCGAGCTGTTCGCCTCCAGTGTCGAGCGGACGGGCGACCCCGCGTTCCGCGACGCACCCCGCGGTTTCTGCCAGGGTCTCCCCGTAGTCGAGGGCAAGCTCTCGCAGCAGCTCTGCGCACCGGTGACGCGAGATGAGCTCCGCGACACAGTAGCAAAAATTAATGCTGCCTCGGCCCCCGGACCTGACGGTATCCCCATCAGTTTTTACGCAAAGCTTTACGACGTCTTAGAGGGTTCTCTGCTCGATATGATCAACAGCTTTCTGGCAGACGGAGCCCGAACAGCGTCTTTCAGTGAGAGCCGATGTAAGGGATCGGTCGTGTATGCGTGGTCATTGGAACGCGGCTGGGGACGCTCGAAGTGGAGCGTCTCCTTTCTCGGAACGCGGCCGCTCGTGAATGAACCGGGAAGTACGGGTGTACACCGCTCCGCGGTACCGATTCGCGCACCTGCTGGCACGAATGTGTATTTGTGTTTGTTTTTACTTTTGATTTGTGGTGGAGAGGGCTGGCCATGCTCTCGATTGGCCAATCATATGAAGAGTGTAGAATGATTGGGTGCTACCAAATGTGGGCCGGGCCTCGAGGTCTTTATAACCGGGCTCCGGCGCCACGAGCGTGGAGAGTTTCTGTTGTCGCTTCGGCGAACGCGGCTTCGGCCGCTTATCTGTTTTTTGAGCAGAGTCCGCTCCGGCGGACGCAGTTGTTGCTGCGACGCGCGTCTTTTCTTCCCTTTTTCTCTTTCCTCTGATCTTTTAACTCTCCTCTGTCTGCACGTGGCAGCGGTGGTGGCTCGGATCGAGCCAGTAGCAGGCCCGTGCAATTTCCTTTTCATCCTTCTCTCAGTCACAACAACAACAACAACAACGAGCCAGTAGGCAGGCCCGTGCAATTTCCTTTTCATCCTTCTCTCAGTCACAACAACAACAACAACAACGAGCCAGTAGGCAGGCCCGTGCAATTTCCTTTTCATCCTCCTCTCAGTCACAACAACAAAAAGGTTCTGCGCTAAGGTGAGATGCTATGCATCTTCGGCTATGCCGAGTAGGGGCCTCCCCTAGTGTTAGCCAGTTCCACCTTTTTGTTGTTTGTCCTTTTTGCCCTTTAATTTGTCTCGAGTGCCTAAACTTGTATATGTTGTAAATATCTCTATATAAATCTTCAGTTATTCCCTTTTTTATCCCTGCGTCTCAATTCATCATGAGACAGTCTCTGACGGGGCACCTCTGGTGCGAAGATCAAGCTTCAGTCTTCGAGTTAAACCAACCGTCTTTGGCGGGGCTCCTCTGGTGCAAGGAGACTAGAAGAACCTGTGAACATTACTGCCGAGTCGCGCTCATTCTGAAATCGGCGGGTGCCCATCTGACCCGCAGGCGTTGCGCCCGATCGCTCTTCTAAATGCAGACTACAAGACCGTAGCGTCACTGCTGGCGAACAGATTGAGCGCGATTCTGCTCTTGGTGGTGGTGCTGGTGGTAGTGGTGAAAACATTTATTAAGAAAGGACAGGAGGTATGCTTGGATCAGCCCGTAAGGGACCGATCCTTACAAACACAAGGTGGAGGTCCCTAGTATGGGACCCCAGTGGCGGTGGCCGCCGCCCGGGCGCGCCCGACTAAGGCTTGTTGGGCCTGTAAGTCGTGGCAGCCGAGCAGGGTCGCCTCCCAGTCCTCCCGGGTTGGGTTGGGGATGGGGGGAATAGCCGGGTTGGAGGGGCAGGCCCACACCATGTGATAGGTGTCAGAAGACACCGCACTACAGTGCGGGCAGCTGCCGTTACAGGAGGGGTCAAAATGCTTTAGTGCTGCCGGGCACAGTAATGTATTGGTGAGAAGGCGGAGATGGAGCCGCTCATCCGCCTTCTTGAGGCCTTTACATGGGCTTGGGTAAAGGCGGTGACTGTTTTGATAGTAGGCTGTAATTTCTTTGAATGTATACACCGGATTAAAATCAGGTTCCTGATCGGGTGGGGAGGAGAAAACAGCCCGGTGAGAGAGCGCGCGGGCGGCTGCGTCTGCTGCCTCGTTTCCTGCCAACCCCTGATGAACAGGGGCCCATATAACGTAACGGTGTGCGGGGTCCGTATCCCGTATGCAATTTTGGTATATTCGATAGGCTAGGAAGGGAGTGCAGCCTTGTTCGACGTTCCGACAGGCCCCTCGCGAGTCGGTGATTATGTATTTTGAATCGGAATGTGAGGCCGCGAGAGCAATCGCGACCTCTTCTGCTTGTGTTGCACTTCTGGCTCTGAAGGTGAGGCCGTTAACTGTGTTGCTGTTGTGAACTACCGCGGCCGTGTACCATCCCCCGTGGTGAGGACCGGAGGCGTCCACGTATTATACACCTGTTTTGTTGCCATAATGTCGGGCTAGCGCATCCGCTCGTGCCAGGCGCCGACCATTATGGTCTTCGTGTGACATGTTTGCTGGAAGAGGCCGCACGTGGAGGGCACGTCTCCACAGTTCTGGGATGCGAAACCTGTCTTCCATTGGAGGGGTGTGTTGGATATGGCGTCGAGCAAGAAGGCGGCGACCCGACTCCGTTAGCGACAAGCGCGTGTACTGGTTTGTAAGGTGCGCCTCCCGGAGCTCCCGGAAAGTATTCACCACCCCAAGAGCCATAAGCCGGCTGTTTGAAGTAGTGATGGGGAGGTCAAGGGCACGCTTAATAATTTTGCGAAGGATGACCTCAAGCGCATCCTCCTCTTGTTTCCGTAGGTGGAGATAAGGAGTCGAATAGAGAATTCGACTGGTTACAAAGGCGTTTGCCAGCCGCAAGGCATCCTTACTTCGTAACCCCCGGCGTTTGTTGGAAACCCGGCGGACCATACGGCCCACCTGGTCCCCCACCTTTCGGAGTTTGGCCAATGTAGTGTCTGGCCGTCTCTGTTTGTGGATGTAGAGTCCTAGTACCCGTATCTCGTCACTTTCGCGTATGGGACCACTCTCAAGAGAAAGAGAGATTTTAGTTGCGCACTTCTGTGAGGGGCGGAGGTGCACAAATTCCGATTTTTGAGGGGAACATTGAAGACCGCAGCGGCGGGCGTAGCGGTCTACTATCGTCGCCGCTGTTTGCAGGCTGGTTTCAATGTCTCCTGTGCTGCCCTGCGTGGCCCATATGGTTATGTCATCGGCGTACAGGGCGTGCTGCACGCCGGCGACAACATCCAGTTGTGCCGGCAGGTGCATCATAGCCAGATTGAAGAGCAGCGGGGAAAGTACCGCCCCTTGGGGGGTTCCCCGCGTGCCGAGTAGGTAAGGACCATGCTCTCTATCTTGAATGCGGATGTAGGATTGACGATCCATTAAAAATTGGCATATGTATCTGAATGTGTTGAGGCCACAGTCGGTCTGACTTAGGTTTGTTGCGACCTTCCGGCGCGACAGTCAAGGGCGACCTTCCGGCGCGACGGTCAGGGACGGGCTAACCCTACCGCCCATTAGTGTTCTTTTTTTGTGTGTGCCATCTCCCACTTGTCATTTTTAGCCACATGTCCTTCTGGCCCGGGGAGCGCCTGGGGGGGCGTTTGGAGGCTCGCGCTCTGGTCTTCCGAAGTAATCAGTTATGAGCCGTGCCGGCTCACCCAAAGCGGAAGCTCTTTGTGTGAGCGCGGGCGCCGATGCCCCCTCAAAGGTGCCGCGGTTGGAAGGGCTTTTGGACAGCGTGGGGAGAGCGAGAGCAGTTGTACTCCGGACGCCGAACGACGAGCAGCTAGCTTCGCTGACTGCTCGAGCGTTCCGGGAGATGTGCAGTTGCGTTGCATTTGATTCTTGTATTTAACTTATAAATAAATTCAACGAGTTAAGTTTCAACGACTGGATCAAGTCAGATCATTTCTGACTACGACAACGAATAGCGGCAGCTACGCATAGTTACAACAAAAGTTCTGGTGCCGAAACCCGGGAACGGATTTCTTACATCGACCGGACCCCAACGACAACGACAAGATGGAGGTGCTGAAGAAGAAGAGGAAGGCTGTCAGATCATCAGCGACGCGTCTTACTAAAGAAGCCGACGACATCTTGGCCGCCGAGACAGCACCCGACATCGAAAAGGTGAGCGTTCTTCTCGAGCGCTTACAATTGGTGCAACGGCAGCTCAACGATGTGGACTCCGCGATCGAGCCACATATCAAAGATGACGACGCAGACGCTGAGTTTGAACAGGTCCTTGAGTATACCGACAAGATTGCCATTAGCATCTGCAGATTAAAACTCAAGACAAATCATGAAAGCCGGAAGGAATCAGCGACCACCTCTACGACTTCCGCACATCACAAGATAAAACTTCCGAAATTGGAACTATCGAAATTCGACGGAAGAAGAAAAAATTGGCAGCCGTTTTGGCAGCAGTTTGAGCCAGCTATTCATACGAATCCGGACCTCTCCCCTGTTGACCGCTTTAACTACCTAAAGTCGCTGCTTTCTGGACAAGCTGAAGCCGCCATCGCCGGGCTTCAAGCTACAGCTGAGTGCTATACTGATGCCATCGAAATCCTAAAGCAGCGATTCGGCGACCAAGCGGCCTTGATACAGGAACACATGCAGGGGCTCATCGATATCCGGGGTGTGATGTCTGCGGGAAAAGTGCGTGACTTAAGGCGGCTCTACGACGACGTGCAAGTGCGTATGCGAGGCTTGAGAGCGTTGGGTGTTGGCGACGACAGTTACAACGCGATGCTGTATCCCGTCCTGCTTCGTGCACTTCCAAGGGAGCTCGTCCTCGCCTATCACCGCGCGCACGCAGAGGACCAACATGCTCCGAGTACAACGTCATCTACAACGGCAGAAGATTGTGCCCGGTCCGCAACATCCTCAGCAACAGCGACGGACAGCCGGACACCACTCAAGTCCTTACTTCGGTTCTTCAGACTGGAGTTGGAGAGCCGCGAGAAAGCCTTCGAGCATCGACCTGAAACTGCACCCGGTAAGCCAGCGTCTCATTTTAACGGGCCAAAGGAAGAATCAAGAGGGAGCATTCGACCTTCCTCGGCCGCAGCTTTGCATGGCTCAGCGTCAAACACCTCCTGCCCAATCTGCGGATCAAGTAATCACGGAGGCGAAGATTGCGATTCACATCTGGATGTGAAGCAGAAGAAAGCAATTTTAACGTCCAAAGGCAGATGCTTTCGCTGCACGAAACAAGGTCACAGATCCAAGAATTGCAGAGTGAGACTGATCTGTAAAAAATGCACACGAAGGCATGCAACCTCCATGTGCGATCCTGCCTTCATTAATAACTCATCGAAAGGAGAGGGAGCTACCGAAAGAGCTGGAGGAGTCATCCTGCATGCTTCCGAAGCCGAGGAGAATCGCCCCAAGCAAAATGTGCTAATGCCAACGGTGACCGCTTGGAACAAAGGGACTAAAGCAAAACGAATGTCTCGAATATTATTTGACAGCGGAAGCCAAAGAAGCTTCATTTCCGAAGATTGCTCGCGGCGGCTCGGTTGCCGACTGCTAGGAACCGAAATACTCACTATTGGAGTTTTCGGAGGAGTACAGAAGCAGCGCACATTC
The DNA here is from genome assembly GCF_055824585.1 of Amblyomma mixtum. Lineage (NCBI taxonomy): Eukaryota > Metazoa > Arthropoda > Arachnida > Ixodida > Ixodidae > Amblyomma > Amblyomma mixtum. The sequence goes on from NC_143015.1 coordinate 51,765,205, forward strand.
CGACGCGTCGAAGGGCGTCTACTCGGAAAAGATGACCCCAAAGCAGAATGTAAAATTGAGGCCTTGGAGGTACCTACTATATGCGACCAAGCCATCCCTGGTCCCGACGAGCAGATCAGGAAGACTCTGCGCAAGCTCTCATTGTCACCGGGTGACGAATTTCAGCATCCCCACACTGCCCTGATCGATGTCCTGGTCGGTTCAGATCACTTCTGGGAATTTCTAACTGGCAGGATGGAGAAATTGGACGCTCGGCTAACGGCACTCGAAACAGTGTTTGGATGGGCAGTGCAAGGCAAAACATCATTTTCCTGTCAGGAAGCGACTTGCGCTCATGCAGTCGTATTGAGAACGACGGTTGCAGATGAACAGGTAGAGCCTGTTTTGAACCTTTTCACACCTGTCGAGCTTGAAGAACAAAGGGGAGTAAAAGCCACGAAGCCCGTTTGCGGAGAAGAAAGCGAACTCCTAGACTTGAATCGATTCAACTCCGTAACTAACGTAAACCGGGTGACAGGTTGGATTCTGCGGTTTGTAAATAACCTGCAAACGAAACATAGGCATACGGGACCCCTAACGGCTCTTGAATTGGAACGTGCACAACTTTATTGGCTGAAGCAGGCACAGAAATCGACATTCAGTACCGAGCTGCAGCGCGTAGCCAAAGGAGACAGGACGCCGCGTGATTCAACCCTCAACGACTTCGTTTTACGGAGAGATGACAACGGGTTGCTACGGATACGCAATCACCCCTGTTCAGCGGACAAGGACTACGACGAGCGGCAACCTATCGTCCTACCGAAGCAGTACCGATACACTGTCTTGTTAGTGCGTCAGGCTCACAAGAAGTTGTTGCATGCAGGAGTGCGGGACACACACGTCCAACTGCGCGAAGGGTTTTGGATAGTGCGTGGCCGGCATTTGGTTAAAAGTGTAGTGCGCTCCTGTGTTGTGTGCCGGCGGCTGAGTGCCACCCGCGTCGAATTGGACACGGACCAACTCCCCCCCGACAGAACTTCTCAAGCAGAGCCTTTCGAAGTCGTCGGAGAAGATTTTGCGGGCCAACTCCTACATTGTTCTGTTCACTTGTGCTGTGACGCGTGCTGTGCATTTAGAACTGGTGAAGGACATGGACACGAAGCCTGGGGACATTGTTTTGGTCCGCGAAAGCTTTCCTCGCCTCCTGTGGAAAAGCGGAGTCGTTGTAACGTGTGTTCCACGGACGCGACGGAAAGATAAGGTCTTGCGAAGTCCGGCTGCCGAAGGGGAAAGTGGTTAGACGACCTGTGCAACTTTTGTACCCGATTGAGCTGTCAGAAGCGTAGAATGAGTCGTTGACCCATTCGGCGGGGGAGTGTTGCGACCTTCCGGCGCGACAGTCAAGGGCGACCTTCCGGCGCGACGGTCAGGGACGGGCTAACCCTACCGCCCATTAGTGTTCTTTTTTTGTGTGTGCCATCTCCCACTTGTCATTTTTAGCCACATGTCCTTCTGGCCCGGGGAGCGCCTGGGGGGGCGTTTGGAGGCTCGCGCTCTGGTCTTCCGAAGTAATCAGTTATGAGCCGTGCCGGCTCACCCAAAGCGGAAGCTCTTTGTGTGAGCGCGGGCGCCGATGCCCCCTCAAAGGTGCCGCGGTTGGAAGGGCTTTTGGACAGCGTGGGGAGAGCGAGAGCAGTTGTACTCCGGACGCCGAACGAAGAGCAGCTAGCTTCGCTGACTGCTCGAGCGTTCCGGGAGATGTGCAGTTGCGTTGCATTTGATTCTTGTATTTAACTTATAAATAAATTCAACGAGTTAAGTTTCAACGACTGGATCAAGTCAGATCATTTGTGATTACGACAACGAATAGCGGCAGCTACGCATAGTTACAACAAGGTTAGTGAGTATGATCTCGTGTGTTACATTGTCAAATGCCCCTTTGAGATCCAAGGCGAGTACTACCCGGTCTTTATGGGGGCATTCGAGGGGGTCAAGGACTTCCCGATTAAGTTGCAGGAGGACATCCTGTGCGAATCTGTGTGGGCGGAATCCGAACATGGTGCTCGCAAATACGTGTTTGTGTTCAAGATATGCAGATAACCGATCCCGCACCATCGTCTCCATGAGTTTGCCCACACAAGAGGTGAGAGAGATGGGACGGAGGTTATCTGTGTCAACTGGTTTGCCTGTTTTAGGGATGAAAGTGACCAGAGCCGTTTTCCAGTCAATTGGAAGGGGGGTGTCCCCGCGCCAAATTGCATTGATGTAGGCGAGGAGGGACTGGTATGCCAAGTCAGGCAGGTTCGTCAAAAGCTTGACGGTGACCTTATCCCTCCCTGGCGCAGTGCCCCGTTTCATTTTGGCGAGGGCCGCCCGCAGATCATGGAGCTGGAAAGGTTGATCCAGCTCCGTGTTCTCCTTGCCTGCATAAGAGTACGCAGATCCACGAGCGTCTTGGGCTGTACACAGATACTGGTCCCGAAGTTTCTGTGCCAGTTGAGTTGTGTTGCCAGGGAAAGCATGCATGGCTCGCTGCAAATGTTTTTGTGTTTCTGTTCGTGTTTGGGTTGGGTCGATTAGGGCTCGAAAGAGACGCCACGTGTTGCAGCTGGACATTTGTCGCGCGGCCGTGTTACATCTATCCACCCAGTTGGAGTCGGCGAGTTGGGCCGCGTACTCTGCCGCTTTGTGGGTAAGCTCGGCAATTCGAGCTTTAAGCTTTCTGTTGTTTCTGGCGCCGCCAACGGCGGACGAGGCTGCGACGGGCTTCCCAGAGGTGTAGAAGGTGGTTATCCACGTCCGTGACCGCCTCTGAGAGCTTGATCTGAGTTTCATGCGAGCAAAGGTGTGTCAGCAGCTGTTGGGACCATGCCTGGTATCCTTGCTCCGAAATGGGTGTATTATCAAGTGTGTGAAAATTTTGCCTGAATTTCGTCCAATCTGGGATACAGGCTTGTGTTCTGGGACGCTTGAGGGGTCGTGTGCGTAGTGTAGTGTTAAGGATGCAGTGGTCGCTACCGAGGGTCTCCTCGGTGTTGAGCCAGTCTGCGTGTCGTATGTTGCGAGTGAAGGTTAAGTCCGGACACGTATCCCGTGTCACAGAATTCCCTAGCCGTGTTGGTTGGACGGGGTCCGTGTGGAGGGTGAGGCCCAACGTGGACGCAAGTTCCGCCAACTTACGTCCGCGCGACTCCTCCTTGCGATACCCCCACAGCTGGCTGGGAGCGTTAAAGTCGCCCACAATCAGCAGGGGATCGCGACCCGCAACTCTTAGCTTACGGCTAAAGAGGTCCGAAAAAGTCACTCGCTTAAGTTTGGGAGAGCAGTACACGTTGAGTATATGCAACGGCGGGTCCTTGCGGCGGAGTGGTAGGATAGTCACCATTACATAAGAATACTCGAGCTGGAGATCGAGATCTACTAAGTTGGCTGTGTAGGCTTTGTGAACGAGAAGACAAGACGCGGGATCCTGTTGGAACGTCGTGTAATTTGAAAGTGTGGCGCCCAGGCCTGGCTCCTGGAGGGCAACCACGGCTGGTAGGGACTCGAAGGTTTCAAAGTAGAGGCGGAAATTGGCCCGCTTAGTGCGGTCTTTAAAGCCTCTACAGTTCCATTGTGTTATTGAAGTGGACACGGCCGAATTGGTGATGGCGGAACTCCTTTGATTAAGGTGTCTCGCCATGATTTAAAATTTTTGGGGGGAGGAGGAGGTATTCACTGCCCCAGAGCCAGCTACTTGTGCCATCGAGGGGGTGATGACGGAAGGAGCGGGGCAACTGTCCTCATTGTCCGAATCAATAATGAGACGGTTGAATTTTGAAGGACCCCTACTGAAAAATCCGGTATGAATTTTAAACCGGAACCGCATACCGGGTTATGCGGTTCCCTGTACAATAACCCGGTATGCGGTTCCGGTTTAAAATTCATACCGGAATACAGGACTGTCCTGTATTAAACAGGCTAGGCCCGTATTATACAGGAGGGCCCTGTATCACAGGACAAAGGCAGAAAAAATGCTTCAAATATATCCCACTTGGACTAAATCTGCCCAAAAACTGGGGCCATAAGTGTACATGCCAAATGCTGAAATATACAGAGCCTCAGAAACTGGTAATCTGCGATTATCAGCAACTCGCATTGCAGTCGATGTGTCATTGTGTTATTTCCTCCCACCTTTTACCAAAGTATTGGTAGCTTGGTGAGTATTATAATGCATCAGAAACTCCAAAAGATGTTTATTTTTTCCGCATGTCTTGAACCAGCTTACTAAGGTAATAATTTAACTCTTTGCGACGATCTACCGGCGCTGGGGTCTCTACAGGGTGCTGGCCAATGAAGTAGTCAAAAGCACCTGCAGAAAAGAAAATATGATTGGTAGTACATAATGCCCCCAGCTTATCATTTAATTGCGCACTGACACACAACATAATGCATTGAGCACTGTGACATGCAACTTACGGCCAATGGCTTGTAGCTTTTCAGTGGTCATTGGCTTTCTGCCCACTGTGCAGGCTTCTGACTTCAGGTTCCGATGGCAAGCTTGCCCTGTAACGCCCCTTTCCAGGAGTTGTGGAGTCGTCCAAAGGCTGCGTCTTTACAGAAACGCGAATCTTTGGGTGCCGCCATAACTGCTGCGCACGTTGCCGAAGGAATAAAAATTCCATTCCCGAGGTGGACCTGTATGCAATAACAAATGCATACCCCAGTAGCACAAACGGGGCTCTGAATTGCGGGCCCCCGTGGGCCCAGACAAGCCACAGACAAGCCAGGCGTCCCAAGACGCCAGGCCCTGAGCATTGGCAATGCTCAGTATCGTGAATGCACCTCCCGCCTTCCATATTTGAATCAATAATGTATTGCAAATATGCGTCGTAACATTGTTGGTGTGTAAACAGGTTACTCAGACGATTGCGCTGCTTGCGTGGTCATCCTCCATTATTTACGGCACATACCGCAGCATCGATGCGATGCGTGATGTTTGTTCAAGGTCTTGAGCCGCTCCCCCTCAGGACGCTTATCAATGATTGCTCTCGCACGTATACACCATGTGCCTCTGTAAAGAAATAATACAAACTATAAAACTAATTTTAGTCGTGCTATCATGAAGGACAAGCAATTTCTGTATGTAACTGAAAGAAAATTTTGCGCTATTTCGTCCCTCTACGCTGTGCAGTCTACAAAGTTCTAGTTAAAAAGACACTGAACAGTTAGAACGTTTCTGTTGACGCCGAGCATATAACCGAGACGGAGGCAGTACTTAAAGAACAGAGTGATTTAAAATGCGTACTTACGTCCTAGCAGCACGACGTCGCCGTCATAAAATCCGCCTTCCACCGGTCAAATGTTCACCACCGGCCTCCACCGGTCAAATGTTCACCACTCACGTCTTTCGGAGCGAAGTCATTCATCACTGAGACAAGGATGATAGGGTACCACCATATTTGCACTGGACGTACGCATGAAAGGCGATGTCATCTTTGATCATGGATTGATCAAGGCAGCACAAAGAAAGGCGCAAAAAATTGTATAACACAAATTCAACGCCAACGAGCGAGTGCCAGCGTGTTTTCCCAGCTACCTTCATCGCTTGACACTCAACCCAGCCGCAGGAGAGAAGTAAAAACCTGTTCCAAACAAACGCAGGAAAGGCGGGGGGGGGGGGGGGGGGGGGCACTTTTGCAAAAAGTCACCGCGAAGCGGCCGGGGACAGTGAACAAGCAGAATCGGAACCTCCTCGCCACTTCATGGAAGTCGCGGGGAGCGTGGTCGTGAGGGCGGCTTAAAATGTTCGGTCGTGGGTTGACAGACACAGAGGAGCCCAAGGGGAAGGAACAAAGCCCGATAGAAAAACCAGGAATGCGCAGGTTTTTTTGTTGTGATGGACCCAGGAAAAGCAGAGAAGGCGGCGATGAGACAAAAAAAAAGCTTTAAAAAATTTGCGTAAAGACGGGTTACTCGTGTAAGGTTTCTACAGGTGGTTTTTGTTTTTATTTTGTTCTCTCGAGCGCTGTATCTTCTAGCTAGCACGAAGCGTCGCCCTTAAGGGAACACCGCAAGCTGCCGGCTCCGTTGAATTAACCTTTTCTTGTTCGTCGATAGAAATGTTCTGGGCGATTTGTGATTAGTATGCCTTCCTGATAAAGTGAAGGGTGGGGCCGCTCGGGATGGCACTTGGACAAGTTGAGTTATCAATGGGCAATCACTTGACGAAGAAGAAGTGCAAAGAATTCCTGCACGAAAACCAATAATTTTCTTTCTTCATCGATGCGTCGCTACAGACTGCCGCTAGCGAACATTAAGAAAGCTGCTGCAATGAACGCGACAGTAACAAACCTTTTGGAGCCTCTGGCGCAGTCACCGGAGGCTCGCCATGTTTATCAGCCAGTCGTGAAGTTCTGCACTGTGAAATCCAGAGTAATCTGCGCAGGACTTACGAAGGCTGCTGGCGGATATATACTAGCCGTGTGCCCGCACACAGCCGCCCTGACTTTGTCAGGGTGCTGCACGGGAAGGCAATATGGCGGTTGCCCTCAAATCACCAAATCATGCAAAAACTGCATGTTTGGCCACTGCGAAGCCTACGCTTAGCCCTTTTCTTTTCCTAGCCCTTTCAACAAAACCATGTATGTGTTGATTATCGCACTTATGCGCGCGCTGCCCCCCCCCCCCCCCTTTCCCCTAAAAAATATCTGCTGGCGTACAACAGTCAATCTGCAGACCAAGCACCAAAACCGCGGCACATATCGCTCTGAATACAGGCTGGTATGTCCGGTTTGAGCTCCGTACCGGACTAGTCTGTCCGGTTTGAGCTCCGTACCGGACTGGTCTGTCCGGTTTCAGCTTCGAACCGGGAATGGACTGTCCGGTATGAGCTCCGTACCGGAGCGGTCTGTCCGGTTTGGGATCGATACCGGACCGGTATGAACCGGTATAGCCATCAAACCGGACGGGTCTCGCCGGTATGAGAGTGATACCGGCCCGGTATGAAACCGATATGTTCCGGTAAAATCCGGTTTGCCGCGATACCGGATTTTTCAATAGGGACGGGATACGTCCCTAATGGGCCCCGTCCGACGGAGGAGGCAGGGGTTGTCCAAGATGTGTTTTGAGACCAGTGCGGGGATGGCAGATTTGACCTTGGTGAAGATCTGGTCCATGGCGGTCTCGATCATAGATCGTAATTTAGAGGTTAAGCGTTCCTCCATCGCGGAGATGGCTGTCACGAGGACAGGCGAGATCTCCGCGTCGCTCTCCATTGCGTCCGAGTTCGGTGGGCTCGGAACGGCGGACGCCAATTTTGATTCTAAAGTTTGAATTTTGGTGAGCAAAAGCTCATTCTGTGCCCGGAGCACGTCTATCTGTTTTTTGTATTCCGCATCTAGTGTGGAGGCGGTAACTGGGGGGGAGGAGGGATGGGAGGAGGAGGAGGCGATCTCAGCCCAGCTGCTCACCTGTTGTTTGCCGTGTTGAGGCGCTGATGCCCGGGCGCCGGTAGTGCCATTTGTCTTGAGGGCCGGGAAGTGGCCAGTGTCCCTGCCGCTGGGCGGTGGAGGCGGCGTCTTCTTCCCGGGCGCTGACTTAACCGATGATTGCAAAGCCGACGACACTTTGTCGTCGGTGCCGAGAGCACCACGCGGCGTTCCGGCACTGGCACCTGAATTTGGGTGACTTGGAGGCTTGCCAGGTCGCTGGTTTCCTCGGAGCACTGTGCGTTTGGCCTTGGGGCCGGGCACCTTGGGCTGCCGGAATTTTTCCGTGCAGTCTCGGGAGTTGGTAGCGTGGGCTTGTCCACAGACTGCACATGTTGGAGTGCATTGATAAGGTGTCTTGACCCCGTCGACGGTTTTCACCATTTGGCCACAGAGGCCGCACTTTTCGTCCGGGCAGGGGCATGAGTCCGCACGGTGGCCCACAGTGCCGCACAGCACGCAGGCCGGGATGGTTTTTTTGTATGGCCGCACAAGGGTCACCTCTGAATTATAGTGAACATATCGCGGCACCACTTTGCCCACAAAGGTGAGCGCCGCGACGTCTGATTTTCCAAGCTTGCGGATATCGGCAAGCTCTCCAGCACGCCACTGGATCTTGTTTTGGAGCGACTCACTGGTCTCGTGCTTGGCCACGGTGATGACGCCGCGGCACACGTCGCCAGTGAGTTTCAGCTGCCCGTACATGGAGAGCGAGCCCTTCGATGTTGTAAGTTCGAATTCCCGCAGAAGCTTGTCCGCGACGTGCGGCTCCCGGGTGCCTGCGACGATCAGGTTTTGCTCCCATGTGGGGAGCAGGCTGAGGGATGCTGCGGCCTTGGCGCCCAGGTAGGCCGCGAACGCTGCTCCCAGCTCGCCATGTTGATACACATCCCTGAGAGCGACGGCCGCCCGGGGCTTCAGGATGATGACTATGTCTTCGGCATGAAGCCGCGGAAGCGGCTTTGGTTTCTAGGAGGGCCCGGTCTTAGATTGGGGCCGGCCATGAAGCGCTGCAGCGCGCGTAGCAGCGTTCTGCCGTGTTGACCGTCCTGCCACATCGGCGTCCGTTTTAGCGTTCCGCTTGCGGGAGCGGCGTTCGATGAGCTTGAAAAGCTTCATGTTTTCGATCGGCGCAGAATCCGGGTTGTCAGGCGTTGGAGTTGCCGGAACCTCGGACCAGGCCATGGTGTCCGGGTCGTAGCCACGTTCTACAGCATTATCTGAAGCCATCTTGCTGCGGGTGGGCGACTCACTCACGGCCGGGCGCCGGCGTAGGCGTCAGGCCTAGCACCGTTGCCACGATACGCGTGAGGATCGGCCCTAAAAGGTCTAAATGTAGGCTCACCTGGGTGCGAGTGGTATTCCCAGGTGGCTGTCAGGTTCACAATGACAGACGCAGCTGTATTGAAGGGGTTCCGGGCGAAATTTCGTGGCTCCAGCCAAAAGTTGGCGGAGACGATGCACTGCACGTCCTCTCGCTTCGCGCGCTCACGCGCCCCCCTTGGTGGTGGTGGTGAAAACTTTTCAATAAACAAAAGGAGAGTTTGCAGACCAAAAATGGCCCTCCCTCGGTGGTCAGTCCTGCGCAAACGTGTAGCGTGCCGGGCCGTTCGGTGTTTTCCGCTCTCGCACTTACTCGTGACTTGTTCACGTTCACCTCGAGAGCGGGTATCCCGGGCTGCTTTGTCTCGCTTGACCAGTACAAAGCTTTTGACCGTATTGAGCACCGGTACCTGCTAGGTGTTCCCGAGGCTTTCGGCTTTCCATCTGCCTTCATAGCGAGAGTCGGGCTCCTTTACTCAGGGCTTACGGCCCGCCTGGCAGTCAACGGAGCGATCAGCGCCCTTTTTTGTGTCTCAAGAGGGATTAGGCAGGGCTGCCCATTGTCGCCCATGTTTTTTGTTTTGTGCCTAGACCCACTTCTGCGTCGCATCGCCGGGAGCCCGTCTGTGCGTGGTTTCCCACTGCCAGTCCACGGCCAGGTTAAGATCTCGGCATACGCCGACGATGTGTCCCTGTTCCTGCGGGACTAGGACAGCTACGCAGCGTTTTTACGGCTGTTTGAAGTGTACAGCAAGCTGTCCGGCGCCCTGCTGAACAGGCACAAGAGCAGAGCGTTGCGCTTTGGCGCGTTCTCCGCAGACCTGTTGGGCGACGTACAGTGGGTTTCGGCCGTGAAAGTTCTGGTGGTTTATTTCCTCGCGTCCGGTGAGCCGGCTCGTGAGACGTGGACTCGCCTTAGAGAGACCGCCGAGAAACGGTTGACAGTGGCGGCGCGATTCCGCCTCTCCCTCGCGGAGCGCGCATTGATCATCCGCGCATCGGTGTGCGCCCCACTGTACTATGTCGCTCGCGTTGCCCACCCACCCCGCACCTTCACGCGCCGTTTGGCCACTTTATGTGGCTCGTTCTTCTGGGTAGGAAAGACGTAGTCTGTAGCTCGCGCTCCTCCGGCTTGCCACTAACATGGGGGGATTCAGCCTTCCCCACTTGCCCACGATATGCAATGTGCTCGCTTTGCGGGCCACCACTGAGCTGGCTAATCAGGCCGGCTACCCGGGTGGGGGGCTACTGGCTTACCTACTGGGCACTTCGCGCTTCCTGAGCAGAGTGTTGGCCCGACAGCCTTGCAGCAGCCTCGGTTTTGCCAGAGAGCCTGCCAGACGCTCAGGTCCCTCACCGCAGCACTGCCAGAGGAAGAGTTATTTTCAACTCCCGCCTCTCGGATATGCGAACTCCTGGCCATCAAAGATGCCCCACAGGTGGTGGTGGTGGTGAAAACATTTATTACGAAGGAACAGGAGGTATGTTTGGATCAGCCCGTAAGGGACCGATCCTTACAAACACTAGGTGGAGGTCCCTAGTATGGGACCCCAGTGGCGGTTGCCGCCGCCCGGGCGCGCCCGACTAAGGCTTGTTGGGCCTGTAAGTCGTGGCAGCCGAGCAGGGTCGCCTCCCAGTCCTCCCGGGTTGGGTTGGGGATGGGGGGAATAGCGGGGTTGGAAGGGCAGGCCCACACCATGTGATAGGTGTCAGAAGACACCGCACTACAGTGTGGGCAGCTGCCGCTAAAGGAGGGGTCAAAATGTTTTAGCGCTGCCGGGCACAGCAATGTATTGGTGAGAAGGCGGAGAAGGAGCCGCTCATCCGCCTTCTTCAGGCCTTTACATGGGCTAGGGTGAAGGCGATGACAATTTTGATAATATGTTGATAATATTTTTTTGGCAGCGGCGGCAGCATCTGGAAGCACGCCTAACATTTGTACTTTGCTGTTGCAGTGGCCGTGTTGAAGCCGTGCTGCATTCGACCCTACTGGGGCATCGTCAGAAGCACTATTTTCCGGCGGCCATCCTTATCGTCAGTGTTCCTGCGAAGAAATCCGGACGATAGGCTGCACTCTGCTTCTGGATTCACGACTGCGAGGATACCGTCTGCGCAAGCGCCGTTCAACGCATCGCAGCCTGTAAATTGTGGGGCGTTTCCCGGTCGGCGGTCATTTGGCAGCGGCGGCAGCATCTGGAAGCACGCCTAACATTTGTACTCTGCTGTTGCAGGTTAGTAATCCTAAGCTTCTTTTGCACTTCAATGCTTCTTTTACGCTGTCGCTGCTGCCACTACTGCCACTGCCATAAAATTACGCAATAGGATTGCTTAACAGTTGCCTTACGGAACTTTCTCGCTTTTGGTTTTCATTTTCGTTTGTTTCTTCTTGCTTCTTCCTTGCTATGTCTGACATTTGTTTATCGTGTCAGCTGCCTGTGCAGGATGAAGAGGCTGTTAAATGTAGTGAGTGTTCATATATGTACCACTTCGGGAAATGTGCTGGTTTGCAAGAAAAAACCTACAAATCTAAATATGAGGTGGCTAAGAAAGCCTGGAAATGCTTGACTTGTAAGAGCGCAGGCTCGCGGTCTAGCCGAAGTGAGGATGACATTGATGTAAGCTTAGTTCTTGCGTCAATCAACGAAAAACTTGAGCGCCTGCCAGCTCTAGTTGAAAAAGTAAACAGCATGGAAAAGGCAGTTCAGTTTCTATCGCAGAAATTCGATGAATTTCAAGAAGGGATTGCTAATCAAGATACTGAAATCAAAGGGTTAAGAAAAAGAGTGGCAGAACTGGAGGAAAGAGAGACAGCGCATGCAGCCGTTGAATCTGAACTTCAACGTCAGGTTAACGACCTTGAGTTCCGAAGTAGGCGACTGAACATTGAGGTCCATGGAATCCCTGTTGTGGAGGGTGAAAAACTCATATGCTGTCTAAATGAGGTAGCTGATAAACTCCAGATACCTCAGCTTGAAGAGGCTGATGTTGCAGCCGTGCATCGACTGCCCGCTAGGCAAGACAACGTGCCGGGAATTCTTGTCCGTTTCACAAAGCAGGGAACCAGAGACACATGGCTTAATAAAAAAACGCCCTGAGGAATGAAACCCTTGCAATTTTCTTTCAAGAAAACTTGACTCGGCATAACAGGGACCTTCTACGGTCGGTAAAGGAAGCAGCATAAGAAAAAGGCTATAAGTTTGTTTGGTACGTGAACGGCAAGGTCCTTGTTCGAAAGGCTGACGGAGCTAATGCAATTCACGTCAGGGATAAGGGAGAGCTGGACGACCTTTAAAGGGTGCGTTTTTTTTTTGCAACAAAAGAAGGATGCATAACGAAGTGGATTTTTACTTGCCTGATGATGTAGATGAAATTGTCGCAACATTTCCCGCATCTCCCTTAAAATGTATCCACATGAACACGCGTTCTGTCAGAAATAAGGTGTCATCCCTGGAGGAGTTCTTTACTGGTTTCTCTTTTCAATTTTCGGTTATTATGTTAACAGAGACATGGAGCACTAACGAATGTGATGTTTTTAGGTTGCCTGATTATAATACCCACTATCTAAACCTGTCGGACTCTCGAGGGGGCGGAGTGTCATTGCTGATCACAAATGATGTAGAATGTCAGATCATTGATTCTTACACAGTGCTTTCACCAGACTATGAAATGCTGACCCTGTGCACTGCTACGCATGCATTTTCTGTGTGCTATCGACCACCGAATGGTGATTTGCCTGCGTTTCTGCAGTTCTATGATCAGTTCCTGGCTTATGTGGAGATTTAACCTCTAATAGCTGGTGGAGATTTCAACGTCGACATGAGTGTGAACAGTCCATCATCAAATGCTTTCAATATGGTCATATTATCGAATGGTTTTGCTAACTTAATTGACACACCAACCAGGATTACACCTGAAGGCCAGTCCACTCTGGATTTATTTATTACCAATTCCTTGGGGCCGAATGTTAAATCTGGAGTTTTGTCATGTTCTATCAGCGATCATTTGCCAGTGTTCTTGTGTGTAGAATCAAGCAGGTCAATAAGAAAAAAATCCCCACCAGTAATGTACCAACTAATAACAGACACAACACTGAATTCCTTTCGTGACGCCCTGTTGTCAGTAGAATGGGACACAATCGGTAATCTCACAAATGCCAGTGAAGCGTACGATAAGTTTATGGATATACTGACCCAACTATACCACAAGAGTTTCCCGTCAAGAACACGCAAAAAAAGTAAAAGAACACGCAAACCGTGGCTTACACCTGAATTACGGAGTGAAATGAAAACGAGGGACAAGCTATATCAACATTTCCTTCATACGCGATCAGCAGATGATCTTGTCCAATTTAAAAAGTATCGTAATAAGCTAACAAAAAAGTTGCGAAATGCACGAGCAGCATATTATTCATCTTTGTTGGATATTGAGTGCCGTCAAAACAGTCTTTTATGGTCGAGGTTGAACACTATCCTTAACCGTGGTCACTCGCATAAGCCTTCATTGAAATTACAAGTTGATGGAAAAGAATTATCCGGTGCAGAATTAGCTGATGCTTTTAACAATTTTTTCACTAGTATCGCTCCTGCTTCCTCTATATCCTCTCATGCTAGCAAATATGTTTCCACTTATATTAACAACACAATATACCTTCAGCCCGTAACAGTGGATGAAATCATGTCCGTTATACAAGCCTTAAAGAACTCTAGCAGTTGTGACCTCGATGGTTTTCAAGTACGCCCAATCAAACATGTAGTTGATATTATTGCCCCCATCCTCATCCACATTTTTAACATGTGTTTAGAATCAGCAACTTTCCCAGCGAGAATGCAGTGCGCAAAAGTTACTGTTCTGTACAAAAAAGGAGATTGTAATGAGCTGGGAAATTACAGGCCGGTATCTATTTTACCGATCTTTTCAAAGCTGTTTGAAAAAGTCTTGTATTCGAGGATGGCAAATTTCATTGAAAAACATAATCTGCTAACACCACACCAGTTTGGTTTCCGTAAAAACAAATCAGTTGAATTAGCGTTGCTAGAGCAGAAAGAATATATATTAACGGCGTTTGAAAACAAAGCAATAGTTGTTGGCATTTTCGTGGACTTTTCTAAAGCCTTCGATTTAGTTAACCATAACATTTTGCTGGAAAAATTAAGTCACTATGGAATACGAGGACAGGCACTAGCTCTTATGAAATCCTACCTATCCAATAGAACCCAAGTTGTGAAAATAGGTGCCTTTACATCGAAACCTAAAGCTGTTAATTGTGGAGTGCCGCAGGGAAGTATTTTAGGACCTTTACTTTTCAATCTCTATCTGAATGATATCGTCACTATTAACCCTAAAGCAAAATATATTATCTATGCAGATGACACTAGTATTTTTTTTGCTGGCAATGATATTAATCTTCTTGTTGAACAATGTAACAGTGCAATGAAATCCTTAGAGGAATGGTCGAGAGTAAATGCAATGAAGGTAGATGAAAGCAAAACAAAAGCGATTATATTCAGGCCGAAGAACAAGCACATACCTCCGCATCAAGATATTATAATAAACTCACGATGCATCGCTTTAGTCGAGAATTTCAAAATGTCTGGGTGTCACCTTTTCCGCAAATATGTCCTGGGATAATCACGTCAAGCACGTTCTAAGCAAAATAAGTCAAATAACTGGTGTAATAGGTCGTTTAAGGTGCATCCTTCCCACACGCATCAAACGTTTGCTTTATCATTCACTCTTTCAGTCACACTTGAACTATTGTCAATTAGTATGGGGAAACACAACATACACTAATATTGAACACATCCACCTGTTACAGAAAAAATATCTCCGACACACATATAATGCTTCTTATACTGCTTCCACCTCAACTTTCTTTAGCAACTCTGGTGTAATTCCAGCTCACAATCTATATAGATATCGCTTAAGCCATGTATATAAACAAGAAATCCACAGGAATATCAACAATATACGTAACCTATCCCAATTACAGGACAGAACTCCAAGTTACCTTACAAGACACTTCGAGGATTGGTCAGTACCAATGTCACGTTCACGTTACGGGAAACAGTGCCTTAAGTACACAATACCAACGCTTTTGAATTATTATAATTCTGTCCGTTTTGACCTTTTCACGGCAACCTACAAGGACCTCCGGCAGATGTATTTGGTTTCTGTGTAATGTTATCTAGCCTTGCTGTTGTTTTCGTTTGGATTTGTAGAAGTGAGTTCCGCTGTTGTTTTCTGTTCTTTTTGTTGTTTTCTGTTGTTTTCGTTTACGAGTACTAAGTCTGTATCATATTAAAAATGTATGTATATGTTTGCATATCAAGAATATGTTATGTGATGCCGCCACTCTGCCAAAATAAGGGATTGTGGACCCGTCAAGCTGTCCAAGGACAGCTTTTTTTCCACAACCCCCCATCTGTATTTGATGGCAAATAAAGATTTCATTTCATAATATCTTTGAATGTATAGATCGGACAGGAGAAATTGGCGATAAGCACAAAGGTGCGATGGCGGGACCTGACGTCTTCATCTCTTCCCGCAGACGTGCGAGACTTCGGCTGGCTGCGGGGCTGGCGGGCCCTGCCTACGGCAGATCGCCTGGCGGCTTGGGCCGTGGCCCCCTCCTTGCGATGTCCACAGTGCGGACTTGTAGAGACCTTGCCACACGCGATCTTTGAGTGCTCGGTAGCTAGGACATTTTGGGTCCTTATGTCGCGAATGTACGGGGCGACCCTTGGCCCCAATTCATGGTTCCGCGACCCTTTTGTGCGTATGCTTCTTTGTGTCGGGGCGTTCGTACTGTGGCGCCAGAGAGGTGCAGCGGCTCTACAAGGACGGCCGCAGAGGGCCATGTACCCCATGTTGCGGCGGGTGCGTGTTCCTCATGTCGCTGGAGGGGCACGAGTTCCTTCGGCGCTGGTCTACCCGCTTCATCGTCGTGGGCAGGGGCCGTGCTACGGTGCGGCTCCTACCATATTAAGTGTGGCGCGCGTGTGTGGTGCGCGTTGATCGTGCGCGGGTTTTTGTGCGCGGTTTTCAACCCGGCGGGCTTCCCCCGCGTATGGACCCACTAGCACTTTCCTGGAGACTTTTTGTTTTATGCGAAGCATACTACTTTAGCTACCACTTCAGCCCTTCACCGTGGTTATGCGCCTCCAAATCACGTGATACATGACGTCACACCACGTGACACGATGACGTCACGGCAGTGGAGAAACTGGGGCCCACCTCGCTCCGTCGCTGTGGTTGTGCGCCTCCAAATCACGTGATACATGACGTCACACCATGTGACACGATGACGTCACGACAGTGGAGAAACGGGGGCCCACCTCGCGCCGTCGCTGTGGTTGTGCGCCTACAAATTACGCGACATGATGATGCTTCGCATTCTCCAGGCTTAACCAAGTTAAGCCTCAGCCATTTTTTTGGACACTTTCGTTCCCTGTGAGTGTGTGTGCATAGGGCGACATCAGTTGCCGCAATGTATCTTTGTTTTTGTGGAGGGACGGATGTCCCTTTTTGATCGTGAGTCCAAATAAACTTCTCCTATCTGGCCTAAGTTAGCGAAATTTTCTTAGCAATGACTTTTTGAACGATGCCATTCTCTGCCACGCTTTACATGTAGTCAAGTTTGTCACGCCAAATTTCACTTTGCTAAAGTACCGATGCTCTACCACAGGTTACTTTCAAGGCGAAAGCCTTACTATTCCTTTTACACGAAACGCCTTCGGCATGTGTTTAGTGTGTGCTTGCAAATGGTACAGAAAAACCCAGCGATGACAATAAAAATCGGGTGACCTGCTCAAGGGGCGGTAGGATGCACACAGCAAGCTAAGCGCGCAGTTTCGAAGAATGACGTAATTTTGTTGTTCTTGCGACTGAGAGAAGTATGAAAAGGAAATTGCACAGACCTGCCTACTGGCTCGAGCCGAGCCACCACCGCCGCCACATTTAGATAGAGGAGATTTAAAAGATCAGAGGAAAGAGAAAAAGGAAAGAAAAAAGGCGCGTCGTAGAAACAACCGCGTCCGCCGAAACGGACGCTGGCTGAAAAGACATATAAGCGGCCGAAGCTGTTGTTGTTGTTGTGACTGAGAGAAGGATGAAAAGGAAATTGCACGGGCCTGCTACTGACTCTCGACAAGCCACCACCGCTGCCACGTGCAGATAGAGGAGAGGTAAGAGATCAGAGGAAAGAGAAAAAGGCAAGAAAAGACGCGCGTGCGTTCCCTCCACCGCTTATAAATCATCCGCCGGAATGACCTCAATGTTGTGCCAGTACTCACTACTGCATTCGTACCCAAAGTTTGAACAACCGTTCGTCGCACACTCTTCCGGCTTGTGCCTTGTCATTGGTCTTTGCATATAGCATAAATGTTCTAGCTGAATTGGAGCTATAGTTTTCAACAGGAATTCGAAACGACGATATATGCAATTTCACTGTAAGCCTTCGCAGGCTTCACCTTTTCCTTTAATGTGCGATCTGGTGTCCTCCGGTATCTAAGAAAGTTGCTCTCCCTTTTCCTGTCCTCAAAAACCACTTTTCTCATTAAAATTGTCCCGAAACCGTTCGTCGTACACTGTTGCAGGTGGTGTTATACCGTTTTTCGCTCCATATAGCATGCGTTTAGGTTGGAGGCTAGCTCGCAATATGTATTCGAATCGAGAGAGAGAGAGAGAGAGAAAAAAAACTTTATTGTACAAGGAATTCGGGGCACGCCCCAGGGTCCCCGCACGACCCCACTGCACTCAAGTGTTTATGTTCCTAAGGTCCATAACACTGGCAGCCCGGCCGGTTGCGATGGTCTGCACGGCCGGGTCCTCCGAGCGCAGCAGGGTCTCCCAGTCCTCCCAGGTCTTGAGGTTCTCTAGGTCCCGCGGGGGAGGGTCCGCCGGGCAGAGGGAAAGGATGTGGAGGGAAGAGGCAAAGGGTTCTGGGTATAGGGCGCATGCTGGAGTGGGGAAGGAGGGATGATAGTGGGCTAGGGTAAAGGGTGAGGGAAGAGAGTGTGTCTGTAGTCTGCGCCAGAGTGTTGCGTGTCTGTTATCTAGGGAGGGGTGGGGCGGCGGGTAGAGCTGGCGTGATGCTCTGTATGCCTGGGTCAGCTCACTGAATGTGTGCATGCGCTCCTTCGTGAATCCCCGATCCGAGGCCACCTGAGCCCGGTTTAAAGAACCTCGGGCTAAAAGGTTGGCAGCCTCGTTTCCGGGATTCCCGGAGTGCGCGGGCACCCATATGAGCTCCACATGGCGGGGCGGGGGTGCATCGGGCGAGTCCAGTATGCCAAAAGCAGGGACATGAACTCGAGCTCGAGCATAATTTAAAATCGCAGTTTTGGAGTCACTTAAAATGTACCGGGCTTCCGTGCGTGTGATAGCAAGTGCAATGGCGGCTTCCTCTGCAGCTTCTGGGGAGGTGTCTGGAGGGAGAGGTAGTGTGAGAAGTGCGGATAAAGAGGAGTCCACCACAGCTGCTGTCGCTTCATCACCCGTGCAGGCAGCGTCCACCCATACGGCGTCCGGCTCGGGGCCGTACGCTCGATGGAGTGCCTGCGTTCGACCGTTTCACTCGCACCTTCGTGCATTCAGCGTTTGTGGAATCAGCCTGCTTGGCTTTACTCTAGCTAGGCGGATTATCAGCGGTCCTTGCTGGAGCAAGCGCTCTAATTCACTCGTCCTTAATGCTGGCCTCAAATAGCTTTTTTCCTGATTCTTTGAATTTTTTCTTGGAGATGCGCTAAACTCCTTCTAGAGGGCGCTCTACCGTTCCTCTGCACGAAGTGAAGAAAGCCTACGCAGTTCTGCAGGCAGGGCGCGAGACCAACGAAGCAGAAGAACACAGTTAAGGATGCAGCACAAGCTCCATCCGACTGCGGGGCTTTTTTCTCCCCCCGTGTCGCTGGACGAAGAGTCTTCATCCAGCTTTGTCTCCAGCGAAGAAGAATTTGACGACGAACTACCTCCGGCGTTTGTCGAGAACCACGAGGATAAAACGTGCAGCCAAGCCATGGTAATTTTCAGTGCCATCATCTGTACGTCAGTGTTTTCATTTGTCATCATCCTCGGCTCCGCCAAGAACAAGCTGTCTCAAAACTTGTCTGCTTACGACACCTCCCCCGCCCGTCCGCTGTTCAAGCGCCGCCAGTTCACACCAGGCGAACGACCAGAGCAGTTCCTGCTCTGCACGGTCGGAAGCAACGCGACACAGCACAGTGCCTTTCCCCCCGATGGGGTCTGCAACTGGATCATCTACACCCACGTCAGCTTCGACCCCAAGAACAGCACCCTGGTACCCACCAGGTTGGAATCGTGGATGTTGTTTCTTCGATTCAGGTCGCAGTACAAGCTTTCGGGTTTGTTGCCGTCGCACGAGTGGGGGAATGGCAGCTTCCGGGTACACCAGGCACGATCGCTGAACCGGACGCTGATCCAGCTGCGAATGGTCGGGCTTGCGTTTCTCAACGTTCGCATCGCCGCAGGTGAAGTTCTCGAATTGACCGAAGTACTAGAGACACTAGCCGCAGCGAACCCGGGCATGTTCCTAGTCTTGGGTGCGAGCTTCCAAGGACTCAACGACCGCACGGCATCCAAGTTGCTTCCCAGCTGGCTCCTGGATCGACTGGTCACGCCGCTTAGTGTGTTTGTGCTGGAGACGTACCTGCCGGCGCCAGGAGACTCCTGCGCCGCGGGTTTCTCGACTGCCTTTCAGCCGGTTTACGGCCAGAAACACATCAGCTTGACTTTTCGCGGCGCCCGCGCCTTCATGGAGCAGCCCGCGCTCAGGTATTCCAGTCCGTCTCGCCTAGCACGATGTGTGTCCGTGATGGCTGGCGCGCTCGTGTTCCACGTCGTCAAGGGGCATCCTGCGGTTTTTGGCGCGCCTTGCACTCACTGGTCGCTGGAGAAGCTGTCATCCTTCTGCAGATTGCCTTCGGTAACGACCAACGAGGAAGCGCGTTCAGGGTTTGGATGGACGAAAAGTGTCTTCTTCAGCTTCGAGTGGACGCTGCACATATGGAGCAAAATGAGAATAGTGCTGCACTCGATGTTGTTCTCGGAGTTGCCGACTTGCCTGGCCGTTTACTCACTCGACCTGGACTCCGCTCCGGGACTCTGTCCTTTCTCGTATGAAGGTACCAATAGACTTGTGTACACGGCGTACGACGTCATGCTGACAATGAGGATGGATAATTCATCAAATGACTCTTTCTTTTGCTTCAGATGATACCAGAAATCGCACAAACCCTACACTTTGACGAATAGCCCACCATACATCTGTTCCTTTTTTGCATATTCACTAATAATCTGTTTAACGTGGTGAATTGTACACTGTTATTTTTTGTTTGGAATGTTTGCAATTACATGTGTATAAATTTGAATTGAGGGATGGACTCAAGGCAAGAAAAGAAATGACGACCGACCAAGCACTTCATGGCAAGTTAGAGTATTGTGTTTTTTTTTTAAGATGACGGGCAAGCGCAGTAGTGTTCTCTGCGCCTTAGGATACGCCAAGCAGGAGGCGCACAACGACGGGGAACTACACACAGCCACTAGACAACATGGAGTCATCTTAAAACGCCAAACAATCCTCAGGAGGGTCTACCCCCTCCCCATAGAGAGATTAGTTGAGAGCAGTCGGTTGTCTGAAGAGAATTGTAGACAAATACATACCCCAGTCTGAGTCTCCTTGGGAAAGTATCCTACAGTAGATGATAATTTCCCGCAGCGCGGAAAATAGCGAATGCTTTACCGCGTTACATCGGCCAGTCAAAAAAATTATCCGTGCCTTAGCTCAGCTATGCAAGGATATGCTTAGCGAGAGCTGTAGTTCCCCCCTGGTTACCTTCAGTCAGTCTGATCACTTGGTCGGTCATGCGGCGAGCCTTCACGTCCTCGGAAGGCGGCTCACCCAACTGGGCCAAAGTGCGACTCTGCAACCGCTCCGCATCCTAACTTCGCCTCTTGGCTAGGCGCTGTCCTCGCTTCTCAGGCGTTTTCGCTGCTCTCTTCTTGCAGCGATTGTTCTTCCTTCTCCGGACAGCATGCTTCCAGGCCACAACCTCAGGGTCGGACGAGTTGACCTTACGATGTTTGCAAAGCCGCTCAACGGCTTCCTCATCCACAGCAATGACTCTCCACTACTGCATCCCACCCCTCTGATACACCGCTGGCGTCTCCTCCGCTTGTGCATGCGCAGTAAGGCGCACCAGCTGTGACGTTACTCGGCTCATCGCACATGTGCACAACTGGCGAGACGAGTGGCGTCTGCTCAGCCGTCACGCAGCTGCAAGGCCCGCGGCACGGCACTCCAGCTGCATGCTATGACGTCACTCGGCTCGTCAAGAATGCGCACAACTAGCCTTCCCGACGTCCGCAAAATGGCGAGGCTGTGGATAGTGTAGCTTTCTCTACAAAAGACAGGCAGCTGAAATAAACAACGTACCAACGCCGGAGCAGTGGTAGGCTGCGTTAAGCCTGAAGAATAGCTGAAGCTGACCGACAGAAGTAGCAAGACGCTGGCGAATTGGACGGGCGTCCCCACCTTTGCCGGGAGAATCCGTTAGCGACATTAAAGTTTTCGCTATCTCATTCTCTCGAGGACAACAATTTCTCCAAAGGGGCATTGAGTGCACTTCGATGAATTTATGTGTTGTCTTGAAAGAGAGAGAGAGACATAACATTATTTGCCACTAGTCAAAACCGCACTGCAGAAAAAGCCTTCCTCCTCAGCGTCTCTGCGCATCTGCCGGTATCCTGAGAGACGGCAGCAGACTTAGCTTGACCGAAGCTTTCACGTTGCCGTTTACTGTCGGGGCGGCGCAATGAAGCCTTCCAGGCTTCTATCATGTATGTGCCGTCATACAATACTTGGGAAGTCGACAAAATGTGTACGATATGTGTTGTCTTGTTCCAAAAACAACATTGCGGCCTAAAAACTTCTAGGTGTGACTTACTATTGGAGCCGCGTTAGGAAAAACCCCTGCTTGTAATTTCTTTCACGAAACTTCCTCTTTCTAGTGAACTCGCGGGCCGACGCAAGGAATTCTAATCTATGAAGCCTGCAATGTTCTGCGATTTCGCGATGATTCTGTGACTTTCCTTCATACTTTCCCCTAATAGGGGAGTAATTACTCATTGACGTCCACCCGAGCGCAGCCATACGGCTACAAAGGTCTCGCCCTACCATAAGCTTGCCGTCCCGGTTACCTCAATTGGTAGAGCGACTGCTCCGGTGAAGCGGTGGTCTCGGGTTCAAACCCCGGACCAGGTCGAATTTTCCTTTAACTACGAAGTTTCTGAGGAAGCTGTATAGCTTTCCTCTGTAGCCGTATGGCTGCGCTCGGGTGGACGTCACTGAGTAATTACACCCCTATTAGAAATCTACTCCACCTTGGGGGATTTCCCTAAACATTTGGTCAACACTGTTCCCACTTCGAGTTATTGATCAATTCGCTCTCGCCCTACCATAAGCTTGCCGTCCCGGTTAGCTCAATTGGTAGAGCGACTGCTCCGGTGAAGCGGTGGTCCCGGGTTCGAACCCCGGACCAGGACGAATTTTCCTTTAACTACGAAGTTTCTGAGGAAGCTGTATAGCTTTCCTTTGTAGCCGTATGGCTGCGCTCGGGCGGACGTCACTGAGTAATTACTCCCCTATTAGAAATCTACTCCACCTTGGGGGATTTCCCTAAACATTTGGTCAACACTGTTCCCACTTCGAGTTATTGATCAATTCGCTCTCGCCCTACCATAAGCTTGCCGTCCCGGTTAGCTCTATTGGTAGAGCGACTGCTCCGGAGAAGCGGTGGTCCCGGGTTCGACCCCCGGACCAGGACAAATCAATATGCTGTATCAATATGATGGTATCAATATGCTGGCTTGAGAGACTACCGTCCATTTTCTTTGCAAAGCTAGTGATAACAGCTATGAGGACCAATTTGTTTTCTGGAAATACAAGTACATGTCCTTCGAATTATTTAGGTTCACGAACTCTCATACCGGTGGATAGAATGAACCTGCTAACGAAGATTTTGCAGTGAAAACTTTTGTTCTGTATTGATAGTTTTGCTTCTTTGTGAGAAATTCAATCCACGCTTACAGTGATTTTGATGGAGTACATAGCTTTCGGCAAGGGAGTTCTTGTAGGAAAGACCAGCCTTGTGTTTAGTAGGCTTGTGTTTAGTGGGCTTGTGTTTAGTGGGCTTGGGCTTTAGTGGGCTTGTGTTTAGCGGCCAGTGGGCATGGAACAGCAGCAGCAATGCAGCAACGACCAATGTTCTTCTATTTCTTGGTGCAGATGCTATCTTGGAGCGGCCTTTGTCATGTTTCGAGCGACCGGCAGCACATTCCCTGCCTGACATCGACTGAGCACGCCGTATCAGCTCTTCGGCTGCCTGAACAGTTCAAGTCAGACTCGCTACGAATAAGCGAATGTTGCCCGACGCCACCGGAAGAAGCCATCGCCTTCAAGTGGTCTGCACCTTTGGCCGCGCAAGCCCCATCGTCACAGTCATCAAGCGTATCGCGCCCTTTTAAGCACTGGCAATCACCGAGCGCCTTCAGTGGGCATGGAACAGCAGCAGCAATGCAGCAACGACCAATGTTCTTCTATTTCTTGGTGCAGGTCAGTCCATGTCCTTCTTTGCACTGTAAACGCACAAGTAATGTCAACCTGCTGCTCGTACAATGCCCAAGTGTATTCATGTGCATAGTGTGCGAATGTGTATATGTGCTGAAATTATTGCTCTTAGGTGGTGATATTGAACAGAACCCAGGACCCCCTAAAAAAGATGCTAGCCAGTCCAATGATGACGTAGTCACTCTGTTAAAATCTTTAAACGAAAAAATTGATAAGAACCATGGCGAAATACTCTCCCAGCTCAATGAAGTTCGGCAAACACAATCAAAGCTTGAGCGTCAAATGGCCAGTATGAACGATAGGCTTGTTGCCGTCGAAGAAAAAGTAGCTGCCTCGCAAGCCTCCAGCGCCTTTGACATTACCCGGGAAGTGTCTGAGGCTGTACAGAATGAAGCAGCGGCGTTTCATAAACGACTGGATGACCTCGAAATTAGGTCAAGACGCGATAATCTACTTTTTCACGGCCTCCGTGACGCGCAAAACGAATCATGGGATGAATCTGAAAAGCTCGTGCGTGAAAAGCTTCTTTCTGAAATGGACCTTGAGCTACCCAGCGAGGCTATAGCACGTGCGCATCGGCTGGGTAAATTTTCGTATGACAAATGCCGTCCTGTCATAGTCAAGTTTACGAATTTTAAGATCCGAGAAGCTGTGTTTACTGACCGAACCAAAATGAAAAATGCTGGGGTAAAGGTTACGGAAGATTTCTGCTTGTCAACTCGCAACGCACGTTAAAAACTTTTCGACTTTGCACAGGCAAGCGGAGAGAAGTACGTTATTCGTCAGAACAAATTGTTCATAAAGAATAAGTGTTACATCTACATTTCGGCATCAGATAGCATCTGTGAATATCATATCAATAACGAA
Source organism: Amblyomma mixtum (assembly GCF_055824585.1). NCBI lineage: Eukaryota > Metazoa > Arthropoda > Arachnida > Ixodida > Ixodidae > Amblyomma > Amblyomma mixtum. The sequence continues at coordinate 51,789,484 of NC_143015.1, forward strand.
GCAACCCAACGCAGCCCTGATAGTAGTGCCTTGCCAGCCGATCTTTCTACCGCGTAGCTACCTGCTCGTGGTCATGACCTTCCAAATGACATATGCGTTTTGTTCTCTAATATTCGTAGTGTTCTTAACAAACGTGATGAACTGTGTACTCTCATCGACACGTGCGATGCAGACATTTTGGTACTCACCGAAACCTGGCTGAATTCAAAGATTTCGAATGATGAAATACTAAACTGCGAAAAGGATTTCATTACTTATCGATGTGACCGTGGAGACAGAATAGGAGGCGGTGTTCTGATAGCGGTCGCTGGTCATCTGCATTCTTCACACGTGTCACTTGTTTCTTCACTAGAATTTGTATGCGCCTCTATACGCATTAATCACCGAGACGTAATCTTCTGCGCATGCTATCGCCCTCCAAATGCTCCATCTTTTTGTAGTGAACTTCATGATGTGCTCAATCGAATTTTAGTTAGGTTTCCTTCTTCGCCAATCTTTTTACTTGGGGATTTCAACATGCCAAAAATAAATTGGTCTGGCGCGTTTCCTTCCACTCTAGATTCGTCGCCTGACACGATTGGCTTCACAAATCTGTGCAATGACTTCAATTTCTCCCAGCTCATTACCCAGCCAACCCGTACCACCACTACTAGCGCGAATATTCTTGATCTTGTTCTAACTACGCTTCCTGAACTAGTTCATTCATTGGCAATTCTACCAGGCCTCAGTGACCACTCCTTCATCCAGTTTGAGCTTAAAGACACTAACACACGTGTGCGACCCAATCCCAAATATATCAGAGATTATTCAAAGGCAAAATTTCCGTCGATTAACGCAGAACTCGAAATCTTCTTAGGTGAGTGCATGCCAAACTTTTATAACCGTTCTGTGGAAACGAACTGGCATCTTTTTAAAGAAAAGGTTGATTTTCTCGTCCAAAAATACATACCTTTACGCGTCATATCAGGCAAGCAACGTTCCCCGTGGTTCACTACCGCATTAAAACGCCTTTGAAGTAAAACAAAACGAGTTTACCGCAGGGCGAAAACCACCGGTTGCTCTGATCACTGGGATTTGTATCGTGCCATAACATCTGATTATCGAAAAGCCTTAAAAAACGCCAAGCAGGTTTTTTTCCAGAGTACGCTTCTGTCTTTGTTGGTTGATAATGCCAAAAAATTTTGGAACATCATTTCTGGTCCTAAGCATAAAGCAATAGCTCTAAACGATAGCAGCGGCGCAGCCATTCCTTCATCAGAGTGCCCTCAAGTGCTCAACGACGCCTTCTCTAATGCTTTTTTACAGCAATCATCTGTTTCTCTGCCCTCTTTTCAGTCTGTGCAGAATACACTAATGGACCCAATTGTGTTTGACAGTATTGGTATAGAAAGTCTAATTAATAATCTCAAAATTTCTTTATCTTCGGGAATCGACGACATAAATTCTAAATTTTTAAAGAATACAAGTGTTTATTCTTCGATTTACTTGTGTTCACTGTTTTCGCAATCTTTGAATTCAGGACAGCTGCCCGGGGACTGGAAGGTGGGTAAGGTGGTACCAATATTTAAGTCTGGTGATGCTCATTGTGCCCTTAATTACAGACCCATATCATTAAAAAGTGTCCCGTGTAAACTGTTTGAACATGTCATTTTTTCTAATCTGGTTAAATTTCTAGAAAATCATTCGTTCTTTTTCCCTCATCAGCATGGCTTTCGTCAATCATTTTCTTGTGAAACGCAACTCATTTCCTTCACCCATGATTTATTTGACGCATTAGACAAGGGACTTTTCATTGACTGCGTATTTTTAGATTTTCAGAAAGCATTTGATCTTGTTAATCACCAACTACTTTGTTTTAAGCTCGGTAAACTGAACATCGACCCAAACATTCTTTCATGGATCGAACGTTTTTTGCGTAACAGAACTCAATTCGTCACTGCAAATAACGCTGATTACTCACCATGCTCTGTTACCTCCGGCGTGCCTCAAGGTTCCGTACTCGGGCCGCTATTGTTTCTAATATACATTAACGACCTGCCAATTTCTATTAACTCCACAATTAGGCTTTTCGCAGATGATTGCGTTATTTATCGAGTAATCAAATCCGCTTCAGACTCATCCATACTTCAAAGTGACCTAAATAAGGTATCTAATTGGTGTAATAGTTGGCTCATGAGACTGAATACTAACAAGTGTAAGGTCATGCGTATTTAACACCGATCTGCTAACGAAAGTCTTATTCCCTACAATATTTCAGGTACTCTCCTTGAGCAAGTTACCGCATATAAATATTTAGGGGTTCATATAACTTCTAACCTTTCATGGCAGGCACATGTTGATTATGTTGTTAACAATGCTAACCGCATGCTTGGCTACTTGCGTCGTAATTTTTCCATGGCTCCATCTTCTTTAAAGCTACTACTCTATAAAACCTTAGTTAGATCAAAATTAGAATACGCGTGCTCTGTGTGGGACCCGGGACATGAAACTCTTACTAATCAGTTAGAGTCAGTACAGAATCGTAGCGCCAGATTTATTTTGTCTAACTTTTCCCGCACTGCTAGTGTAACTGCAATGAAAAATACTTTGAACCTTCCTAGCCTTTCCCTTCGTAGAAAACTCGCGCGAATGCTAACTTTTCACAAGATTTACTACCACAATCATCAGCTAAAACGGGATCTTTTATCTGAACCATCATTCATATCACCTCGCACGGATCATCGCCACAAGGTACGCATTCCATACTGCCGAAACAATCCATACTTCAACTCATTTATACCCAAGACGGCGAGCGATTGGAACCACCTGCCCACCTTGGTTGCCGATATTTCTGACACCTGTTTATTTAAAAATGCCGCGGAAAACTATGTGTTTGACTAGGCTGTTTTGTTACCTAATCTGATATGTATTTTGTTCAAGCTTACCTTTTTTCTTTCTTTGCTGTATTACATTACATTTTGCATTTACTTTTTGTTTTCATTTTGCTGCATTGTCTACACTTTTTTTAACCACTCCCTTCTGTAACGCCCCACTGGGGCCCTGAAGGTATTGTAATAAATAAAATAAATAAATAGTGTGACAAGTGCCGGAGCGACATGTTTTGCGGCTACTCTTTTTCCACCGTTCGTTACCTGCTTGCATTTTGTTTTAGCTAGACGACACCAGAGGCTAGTTGGTATTGCATGGCTCTCTTGCTTGATTGCGCTGAGGGGTGAAAAGGACGAAAGCAGACGAATGGAAGTGATGCAAATAGCTGAAATTTTTTAGCTCGAAAACTCTATTTCACTAGCTATCCTGAAAACGTCTAGGTGTGTCTGAAGCCTCTCAGATACCTGCAGAAATAATGTGGAGCCGGAACTGGGTTTGGAACCATCAGCGACACAAACTTATCACCTTCACTGGCCACTGCACAAGAGCTCTATGCTACGCCCGCCGGCGATCAGTCTTTGTGTTAAACTCTCATACTTTCGAGCACTGCATGGCACGTAGTCGTATTCATCATATTCCATGTGTGCGCAAAAGTGATGGAAGGTAAAGAAACGTAGTACATAAATGTGTCCCTGGGTCACCGGACACTGGCGGTAGGGACAGATATGTGCACTGCTTGCGTCTTCTTTGACAACATTATAGCAGAAAGGCGGCACAAAGTAATAGGCCCCGGCGTTCTTTAGGCTCGTTGGCGTTGACAACTTTGTAGACCTTGTACTAGATACACTCTATCCTTGCGCGTCTCGTCTTGGATGTTCGAGATGAGGTTGCTAAAATTAGCCAGTGTGTTGTTAACAGCAACCATGGCAGTTGTAAATTCCTGGCGCCCTGTAGTTGTCGCCTGATCTTCGTCTGTTTTCGGGTTAGTGTTGTGCACAGCCATGAAATCCAGAGGAAAACCCTATAACAGGCCATCTCAGTATGGCCTGTTATAGGGTTAGAAACCCTCCCGATCAGGAGACAACATGGACAGGCTAGACTGACAAACTGGGAAGCCTATAGGAAATCCAGGGCACAGTCTGAAGACGCTGAGATCACCAACATAAAAGGCTGGGTCGCAAGAATCAAGACAGACTGGCAAAAATTAACCCGAAAGGTCGCCCTCACTACCAACACACCCGAGGTGGACAAACATCTCTTACACCTGTTTGACGCCAGACGGGGCCTACTAAAAAGGTGGAAAAGGCAAAAGCATAATAGGCGGCTCAAGCGTAAGATCGCTGAGGTCACCAGACAAGCCGAAGAATATGCGACGGAGCTCTCGAGGCGCGACTGGAACCAAAAATGCAACGAACTGCAGGGGACTTTAGGTTGGTCCACGACATGGGCCTTGCTAGGGGCTCTCATAGACTCAACCACGACAAAATCCGAAACTCCTAAGACGACCCAAAGGATCGCGCACCAGTTCCAAGGCACTATCGAGGAAATGCTACAGGATATCAAGCAGCGTTATATCGGCAATGCAACACACCCGACAGCAGCTTGGCATACACGGGCGAAGCGAATTCCGCTCTTGACGAACCCTTTATCATAGAAGAAGTCAGACACGCTGCGATGTCCGCCACAAAGAGCACAACACCAGGGAAGGATGGCATCACCAATGCCATGATAAGGAATCTGGATGACAATTCAATCAAAAGATTCACGGAATTCGTCAATAAGCACTGGGAACAGGGGACCCTCCCGGACGACTGGCGACATGCGGAAATAGTAATCATTCCTAAGTCCGGAAAGACTCCAAACCGGGAAAATCTTAGACCCATTTCGTTAACATCATGCTTAGGAAAAGTGTACGAGAGAGTTGTGCATCACAGGTTGCAGACCCTCCTTGAGGAGAACGAACTCATGCCCCACACTGCGTTTGGATTTCGAAAATCCCTATCAACACAAGACGATCTCCTGCAGATCAAGGAGGAGGTGCTTACTACCGCCCCAAAATATGGAGAAAACATCTTGCTGGCTCTCGATCTTAAAGCGGCCTTCGACAACGTAAGTCACAGCGCTGTGCTCGAGGGGCTCAGCAAACTGGGTTGCGGCCAGAGAATATTCAACTATGTGAAAGCCTTTCTGACTAACAGAACCGCTACCATTGGAATTTGAGGCATCAGGACTGACACCTTCAACACCCCCGAAAAACTAACACCGCAAGGGTCTGTGCTATCACCTATGCTTTTTAACATTGCAATCATTGGTTTAGCAAGGGCGCTCGAAGAAATTGAAGAAATCAGGCATGCCATCCACGCAGATGATATCACAATCTGGGTGACAAGGGGATCCTTAGGAGGAAAACAAGAGCTTCTTCAGCGAGCAGCAGAACGGTCAACGCATACGCCGGACACTGTGGACTTGCTTGCTCCTCTGAAAAATCCGAGGTGCTCATAGTCTACAGAAAAGGGTATGATCTGAAAAACTCCATAGATATCTACACAGGGAAAACGAAGGTTCCGGAAATATAGAAAGTTAGGATCCTGGGCATGTGGATCCAAAGCAACCGTCGTATTGAACACACGACCAGACAGCTAGCAAATACTACAGCACAGATCACCAGGCAGAATTTCCAACAGAAGAAGAGGTATGAAGGAGGAAGACACATGTAGGCTAGTACAGGCCCTCGTGGTCAGTAGGATCTTATACGGCATCCCCTACCAAACACCGCTCGAGCAAGAAAAGGAGCAGTTAGAGGCAATTCGTAGAAAAGCATACAAATGCGCTCTCGGTCTGCCGCTCTACACTTCGACGGAGAAATTCCTTAAACTTGGCATAAACAACACAGTAAAAGAACCTATCTAGGCCCACCTTCTTGCGAAGAAATCAAGACTGATGCTGTCCGAAACAGGCAGAAATAGGCTACGGTTGCTAGGCATGAGGAACGCTTTGAAAGAAATCAATAGCACAGCGAGTGTTCCACATGAAATCAGGAGGATGATTGAGATCAGAATAATTCCAAAAAACATGCATCCAGATATACATAAGGCGAGAAGAAAGGCAAGATCCGAATTCGACGAAAGAAGCTTAGCCGGGGCAAAAGACGTATTATACGTTGACGCAACAACATACAGACACCGACATGGCTCGGTAGCCAGCGTGGTGGATCACCAGCTCAGGGAAATCAACTGCGCTTCGATAAAAACCAACAACATCCTCGAGGCTGAGGAAGCAGCAATTGCACTCGCCGTCACCCAGCAGTGACGACCCTCATGTACACATCAGTACAGACTCGCAAGAGGCGTGCAGAAGGCACAGCAGTGGACGCATATCCACTGCAGCCATTCACATACTCAAGGCGAGGACAATCACCTTTACGAGATGCTTCATCACGTGGACACCAGGCCATGAGGCTTTCAAAGGGAACCAATGTGCGGACGCCAACGCTCAAGCATGCGCCGATTACTCAATGGAACTGTCGGGGGCTCCGGTCCCGTTCCAAGCGCGACGACCTCCGGCTTTTCCTATCAACCTTTGAGCATTTGCCAGCGGTGGTTGCCCTCCAAGAGCCAGGGAAAGGCGCCACACTAACAAATTATACGACGTTCCAGCAGGACCCCTCGTCTTTTCTTTGCGTTCATAGAAATTATACAGCCAACCAGGTCGACTTAGACATACAACTTGAATACTCCTATGTAATGGTGACCCTCCTCCCACTCCGCAAGCAGGACCCACCGTTACACATACTAAATATATACTGCAATCCGATATTGCCGAATGTATCATTCGCGGACCTCCTTAGCCGCGCGCTGAGAGTTGCGGGTCGGAACCCCCTCCTGATTGTGGGCGATTTCAACGCTCCCTCTCGGATGTGGGGTTACTGCCGTGAAGAGAAGCGGGGACGCAAGTTGGCGGAGCATGCGTCAACGCTGGGCCTCACTATTCACACTGACCCTATCCATCCAACTCGTATAGGCAACTCCGTGACAAGGGATACGTGTCCGGACTTGACCTTCACCCACAACATTCAGTATGCAGACTGGGTCAACACCGAGGAAACCCTCGGCAGCGACCACTGCCTCCTGAACATTACGATTAGGACCTATCCTTTCGCGCGACCAACAACACAAGCCCGACTCCCAGATTTGACCAAGTTCAGGCAAAATTATAACACTGCCACACCAATACATGAGCAAGGCTACCAGTCTTGGTCACAACAACTGGTCTCTAGCGTTCGCTCCTCCGAAACTCAAATTCAGCTCTCAGAGGCGGTTTCTGATGTGGACAACCACCTGCTCCACCTCTGGGAGGCCCGGCATTGCCTCGTCCGTCGGTGGCGTCGGCAGAAGCACAACCGGAAACTTAAAGCTCGCATCGCCGAGCTCACTCAACGAGCGGCTGAGTATGCGGCCCAGCTCGCCGACTCCAACTGGGTGACACGATGCAACACGGCCGCGCGGCAAATGTCCAGCCAGAACACGTGGCGACTTTTTCGTGCCCTAATTGACCCCACGCAAACACGCACGGAAACTCAAAAACACCTCCAAAGAGCCATACACAGCTTTCAGGGCAACACAACTCAGTTGGCGCACAAGCTCCGGGACCAGTACTTGTGCACCACCCAGGACCCCCGCGGGCCGGCGTACTCTTATGCAGGTTCTGAGAACGTTGAGCTGGATCAACCGTTCCAGCTCCATGACCTGAGGGCGGCCCTGGCAAAAATGATACGTGGCACCGCTCCGGGTCGGGACAAAATTACAGTCAAATTGTTAGCCAACCTCCCCGACCCGACATACTTGTCCTTACTGAATTACATTAACTCAATCTGGCTTGGGGAAGTACCACTCCCCATCGACTGGAAGACCGCCCTGGTCACCTTCATTCCTAAACCTGGAAAGGCCATCAACACGGACAACCTCCGCCCCATCTCTCTGACTTCTTGTGTGGGCAAACTCATGGAGACGATGGTACGCGACAGGCTGTCCGAGTTCATTGAATCCAAACATCTTTACGCAGACACTATGTTCGGGTTTCGCCCACAGAGATCTGCACAGGATGTCCTGCTACAACTCAATCGGGCTGTCCTCGACCCCGTCGAATGCGCTCACAATGACAAGGTCGTACTCGCCTTGGATTTGAAAGGAGCATTCGACAACGCTACCCATGAGATCATTCTCACCCACCTCTCTCAAACTAACTGCGGCAGAAACGCCTTTCAATACATTCGGAAATTTTTGACAGACAGACAATCTTACATTCGAATCCAGGATAAGGAACATGGCCCTTTTCATTTAGGAACCAGGCGTACACCACAGGGCGCGGTGCTCTATCCCCTTTTATTCAATCTGGCTATGATGCGCCTACCGGCCCAGCTGGGCGCTGTCACCGGTGTACAGCATGCGCTGTACGCCGATGACATCACCCTGTGGGCCACACAGGATTGCCTTGGAGACATTGAGGCCAACCTGCAGGAGGCGGCGACCATAGTGGACCGTTATGCTCGCCGCTGCGGCATCCAATGCTCCACCCAAAACACTGAATTCGTGCACATACGCCCCTCACCAAAGTGCACAGCCAAAATTTCATTGTCTCTTGAGACAGGTCCAATCCCTGAAAAAAATCGAAGTCCGGGTACTGGGGCTCTTTATACATCAAGACAGACGGTCAGAAACAACATTGGCCAAACTCCGTCAGGTGGAAGACCAGGTGGGCCGCTTAATCCGCCGGGTTTCTAACAAGCGCGGGGGGTTACGATGTAAGGACGCCTTGCGGCTGGCGCATGCATTTGTAACCAGTCGAATTCTATATTCGACTCGATACCTCCACCTGCGGAAGCAAGACGAGGATTCACTCGAAGTAATCCTCCGCAAAATTATTAAGCGGGCTCTGGACCTCCCCGTGACCACCTCCAACAAGCGCCTCCTGGGGCTGGGCATGGTGAACATATTTCGGGAGCTCCGGGAAGCTCACTTGACCAACCAATACACACGACTCTCGAAGACGTCGTCGGGTCGCCGACTTCTTGCCCGACTACACATTCAACACACCACTCTCATGAAAGAGCGCGTACGTATTCCATCCCAGTGGAGATGCGCCCTCCACGTGCGCCCTCTTCCCGCGAACATGAACCGTGAGTACCATAATGGCCGGCGCCTGGCGCGGGCGGAAGCCCTGGCCCGCCACTATGGATCGAAACCCGGCGTATTCTACGTGGATGCCTTCGGCCCCCACCAGGGGGGATGGTTCACGGCCGCAGTCGTCCACGAATCCAAAACAGTGAACGGCCTTACTTCCCGAGCCCGTGACATAACACACGCGGAGGAGGTCGCCATTGCTTTGGCTGCATCTGATTCCAATTCAAAAACAATTATTTCCGACTCGCGAGGGGCATGTCGGAACGTCAAGCAGGGCTGGGTCCCGTATCTAGCCTACCGCATTCTCCAAAACAGCGTCTATACCGGGGACCCCGCTCACCGGCGTATCGTTTGGGCTCCTGCTCACATGGGCCTTGAGGGAAATGAGGCAGCTGACGCCGCCCCCCGCGCGTTCTCTCACCGGACATTCCCCTCCGACCCCGACGATCAGGAACTCGAATTCACTCCAGCTTACTCGTTTAAATTCATTTCTTTACTTTATCAATCTGGCCATAGTCTTTATCCCCGCCCGTGTAAAGGTCTCTCAAAGGCGGAGGAGCGGCTTCTGCTTCGCCTATATACAAATACTTTGCTGTGCCCGGCAGCTCTCAAGCACTTTGACCCTTCTTTCTCTGGCAGCTGTCCGCACTGTGCGGAGAAGTCTTCGGACATCTACCACATGGTGTGGGCCTGCCCCTCCAACCCTGCTATCCCCCCTCACCCCAACCCAACCCGGGAGGAGTGGGAGGCGACCCTGCTCGGCTGCTCTGACCTGCAGGCCCAACGGGCACTTGTCGCGCGAGCCCGGGCAGCGGCCGACGCCACTGGGGTCCCGAACTAGGGACCTCCACCTAGTAGTTGTGAGGGCTGGCCCCCTTTGGGTCAGCTCATACCTCACCTCCCGAAGTTTATCTGTAAATATGTTTTCCACCACCCCCAACCGGGAAGCGCGCACAGAAGGGGAACTGGACGCAGTCATTAGATGGTATGGAGCCATATTAGAACACCAGCGAGCCCTCCGGAGGACCTACCCTCCTCCCCAAAAATACCTTAGTAGAGAGCAGTCGGTTGCCTGGAGACAACTGTAGACTAATACATACCCAAATCTCAGTTTACGCAGCAAAATCTATCCTTCGACATATAACAACAAATGCCCGCCATGCGGTGAACACCCAACGCTTTCCCACGTCACATGGGCCTGTCAGAAAATGCAGGCAGCGCCGATAAACAACACACCAACACCGGAGCAGTGGGAGGCTGCGCTGTCCAGCTCGAAGCCTGAAGAGCAGCTCAAGCTGATCGACAGGGCTCGCAAGACTGCAAAGGCCGCTGGGGCCCTGGACTGAGGGGCTCCACCTAAGCTGCGAGTAAGAAGCCTTGTAGTACAATAAAGTTTTTCATTCATTCGGTGGGATCGATCGTATTCAGGTTGGACATTCTTAGGAAGGGGTTTGAGGAGTGATCTCATGATATTTCGGCGTACGGGTACCCTTAGCATGGGTTAACAGCGTCCAGTTATAAGGGAGAATTTCATAGAAATGAGTGTGGTTGCCTTGTGTTCAAAAATTCCATAGCTGTTCCTTTCTGGCGAACGCATAACAAATATATCACTGGCGAGTGCAAAGTAGCGAAGTGGTTCCGTATTACATGTTTAGAAAAAATTTTATTTACATATGTACACATGCAAAGGTTACCAGGTACAGTGACATTTTCAAGAACACATGACAATAAGCATGTAAGGAGAGCCAATTAAACAGCTACCATAAACATCTCTAATATGAATTGCTCGTGGGCGATGTAAAACAGAATAGAATACCTATTGACACAAGGGTGAAAAGGCAATAAATTGACATTGAAATATTTAAAAAGACACCTTAGCACCAGTTTGGCCTAAAAACCAGGACAAGACGACTATTATTCACAGAAATGAATGGACATGACCATTGCCGGGGGAACTCTTCCTCACCCAAGAAAAAGAGTTGCTCGGACAAAAAACTGATGAGCTCCCGTCGGAGACGGCCGAGAATCGGCCACACAGCGCGGCGTCGAAAGCCACCAGCGACCGCGGCGCATCGACTGCGCCATAAACTAAAAAGACCCGCAACAATTAACAGGCGAGCAAAACGGCCGCTGGGGAATCGGCCGCGGGAGACGAAGTACGAAATGCCCTGCCCACGGAATCCCGCATGAACCGCGCGCCAAAAGACACGCGCTACCACGCAGGTGACTGTAGCGTGGCGATTAGATTCCGGGAGTGGGCAATTCGGACAGATACTGGAGCGTAAAACACCCCATCGCTCTAACCGATCACAAGTAGGGAGCACTGCCCAGCCAAGTTTCCAGACAAAGTCGCGTAGATGGTCTGGGAGAGGTGTCGACGCTAAGCGCGCCCACTGAACGCGGCGCATAAGTGAGCGGCGAGCCGCCGGCACGACAGGCAACAATAGCGAGCCCATAATGTCCACCACACGGTCTGCGACGATGTTGACATCAGGTGCTACTGCTGTTACATGCTTGTAAAAGGCCACTGACGAGGCATAGAAAGCGGAAGGTTGCTCTGACTGAGGTCCATGATTAACAGGGGCCGCGGGATCCAAAAAGCGCAAAGAAGGGCCCAAAACGTACCGAGTCAGGGTTCGCGCCGGAGACGCGTTTCCTAGCAGGATACGCAAAATACCCTTTAAAGCTAACAGCGAGGACGTAACAGACAAATTTGGAAAGGCAAAACCTCCTCTCTCCCGTGGTTGTCCAAGAACAGCACGAGCCACAAGCTCGGTACCGCCTGACCAAAAAAAAGAAAAAACTGTAGTCTGCACCCGCCTTATGACACGGAGGGGTGGTTTAACAGTATAGCAAAGGTACCAGAAGGCACCGAGAATGACTGACTGAACCAGGTAGCGCCTCTCAAGCAGAGGCAGGTCGAATGTCTGCGCCCTTCGCACACGAGCTGTAATGTCGTTGACGACCGAAGACCACACACCATCCCATATTCCAGCACAGTCGTAGGTCACACCTAAAATGCGTATCTGCGCGCACCACTGCAAAGGTATTGCAGATGAAATACGAGTCTGGGTAGACCCCACAAAAAAGTAACAACTCTTTAGAGTTTCAAGCAAGCTGCGTTCATCAGCTAAGTACAGAGTGATGTCTTCTGCATAAGCAGTGACGCGTACCCTTCGCTCCCTGGCAAAGCCAGACCTCTAATAAGGGAGTGGCGATTCACTGCCAAGAGGAAAGGCTCTAATGCTAAGACAAACAAAAGGGGGGAGAGCGGACAACCTTGACGGACGCCACGGCGAACATCAAACGCGGTACTTTCCCGGCCATCGAGGAACAGAGTGCTTGAAATATCTCTGTACATCTCTTTAATGAGAAGCACGAAAGAAGCTGGGAAACCGAAAGCATCCAGTGTCCCGTAAATATACTCGTGCTCTAAAAAGTCGAACGCCTTCTCTTGATCAAGGGAAACAAGAAGACCCTGTGCGCGCCGCCGTAAAGTATACGTTAGGATGTCTCGCGTTACAGAAGATAAACTATGTATTTCACGGCCTGGGATGGAGCAAACCTGGTGGCAGGAAATAAGCAACGGGAGGAGAGACCGCAGACGACGAACGAGTAATTTTGCTAGTACTTTGTAATCTGAATTTACTAGGGTGATAGGGCGCCAATCTGCCGGACATGTCGAGAAAGGAGACTGTGTAGGAATTAGGACAATGCGGCCTCTTTTGAATGATTCAGGGAAAACTTGCTGAGTGAAGCATAATTTTAGCACTTCCGAGAAAATGGGGCCTACAATATCCCAGAATTGTAAATAGAACTCCACAGGAAGGCCGTCTGGTCCAGGTGCTGAGCCTCGTTTCATGGAGTCCAACGCCTCCTTGATTTCCCTTGTTGTTGGCAGAGCCATAACGTCGTGTTTTGTCCTTCTCTTGTGTCTCGTCTTTGATTGCGCTGTTTTTCCAATTCGTAAACCATAACGTCGTCATGGAGTTCAGTGGAAACCTGAGGCAAGCCTGCTAAAAATGGGTTTGCGGAAACTACATTGCGATCAAGTAGAAGGAGCGACTGAGCAATACTCCTGAAATGGTTATAAAACGCACTGAAATTCCTGCCACCTGGTTGGGACATAGCCCCTGCGGTAGGTGTAAAGGCAGGGTCACCTTGAGGGGTCAACAGCTCTTGACGCGCAAAGCGAAGTACCTCGGGATGAGCAGTTGGACTGCGTCGACAACGCCATGCAGAAGCTGTCAAAGAGGAGGCACGTAAAAGGCGCTGTAGGCGCTCCGAAAGCTCCTCTTTCCATGCGCACATAAGCGACGAAGGCGACGGGGTGCGTTGAGCAATACGCAACTTCGCCGTCACCACGCGCACCTCATCTGACACGCGAGCCCTAAGGGCTCGACCAGATGCGGCGCAATGGTGACGCCACTGCTCCTTCAGACGGTCCCAGTCACCAGGCACGGCCCCAACAACCGAAAAACGCAAGACGCGCGTGAGCCCCTCTTTAGTGCTGGCGTCGTGAAGGATGCGTGCATCCAACCGCCATAGTCTCTGAGGAGATCCTGCAGCCGCCGGAACCGCGAGCGATAGAAGAAAAGGGCGGTGGTCTGATATGTGCACCGGCGAGGATGGTAGCATCATTACATTGGCTGCAGACACTGTCCGCGAAAGGCTCGTCGGAACATACGCCATGTCTAACCGACTCGCCGATAACCCGCGACGCCAAGTCCACACAAAGACGTTGCCATAGAGGAGCTCATAAGCGTCCGTGAGCATAAAATGGCTGACTAGGCGGCGCAACTCGCGCGCATTCCAGCCTGGCCTACCCCTACCAGGGCCTTGCACATCGGCGACCGTATCGAGCACGCAGTTGAAATCGCCCAACATCACAACATTACGCCCTCCAAGAAAATACACATCTAAATCTTTAAAGAATGCGTTTACCAAATTAGAATGAGCAGGCGCATAAATGCAAAGCATTCTCAGCTGAAGTGCGTTAAACGTGCAGTCGAACGCCAGCACGCGTCCAAGCGCATCGTAGATAACATGATGATCTCGCAAGAGTGAGCGGTTCAAAACGAGAACGCCAACGCCGCTAGAACGCGTGCTGGCGTACGAAAAGAAGGCATCGACGCCAAACCTACGCTTGAATTTCAACACGTCACTGAGGTTGTCGCCATCACGAACCCCTCCCTCCAACCCATTGCCACACTTCACATAACCCCTACTGCCACTTCGGAGGAGGCCGAAGAGGCCGCCATTGCCCTGGCCATCACCCGCACGGAGGCGCGATATATACTGTCAGATTCCAAAACTGCCATACTAAATTTTGCTCGCGGGAGAGTTCACGTCCCTGCATTTCGCATACTGGACTCCCTCGCCGCGCACCCGCCCCGCCATGTGGAGCTGATATGGGTGCCTGCCCACTCCGGGAATCCCGGAAACGAGGCCGCCAACGCTTTAGCCCGAGCTTCTCTCAACCGGGCACCGGCGGCCTCCGACCTGGGGTTCTCGCAGGAGCGCATGCACTCATTCAGTCAAATGACGCAGGCCTACAAAGCCGAGCGTCGGCTCTACCCCCCACCTCATCCCTCCCTCGACAATTACCATCAGACACTTTGGAGGCGGCTCCAAACACGCACTTTGCCCTCCCCTTATATACGCTCGCGATATCACCCAGTCCACACGAACCCTTCCTGTACCCTCTGCCACCACCCCAAAGCCACCCTCGACCATATTCTTTTCCTCTGCCCGGCGGATCCTCCCCCGCGGGGCCTGGAGCACCTTACCACTTGGGAGGCTTGGGAGACCCTACTGCGCTCCGAGGACCCGGCCAAGCAAGCCATCGCCACCGGCCGGGCTGCCAGCGTCATGAGCCTCCGGGACATGAACGTTTGAGTGCAGTGGGGCCGTGCGGGGGCCCAAGGACCGACGTGTCCAAAACTCCCTTGTTATAAATAAAGTTTTCATCATCATCATCAACACTGAGGCGAAAAAAATTGGTTTCCTGCAGACAGACAATATCGCAACCCGAGGAACGAGCGAATGCGACCACCGCTGCCTGCTTCAAAACACAGCGGAACCCCTGTACGTTAAGAGTAATAATTTGAAGATGAGTAATAATTTGAAGATAATTTGAAGATATGCCCTGGGGCGAGGAAAAGCACTGTTAGGCTTTGAAGTCATAGCGACTTGTGCTGCCTCGCTGCTATGTAGGGAACGCCACTGATGTCAACCGGATTCCTTTAAAATTTCTCAATGAACATTACTGATCCGTCTGCACAAGCGTTAGTGATATCCTTCTCCTGACCTTTCCTTCCTCATATTCTAAGGGATTGCTATTCTAGGTTGCGTGCGTAAATTACGCCAAAACAATTATAAGTAAATCGTTCTTAGTAAAGCAGAGATAAGCGCAGCAGAGTGGACGTAGGTGTCAAACATACTGATTAGTACTTTTTGAGGAAAGAGAGGAAGGTTAAAAAAAAATAAGAAAGAAAGACGTGTCCTAGTAGAGGGAATATGTTTGGTTTGGTTAATTGGGTTTAACGTCCCAAAGCAACTAAGGCTATGAGAGACGCCGTAGTGGAGGGCTCCGGAAATTTCGACCACCTGGGGTTCTCTAACATGCACTCACATCGCACAGTACACGGGCCTCTAGAATTTCTCCTGCAAAGAAATTCAACCGCCGCGGCCGGGAATAATTTACATCGGCCGGGCATTTTAACGCAAGAGTTTTAAAGGCCCCGTGCCGCAAAAAATTTGGTGTCATCGTTGTCGTCGGCGGCGTTCGCCATGAGCGAAAAATGCCAGATGCATAAGTTAATAAATAAAACCGAGTCGGAAAGTGATCGAGTTGGGGAATAGAACGGAGTGCGAGACGAGCACTGTAATCACTTCGCCACTAGAGCGTTTTTTTTTTCGATGGTTTGAAATGCACAAAGGCGCGTCTAGTGACTACGTGTGGTGTTTCAAAAGGGCGCTTTAAGGACATATACCGTGGGGTCCATTCGTTTCAGGTGTACACCCAGATATGAGAGATAGGCGTATTTCCTTGTATTTCGTTCCCTTAGAACCAATGTACTCTGCGATGTCAGTGCACGTTAAAGAAGCCGCCGCGGTGGCTCAGTGGCTATGGTGCTCGGCTGCTGGCCCGAAAGACGCGGGTTCGATCCCGGCCACGGCGGTTGAATTTCTTTGGAGGAGAAGTTCGAGGCCCGTGTACTGTGCGATGTCAGTGCACGTTAAAGAACCCCAGGTGGTCGAAATTTCCCGAGCCCTCCACTACGGCGTCTCTCATAGCCTCAGTTGCTTTGGGACGTTAAACCCCATAAAAACACAAACAAACGTTAAAGAACCCCAGGTGGGCGAAATATCCGGAGCCCTCCACTACGGCGTCTCTCATAGCCTTAGTCGCTTTGGGACGTTAAACCCCATAAACCAAACCATCATTTCACTTCCCGCCCCATACGGCGTGGTTGGGATGTACACCCAGGTTTGGTTGTACTGGTTCGTCGTTTCCTTAAAACAAATTTTCATTTTATTTTCCTTCCCTTACGGCGCGATTCCGGTGTCCACCGAGATATGAGTGACAGGCGTCGTTAGCTTTCCTTCCGGCAAGGCGTTGCGCTGAACGGGCTAGGGCGTTCCTTGGACTCTTTGGCAACGCTGCAACACGCTTTCGCGTCCCACTGTTAAAGGCTAAGCTTAAGCATCCCCCAAATTTTTTAAAGAGCACTGTAATCGCAATACACATAGGTGCCTTTTGCGTTTGAATTGAAAATTGATTTTTGTGGTTTGCCTTCGTAGAATCCTGGCCGCCGCTACCGGGTTCGAGCCCGAGTACTCCGGCTCAGTAGTCGAGTGTGCTAGCCACTGAAATACCACAGCCGGTAATAAATGAACAAAAAAAATTGACTGAAGGCTTAGCTTGGTTAAGCCTGGCTGATTGCGAAAGCAATAACACCTGGCTGCGCTTGGTTGTGCTGGTAATTTCGTTTCTCGAATTCACGCGTAGCAGACTCGAACTCGCCAACTCTTATCTCTTGTTATTCACGTCGCTGAGCCACGATGTCACCGTCTCGAATCACCACAATGCTCTGCTCTTTCTTCTTGGCTGTATACTGCACCCTTCTTTTAGCAAGCCGCTCTTCTTTCTGTTCCGGCGTTTCTTCCGCACGGCGTTTTCTTCTCTTGTGATTATATCGCTCCGCACTACTCATAGATTCTTCTTCGGCATTAGGTAAAATGAATTGAAATAATTTATTTTGAAATAATTAATTCGTTTAGGGAAATAATAAATTGCATATATAAATAAATTAATTAAACTAAGTAAACCAATTATTTAATTGATTGATTAATTAAATTTATTAAATTAAATTAATGAGCCTCCACCGATGAGACCAGTTGGGCCCCCAGATCTTCTCTTGTCGTGACGTCACGCGGTCACGTGGTAGCGCGCCGCTGCTGCGCCGGAGCGAAGGATGAACCTCCATCGATGGCAGAAAAGTGCAAGCAGTATTGCTTTATCAATAAAAATTTGGAGGAAGGTTAAGCTCCTCCTTTAAGAGAGGGACGAGACGGCGTCTTAGAATGCAGCTGCCCGCGCCGTAGAGCGGTGTCTATTCCCCCTGGGCTCTTCCCGCCATCCCCAACCTGGCCCGGGAGGACTGCGAGGCGATCCTGCTTGGCTGCCACAAATTACAGGCCCAACAAGCCTTAGTCGGGCGCACCCGGACGGCGCCCACCGCCACCGGGGTCGCACCCTAGGGACCTCCATCTAGTTTTTGTAAAGATCGGTCACTTAAGGGCTGATCGAAACATACCTCTTGTCCCTTCTAATAAACGTTTTAACCACCACCACCAGCCCGGCGTCTCCTCCGCCCGTCGGGCCAGTGCCTCTCCAAGCCTGGGAGGACTGGGAGACCACTAGGGGCAGCGGACCTTACCAGGCAGAAATTCGCCGTCAGTAGGGCCGCATACGTTATGGACCAACACCTCATGAACGTTGAGACCATAAGTGGGGTCGTGCGGAGACTCAGAAGGCCTACGGGCTTCGAATTCTCTTGCTAAACATTGCCGACGATTACGTTACTTTCTAATGCGAAATTTGAACGCGGCGCATCAGCTGTTCCAACTTTTTGATAGATTGAGGAAAATAATTTGAGCATGACACGTATGTACAATGACAGATCTTATTTTTACACATTTTCCTCCTTCAAGAAACACTTTACTAAGAGTTCTTGATTGTCATTAAGGAAGCGTCGTGGTCGGAGAAATAGATGGATATATCCTTGACTTGCTGCACCAATGCCTGATTCTCAAAGACGATGTCTACGCAAGTATTTTGCGAGGTTTTCTCAGCCATCGGAGGCGTTACGAGCTAGAGGAACGGGATGTTCTCCCGCATAAGTGTTGGTGTTGTTGCGACTGAGAGAAGGATGAAGGGGAAGAATGGTTGTTTTGTAGGCCAGTTAGTGATCCATACTTTAAGAAATGCTTCGGCGCGGCAGAGAAGGAAAAAACATAGAAAACACACCACAGAGCGCTAACTAACCACTGATTTTATTGAAACCCGCGTCAACGAATACATGTTTCGGGCTCATCAACGACAAAAAAAAAGAAAAAAAAGATAACATGTAGTAAAGAGAGCACTAGGTACAAAATGATTAGCACCCATGGCACGTGTGACACAAGCGAACATCGCCGTGCCCGAAATCAAATAATTTTGATAGAAATTCTTATTCTCTCTTGAGAAGCGTCACACATGGATTGCAGACACATGTGTTTGTCCCCGAACGAAGAATGACTGCTGCTTCAAAAATTTATCTTTGAAGCTCGTCTTTTCTGCGGCCTAAAATAACTTTACCGCTGAAGAGCGGGAAACAGCCTTATTCTTTGCAGTGCGCCGGCAGGTGCTCCCCAGTGCTGTTCTTGAGAGAGGTTGAGTGTTCTCTTAGTCTGTCATTTATGCACCTGTTGGTTTGTCCAACATAAAACTGACCACAGGTGAACATGATTTTGTAGATCACGCCTACTGCACATGGGATGAAAGGATTTTTTTTTTTGTCGTAGACTATTCTTTCTCATTGCACCCTGCCAACCATCGGGCGTAGTGTTGACAGTTTACAAAGTGCCGTAAAACCCATGCTGACACCATGCTTCGTAGACACTTTTAAGGTTGTGTGCAACCTTGTGGATATATGGTACAACCTCAAATTTCTTTTCTCTTGAATGTTCCTGCTTCAAGAAGTTGAAGCACCCCGATTGGACGAAATTCAGGCAAAATTTTCGCTCACTTCATAATACACCCATTTCCTAGCAAGGATTCATAGCGTGGTCCCAACAGCTGCTGGCACACCTTTGCTCGCATGAAACTCAGATCGAGCAATCAGAGGCGGTCACGGACGTAGATAACCACCTTCTACACTTCTGGCAGGCACGTCGCAGCCTCGTCCGCCGTTGGCGACGCCAGAAACAGAAAATAAAGCTTAAAGCTCGAATTGCTGAGCTTACCCAGAAAGCGGCAGAGTACGCGTCCCAACTCGCCGACTCCAACTGGGTGGATAGATAAAACACGGCGGCGCGACAAATGTCCGGCTGCGACGCGTGGCGTCTCTTTCGAGCACTAATCGACCCAACCGAAACACGAACCGAAACACAAAAACAATTGCAGCGAGCCATGCGCGCTTTATCTGGCAACACAACTTAACTGGCGCAGAAACTTCGGCACCAGTATCCGTATACAGCCCAGGAACCCAGTGGAGCTGCGTACTCTTATGCAGGCAACGAGAACACGGAGTTGAATCAACATTTCCAGCTTTATGATCTGCTGGCGACTGTTGCCAAAATGAAACGGGGAACTGCGCCAGGAAGGAATAAGGTCACCGTCAAGCTTTTGACGAACCTGCCCCACCTAGCATACCAGTCTGTCGTCGACTACATCAATCCAATTTGGCGCCCGAACACTCCCCTGCCAATCGACTGGAAACGGCTCTGGTCACTATTATTCCTAAAACAGGCAAACCAATTCACACAGATAACCCTCGTACCATGTCTCTCACCTTCTGTGTGGGCAAATTAATGAAGACGATGGTGCAGGATCGCTTAATTGCCTATCTTGAACACAAATATGTGTTTGCAAGCACCATGTTCAGATTCCGCCCACACAGATCCGCACAGGATGTTCTCCTGCAACTTAATCGGCAAGACCTTGACCCCTTAATGACCGGGTAGTACTCCCCTTAGATCTTAAAGGGGCATTTTATAATGTTAAACACGTGATCATACTTTCTAACCTAAGCCAGACCGACTTTGTCCTCGACACATTCCGATACATACGTCTATTTTTAATGGATCGTCAATCCTACATCCGCAACCAGGATAGAGAGCATGGTCCGTACCTACTCGGCACGCGGGGAACCACCCAAGGCGCGGTTGTTCAGCGCACGGCAAACATTTGCTTCCCTGCATCCACCATGTTGAGGCCAGGTTCTTTATTAAGGCAGAACGGCTTTATTTACGGTGCTAAACCTTGGCTACACAATGTTGCCCCACTGCGAAAAACATATATGTGCTGCAAACATCTGGTATAAATTAGGCGACCAAAAAAATTAGTACCGTGGTACCAAGTACAGAGCAATCCATCCCGACGAGGAGGACTGCAGTCTTGTATACTTTTTGACGTATTCTTCACCCAAAAGTGAAACCATGCAATCTGAGATCGTTTTGATGCACACTGCTACTACTAGGACAAACAAAATTTCCGATGGCAAAAAAAAAACAGTGAAACCGATGTGGTTGCCAAGGTGGTCTGGATGTCAGGGAGCTTTTTGTACTCTGAAAGAAAAATTTGCAGCATGAATTTTAGCCTCGCAACAAAATTTACAACTCCGCAGCAGAGTTACAAATTACTTATAAATTAACAGTATGAGAGAAGCCAACAGCCACAGAAACAAGGGGCACAGGGGATTTTTAATTATTTTATTTTGTGGTGTTGATGAATTTATAATATTATTAAATATGTTATCGCTTAAAGGTAATTGATTAGAAAAGCAGAAGAAAAAACAACCACATGCCGCCGGTGGGATCCGAACCCACGACCTCCGAATTACGCGTCCGGTGCTCTACCGCTGAGCTACGGCGACGGCTGTCAAACCTTCTGCTTTCGGGGGTATTTATGTTTACAAATAACCTAACCTTGAGAGTGTTCACCAGCGCCACCAACGTTCTTAAGCGGCGGACGTAGCACGTCCTTGAGTTACCGCTGATGTGACGTAGAACGTCATCGAACGGCGAGGGTGGAATCTGTGTGAGAACCCTCTTATGCTTCCTAAGGCATCAAGGCTGCCGGAACCGAGGCCCTCGTTAAGCAATTAAGCAGACAAGGAAACGGGAATGAGGGGCTCGTTATAAATATGAGAGAAGCCAACAGCCACAGAACTCAAGGGGCACAGGAGATTTTTAATTATTTTATTTTATTTTGTGGTGTTGATTAATTTATAATATTATTAAATATGTTATCGCTTAAAGGTAATTGATTATAAAAGCAGAAGAAAAAACAACCACATGCCGCCGGTGGGATCCGAACCCACAGTTGCCTTTCTTGGACTACATATTGCGTAAAAAGCCAGAAACTTAATAGTTGGCACTATAAAAACGAGCAAATGTATGGGTCGACGTTGGCCGATGTACAATAGGCACGTAAAGAGAGTTAACCACAATTGCATTTTTGGCACTTGTGCACGGTATAAAGCGCGGCATGTATATTTTGGCATTGCAAAACGTGTTTGAACCATAGGCGTCGAAGTAACGCCGTTCAGTAGCAACATGCGATGTGGCTAGAACAAAGAAATCAGCGGTGGTTGGACTGACACATTTACGCACACTGTACTTATTTTTAAGTCATTAGAGCGGAGCAAGAAAGCCAGAACACGTGACGTTTCATAATAAAGACAATGAGAACGGAGAAACCACGAAAGTACCGTGTCCTGTTAGCAAAAACAACCTAAGACTGGTGCCAAAGATCCAGGATGACAAACGTAGGTCGCGAAAGCGGGCAACTTAAGCCAAACTTGATTCTGCAGACACAACATATTTGTACAGAAATTCATTATCGAAGTCCTAGGCATGGGCTTTCACAGAGTCGAATATGTTAGACATAGCAACATGCCGCATGCGCTAATATATGCGCTGCCTGTGCATCGTATGTAGTGTTCCTGTATTCAAAACGCTCTTTGGTACCCTTATGTGCAGAATGATCCCTTTTGAACGACTGGTAATAGCGGCGAGGCTTAGCGCTTTGCTTCGCGGCGGTCTTTGCCTGTGCATCAGCTGTAATTGATAGTGGCAGGAAGCGCTATTACAATGAAACCTACACTGTGTTGGAACTATCCGTTTTCAGAAATGCATACTTTGTAGTGGTCGAGACTAGAGCTACGGAAGTAGTTCACAGCAGAGATTGATCCCCGCTGCAAGGTGCCGTCTCGACCAAACACAACCTTCTGTCCCCATTGTGGCTCGGACGGCAGAGTGCAACGTCTAGTAGCCCTTTCTTCAGCCACCCTCATTGTTGAGACCGGATTCAGTCCAGCATCGAACGACGACGCCATGACTTCGCAGACCAGTTGTCCTAGGGCCTGGATTACGGAGAAAGCGCAGCTCTCTCGCTTCGCTCACACGTTGCGAGATTGGCGTCGGCGCCGCTCGGGCTGGAGGGTAGGCGGTTAGCTCCTTTGCCGAACACGGGACGACGACTATGATGTTGACGCACGCGCTTGTCCGGCAGCAGGGCGGCACGTCGAAACTGTGGCAGAGACAGAAATTGTATCGCCAAAGTTCGTTTAGGTTCGGCTCCGTGTTCTTCCTTCGGTTCTTCCTTCCTGGCTCCAAGGTACCCTTCGGCGCCGCGACAGGAAGAGCAAAAATACTCCAGGTTTTTGAAGGTTTAACGTCCCAAAGGGGCTAAGGCTATGAGGGGTGCTGTAGTGAAATGCTCCGGAAATTTCGATCACCTGCGGTTCTTTAACTTACACTGACAACGCGCTGCACACGGGCCTCATGAATTTCTCCTCCTTCGAAATTCGACCGAATCGGCTGGGATTGAACTCGCTTCTTTCAGGTCAGCAGCCGAGCGCCATACCCCCTGAAGAAGGGAGGTGGTTAAACAGATATAAATTTTATTATTGAAAGAATTTCCATTTTCTTTTGCTTATTGCTGTCAGCACTGTGTACTTGCTTGGATTCTACGTTGTCATTCGTTTTATTATCCAAGCTATGTCACGTGTACATTTTTTTCTTTTCCCCAGTAATGGGATAAATCCTGAGTTGGGAGATTTTGCATAACGTTTTATGCCTGCCTCAGCTGTCTCCATGTTATTCCAAGCAGCGCAGCTTTTGGGGAAATTAGGCTCCAAAAGGCCCAAACTGAAGCATTTCTTCACCACCGACAGACTGGCAGGGAGGCAGTGGAAGGCGTTGAGAATAAAGTACCTGCTTTTATTGAAGAAAGCTGCCCATAGTAAAGAAAAATTTAAGGAATTCACGAGTGTGAATATGTTTTAATGTATTAACGGAAGACACGAACCATTTCGCACAAAGCTTGAGTATGTTAGTAGCTGGTAGTGCACAATGTTTTTTGGTCTTTTGGTGCGCTTTTGGATAAAATATTGGCTCTTTATACCCGCTGACAGTATGACACCGTGTACGATTCGTGCAAGGCACTTCTACCCCAAAAGTGCGCTATTTCCATACGCACAACGTAAATTCCCGTCTCCACTTTTGGTCGAAAGTGCCCAAAGCGGCTTTCAAGCCTACAGCACGTGCCTCTCTTGCAGTGCGTCGTCTGGGTGTTCTGGATGTACGAGTGCTGGTCACGGGTGGTACGGGTGGTATCCGTCGTAGGCTTCTGGTAATGCCTAGTCATTAGATTACTTTAAGGAAGGTGGAAAGAAACGCCCAGCAGATCGAATCTGGAGGACTGGAAACGGCCACAAAATGAAATTAAACGCTTGTACTGTCGGAGAGTGCACAGATTATTTTTAGAGCTGTCACAGCGTGGGGCTCATTCCTGTCATGATCGTCATCAGCCTGACAACGCCTACTGCAGGGCAAAGGCCTCTCCCATGTTTCTCCAAATAACCCTGTCCTGTGCCAGTTGCGGCCACCGTATCCTCGCAAACTTCTTAATCTCATCCGCCCACCTAACTTTCTGCCGCCCCCTGCTACGTTTGCCTTCTCTTGAAATCCTCTCCGTACCAGCGGTTATCTTGCCTTCGCATTACTTGCCCTGCCCAAGCCCATTTCATCCTCTTGATTTCAACGATTATGTCACTGACACGCCTTTATTCTCTCAACTATCATTTTTCTTTCTATACCTCGCCACGTTGTTCTTAACTTAAGCTGAGCAGAGCCCTCTTTGTTAGCCTCGACGTTTCTGCCCCATAGGTGAGTACCGGTAAGATACAGCTGTTGTGAATTTTCTATACAGCGATACTGGTAAACTGCCATTCATGATCTGAAAGAACCTGCCATATGCACTCCACCCCATTCTTATTCTTCTAGTTATTTCCCTCTCATGACCCGGATCAGCGGTCACTACCTGCCCTAAGTAGACGTTTTCTCTTGCTAATTCCAGCACTTCGCAACCTATTACGAACTGCTGTTTCCTTTCCAGGCTGTTGAACATTACTTTGGTTTTCCGCTTGGTAATTTTTAGCCCCACCGTTCTGCTCTGCCTAACTAATGGATCATGCTTTGCAGTTGATGTCCTGAGTGGCTTAGCCGGGCAATGTCACCAGCGAATCGCGAATTGCTCAGGTATACTCTCCATTAACTCTTATCCTCAACTGTTCCCATTTCAGGACCCAGAATACCTCCTGTAAGCAGGCAGTGAATAGCATTGGCGAAATCGTATCTCCCTCCTATGTAAATACTTAAATAAACCACCCGGGGAATTGAAGATACCATAAGTACCAAAATACACATAAAAAAATTATGGAAAGGAACTGAAGAAAATAGGAACATAACTGTGACAGTGCATGAGATACTGACGCGGCCAATGTTGAAGTTCAGTGGTGTCCCTGTTTATTCACGTCACTGTATTATTCATAGCGGTTTACCTGCAGATCTATACACTTCTATAAGGTTGCAAGAGCTAAGATAAAATATTAAACATCATGGGAACTCAGTACGGCTTTTTAAGCACATGTCTTGCTAAAGCGAAACAACATAGCAGAAGCTGCATTCATCTTGCAGGTGTTGAACCTGTAACTTACAATTATTCTGGCAAAATTGTTTTCTTTTCAAGCTAAAAGGGGCACATCTCTTTGCTGTACAGAGTGTAGTTGTGCGGGCCGCACTTGTCGCGAAACTGCGTGACGCAGTGTTCCGGCACCGAATCCCTGTCCTCGGTCTTCACAAAGAGGATGCAGTCTGCACAGAGAGAGAGAGAGAAAACGCACGAAGATTTTGACACAGGGAGGTTTTTCGGGTGTTTCTTTGCTGAAATATTTGTTTTAAGACTTCACGTAGACACAGTGGGGTATAAAATGTTTCTAGAGGTTTCTTACAGTCGAAAAGGCAGTTTAACTATACAAAAAGGGCCCGTCCGTTTGTGGACTTTCCGGCTAGTAATCCACAACTGCGAATCAACGTTTCTTCTCGTGTACGCTTGATCTGAGCATTAATTTGCAGGAAATGACTGCCACATATCAGGACCTGCTGAAGGCGTGGATACGGGCTTTACTTTCTTTTCCCTCATTGGTAAGCGCAAACTACAGATTTGACAAATAATCATTCAATTCTTGCAAGAAACAAACATTTTAACCTTGTGTTTGGCGTATGACAGCGTTACCTGCATACGTGTCATAAAACTCAACACCACACAATCATTACTGGCCGGAG
Organism: Amblyomma mixtum; assembly: GCF_055824585.1. Lineage (NCBI taxonomy): Eukaryota > Metazoa > Arthropoda > Arachnida > Ixodida > Ixodidae > Amblyomma > Amblyomma mixtum. The sequence continues at coordinate 51,815,430 of NC_143015.1, forward strand.
CTGGTACGAAAAATGCCTTGTTTGTCACTACCTGCATTTCGCTATGTGTCGTTGACGCTGAGAAAGCATCACGTAAACTCTTAGACTAACCAAATCGAAAGGGAATCGCGTGCTTACTTACCGTTGAATGTTTCAAACTCACCATCAATTTGTATTGGAGGGTGCAATACATATAAACGTGCCGTTCCTGGTGCCGATCGCTTTATGAAGAACAGTCACATCGGCTAAGCATGCACACCAACGGGGCTTTTATTGGCTTTAGAAAATGGCTTGCTGTTCGATAAAAACTTATTCACATTGTGATCTATACCGCGTATTGCGGCAGTCGTTGTTGGGCTCTGTTCGAATGCCACATATAAACCGTTGGCTATTGGTCAGTTTACATTAACTTATTTTCATCTGGCACGTTGAACAATATCACATCGTCGTTGTTGGCGGTGCCGTCCACGTACGTTGTACATGAGCCTTACCTAAAAGTTGGCCTGACTGGTGTGATAGGTGCATAGAGGAAAAAGGCCATCGGCGAGAACGACCATATGTAATGGGTGCGTCACGGAGCATAGCGAACGGGTATAATCATAGCAGCGCGGTTCGGAACAACATCGCACCGAACACAGCATCCGTGAACGGCCTGAAGTAGTCCCTCAATCAAAACCTCGCTGCCAGCCCATGTCCTGTGTCACGAAATCCCTGCATTGTTCTGCCCTTTGCTGTAAACGCTGCGCTACAAAAAGAGCAGATCGGGAGGGGCAGGGAAAATACTGCTAACGTTCCACCCGCAAGCATCGGAGAACAAGATGTTATGGAGGCGGTGCATTGTCACTCAAGATGCGCTATATTATGGATGTAAAAAAGGTAGTGATTTCGGATAATCGTAAAAGAGAATATTCTTTTCCTATGTTTTTTTTTTTTTGCAGAAAAGTATGAATCGGTTGCCAGATGATAGCTTAATCAAGTTGGTTTGCGGGAATGCCTATACTGCTGGAAATTTTGAAGGAAATATTTATGAATCATTTGGTTCCTAGACAGCGCATATGCTTGTGTTCTTCGCCACCACCCCATCTATTAGCGCAGCCAGTCTTTTTCATCACGTATGAAACATGCGGAAAAAGAGAACTCGGATTTTAATTGAGGACATTTATTTAATAACATGGAAACAGCTAAATAATATTTTTGCAGCGAAACAAAGCTTTAAGGGTTTTCAGGAAAAGGTCGTGACCTACAGCGTACGACATAATTGACGCAAAGAATTTCATCAGACCGAATCGTCACGGCTGGGTAAAAAAAATGGTTAATTTCGCGCCATTTCCCACGTCCAGGTACGAGTGCACGTGCAGAAGGCTTTGCTCGCGCACTATTGCCAGCCTATTTCGCAGCTTCGTGCATGCATTACCGAACTGCAGCCATATACTTTCACGTGCAACCCACAGCAGCGGCTGATTGATGCAAAGAGGTAACTACACGGCTGGCTATAGATGCCTCCTAAGGATGTGCAGATGCCTCCATTTAGAAATTTAGGTTGCTTTTGTCCATCCTGTGGTGAAGAAAACTTAAAAGTTTACTTGAATCACCTTTTTGTGTCATTTATAATCCAGTGACATGGTGCCAAAGTCAACTGATGTCTAAAGGAGACCTGTCTTAAAATTTACTGGCACAGTTCGCTGACGCACCCGGTATTCACGGCCACGTGCAGCTTACGGTCTATTCAGGGCTGCGTGTTCAACAATTCCGGTTACTACCTACGCTATCTTTTAGAACAGAAGAGTCAAGTTCCGTAAGGCAGTCTAGGTAGAAACAAATCCAGGGGACCTTCCGTGCGGAAACATCGGGTATGCACGGCTGCAGAAGTAGCTACGTTTATCGCTTCGCGAAAGGGAGAGTATTTTCAGCTCCCTTTTTGCCTTTCTCTGCATTCCGTAGTAAAAACGCGCCATATTTATATGATGCAACGCAACTCTTGGATAGAACAGTAATGCACGCGGATTTGATCACGTATTAATCTTAACCTGATATAGCGTTATTAAGGACGTGGGTCACAAGTCCCCTGCGCAGTGTTTTTGAGGAGCTTCAAAGCAATTTTTTGCCCTTAGTATCAACAGAAAAACGCGCCGCTTTAGCTTACGGTGAGTGCCGGAAATTGAAAACCGGGTTATGTAGCAAATCTTGCCGTCGAAGTAGAGATACTGGGCCAAGTCCTCAATTGGGGCATCTGGAAAGAACAAAACAGAAAGTTCAATTAGCATGCAAGTATAAACCTCAATGACCACCACCATTTGCTATGAGCCGGACTGAGGATGATGTCTTGAACGGGTGAGCCTAATATGCAAGCATGTACTTCCTCGCGGTCGCCGTTCGTGTTTGCTTACATTTATCAGGATTCAGGTCGGAAGATCTCACAGGCGCTCTGTTATGCGGTTTGTCTTTATTAACATCGCTTTTTTTAAAAAAATTTTCTATATTTAATGCTTCCTGAGAGCTGGTACAAATTCCGGATCTAGAGGCTTTTCAAATTTCAGTAAGCCTGAAGAGTTATCATTGTTTTCAGGGAGAGCGCTCAGAGATGGAGCCGTTTCTTTGTCCACAAAAAGATCTAATTCACGACGACACGAGTAACTACCCGTGTCTAACCTGTCTGCCACTGCCTACTACCCCTGTCACACGAGAATTTGATAACTCCTTAAAATTGAAAGACAAGGTGGCCACCAAAGGAGAACTAGTTCAAAGCAGTTAGGCCGAGCTACATGGTTGTGGCGCAAGATCTGCCGAAGGCCAGCATATGAAGTGCGCTCATCGATGTAAAATTGCACATAAATGGCAAATTGCAATAAGGAAGTAATCACTCTGTATAGCTTTCTTTTGCAGCCGTATGGCTGCGCTTGGGTGGAAGCCAACGTGTAATTACTTCCTTATTACAAATGTACTCCACCATGAGGGATTCCTCTAAACATTTGACCAACAAATGGCAAATTGTAGTCCACATAAGAATACATCTACGGCACAACGTTTTCACATATAAACAGTCTACAGCTATATTGCGTTGAAGGAGCACAATTTTTGATGCGATAATAGTTTTTTATAGAAAAACTGCTTACAACTATATTGCGTTGAAGGAACGCAATTTCCGCTGCAGTAATGGCTTCATCTGCCAAGTACACTGCAGAACATTACAGTGCTGAGTGCTGCTGGCAACACTCAGTCACACTCGCTGGCTTGTTTCCGCCTTGCACCTTGTCGCCGTTGCTGCTGAGATCTGGATCTTCTATTTTTCTAGTTGTCGCCTGCATGCCGTCTAAGCTCGGCTGCCTCCGACAACATGAGAGACGATCTAGCTCAGGCGAAGCATTCGGAAATCACTCGCAATAATTGAGGCTTCGTCCTTGAGCTTTGAGAGTGAAGTATAAAAGCGAAAAGTGCTCACAATACCACGGCTTCCGGTCGGGAACATTTGATTGCTGATAGCACTTGCCTCATTCCGGCACACATTGTGATGACAGGTGTGGGCCCACCCAAGTAAGGATACACGAGTGAGTTTAGGTAGTTGAGAGTCCCGACAATTTTTGAGCTACCGCAGACCAGCTTCCGTCACCTTGCTGAAAGTCACCGGCTGTAACTGAGCGAGAGGTCAACAATACGCGCGAGGTGATCACCGGAGAAAAACTCTTCGCAGGAACGTAAAGCAGGCTGCGCTCGCGCGCAGAGGTTCTAGGCAGCTGTTGAACCGCTGCTGGTGAAGAAGGAGCATGCGAGCGACTATTACAGTTACAATAGATGACAAATACTCAATGAGTTCTGACATGAATGAAAGGACCACACCTGAGACGTCCCTTTAGGTTTTCATACACTGTCCTCTTTGACGCCAGTAAAATACCTTTTAGCAGTGTAAAGGAGATCAAGCCTATGTTTTTATTATTCATATTCACATTATTCGATGCAGCGCGAAAAACAACGGATAAGGCTTGTCAACTGCTCGGCTCCAGAGCAACTGTGATTGGCACAGCTGAGTACCGACGAGAAGGCGCATCGCCGGAAAACGAATGGCCGAGGCAGTCCAAATCTACTTTTGCCATTTTGTGCGATGCCGCTTGATTGGGACTGTAGGGCGTTTGTATGTCTACCCTCACACTTGTCAGAATGAGGCGCGGTCGTTACGCCGACAGGCGCTTGTTGCTCGTACAAAGGAAGCACGCCAAAGTTATTTGAATAAAAGAAAAGAAAAGGGCACTCCTCAGGATGCACTGCCATGTTCACATTGCTAACATTGGGATGAATGAAGAAATAATTCGCTATCGCTTATTTATTGTATTCAAATAGGAAATCAATGCTAAAAAATAAATATGCATCTCGACACGTGACTGGTGCTGCTTAAAGGCTGAAATACTCAAAACTTGCAGAAGTGGTTTCTCGCTTTTAAACACAAAGAAAAATTATTTAATTTAAAGTTATTTAATAAAGCAATTTTTTTCGCCTGTCGACGGGTTACACCACAATAATGAAATCATCCGCAGATACCTCGTCCGGGCGATCCAGATTTCTGCCATAGATTGTGGAAAAGCACACCATTGGATTTTTGTGGCAGTCTTAGGTGCTGGGTGGGAGGGCAAAAGAAACGTTAAAAATTATATCTTGGTTTGCATCAGAAAGCCACTAAGTTTTTATCATTACATACATTGCAGTACTTTAAGGTTTTGCACAGTTGCCTCAAAATTGATAGCGTTGTCCAGGAAAGCAGGTCTTTGCATGACACTGGTAAATTGAAGCAATATGGAAAAGGTTGCGTCAAGAAAAGTACAAAAATTGGAAACGTACCTTCGCAAGGGCCGGATGGGTAGTATCCTGAATCGGAGACGTTAAGGCTAACGCAGTAAGCGCGTTTTCTCTCCCCTCTGAGGAAGTAAAATAAGCGGAGATTAGCATGAATAACTACTCGCTAAAAACTGCTAAAACTGCCTTGCCGCCGAGCTAGTTCGGATATTTTCAATACGAATTTTTCGCCAAGACGCAGCTCTTTCTTAAATATTAAAACCATATGCCTCAGGAAAACGGCTTCCTATTTTGTAGGGCTGAAAACTAAAAGCCGGGCTTGTTGGTGGTTCACTCCAAAAGGAAGAAGATTAATGTCTGAGATATGCACAATGAAATATTTCGAGGAGCTAGAGAAAGATTGTTTGGTTGGGTCAAAACTTCATTGCTACCTGCATTTTATTTTCGACTTCGCTCAACTTGATACACCGCATAGGTTTTGAAATCTGCTACTTATAATAAATAATCTAAATTTTAAGTACGTGACCGTTCTGATAATTAATAACCTTATATCCTAATGCAGTATATTAACTTGTGAGCTTTTAAGGAAGTACGCACAATATTTCGAACGATCTCGGTAGTTCTGTATTTGTGAAGAGGCCATCGAAAGCAGGCACGCTGCTTACCTACCCACTTCCATCTGGGTAGTGAAGAATGTAAATCGCGAACTGTTCTTCAGGGAAGAATACTGGCCGAGTAGCATACATGCATCGCTGGCTGGGGTCGTCTATGGAGTCGAAAATCGCCACGTCACTCTCTAGCGCTGCGACCGCATGTATCAATTCCTGTGTCTGGACATTCTGAAAAGGAGTTTGTAAAGTTCGTCGTGAGGTGAATTTCAGTGAACCCACTGGTTCCTGTGCGATGTCAGTGCAAGGACTACGCTCCCAGCTAGTCGAAATTACTCCGAAGCATTCCACCACGGCAACTGTTTCTCTCTTTCTTCGTTCAATCCCACCTTCCTCCCTTCCCTTACGACGCGGTTCGGGTGTCCCCTAAGTTGTGAGAAAATTACTGGGCCATTTTCTTTCGTCAAAAAGCCAATTTTCAACAAATTTCTGAATTTAAAAAGTCTCGGCGGGACGCAGCGTAGAAATTTGTTCACATATGCTTCAATTTTTTTTTTGTTGCAGTATCTGTTTGGCTAACATATTGTCACGGATGGGTCCTTAATCACACAGGCTAGGCGCAAGCCGCCAACAGAGAAGCAGAGTCCCAGCTCCGAGAGCACGCGAGTTCCTCACTTCTTCGTCCTTTCGGCGCCGCTCGGGGACACCTGGCGGCATTATTCCCCCTCCCCAAAAAAGAAAGCAAAAACGTGGGCGCACATTGAGTGAACGGGAGGAAGTAAGCAAGGGAACAAACGGTCACATGCCGCTCAACGGCTGCAGGCACTAATAAAAAGAACACGCGGAAGAGGCTACGTCCCTTACTGTGTACAGTAAGGCTTCATGCGCAGTACGTGCACGACCTCAGGCTGAGGTCGACGGCGCGAACTCGGTAGAGTGCCATCGGGGAGGACTTCGTACGTCACATCCGTGATACGGCGCAACACTGTGTACGGTCCAAAGTAGCGGCTCAGGAGCTTCTCCGACAGACCTGGGCGACGTACTGGGGTCCATACCCACACTTTGTCGTCGGGGTGGTACTCTACGTGTCGATGTCGTTGGTTGTAGCGTTTTGCATCCGTGGCCTGCTGCCGTCGGATGTGCATACGGGCCAGTTGCCGGGCTTCCTCTGCGTGCCGGGTAAACTCCTCGGCGTCCGACGTGAGCTCCTGGTCGTCAGGGGCGCACGGAAGCATGGCGTCGAGCATTGTCTGTACGTCACGCCCGTAGACGAGGCGAAACGGCGTAAAGCGAGTCGTTTCCTGAAGCGCCGTGTTATAGGCAAACGTCACGTATGGGAGGATCTCGTCCCAGGTCTTGTGCTGTACATCGACGTACATGGCGAGCATGTCCGCTAAGGTTTTGTTGAGGCGCTCCGTGAGCCCGTTTGACTGCGGGTGGTACGCAGTAGTCTTGCGGTGGGTCGTGTGACTCAGCTGGAACACCTCGTGCAAGAGCTGCGCAGTAAACGCTGTGCCTCTGTCGGTGATTACGGAAGACGGGGCGCCGTGTCGTAAAACGATGTGGTGTATGAAGAAATGCGCGATTTCCGAGGATGTACTGCGCGGCACCGCCTTGGTTTCCGCATAGCGCGTCAAATAATCAGTCGCAACTATAATCCACTTATTGCCAGATGCTGATACAGGAAATGGGCCCAGAAGATCAATGCCGACTTGGTCAAAAGGTGTGCGAGGTGGTTCAATTGGATGGAGCAAACCTGCAGGCTTTAGCGGTGGCGACTTACGACGCTGGCACTCACGGCAACCTCTGACGTAGCGATGAATGGTCGCTGCAAGTTTAGGCCAATAATAGGCCTGACGCACTCGGGCGAGCGTGCGTGCAAATCCCAAGTGGCCAGATGTGGGCTCATCATGACACGCTGAAAGGATGTCGTCGCGGAGGTCTGATGGTACGACTAGGAGGTAGGTCCGGTCACCGTTACGTGAGTTTTTCTTGTAGAGTACGCCATTGCGAATACAAAAAGAGGACAGGTGGCGGGAAAAGGGTCGAGGTACGTTGGAAGCATGGCCCTCTAGGTGATCCATGACAGACCGCAGGCCAGCGTCAGCACGCTGCCTTGCCACCAAGTCCGAACTGCTGACCACACCTAGGAAACGATGGTCGTCCTCTGCGCTGTCATCAGCTTGCTCAACGGGTGCGCGCGAGAGCGTGTCGGCATCTTCGTGTTTACGTCCGGACTTATAGACAATTGTATAATCAAATTCCTGAAGGCGAAGGCTCCAGCGTGCCAGGCGGCCTGATGGGTCCCGGAGATTGGTCAGCCAGCACAAGGAATGGTGGTCTGTGACGACTTTGAAAGGGCGACCGTAGATATAGGGCCGAAATTTCATCGTGGCCCAGATGACGGCGAGGCACTCCTTTTCTGAGGTGGAATAGTTGATTTCGGTGCGCGAGAGTGTGCGACTTGCATACGCGATCACACGTTCCACGCCTTCTTGATGCTGAACGAGGACGGCACCAAGCCCAATATTGCTAGCGTCGGTGTGTATCTCGGTAGCAGCCGCCTCATCAAAGTGAGCAAGCACAGGGGTAGTGTGCAGCCGTTGACGCAGCTCTGTGAAAGCAACCTCTTGCGCGGCAGTCCAGACGAACGGTGTATCTTCACGCGTTAAGCGGGTCAAGGGTTCAGCGATGTTGGAGAAGTCTGCGATAAAACGGCGGTAGTAGGCGCACAAACCCAAGAAGCGCTTGAGCGCTTTCTTTGTAGTAGGACGGGGAAACTCGGTTACGGCGGCAGTTTTCTCGGGGTCGGGTTTTACACCGTCGGCGCTCACAACATGACCAAGAAACTTGAGCTCTTTGTAGCCAAAGTGGCACTTCTCGGGTTTAAGTGTCAAGTCGGCCAACCGCAGGGCATCCAGCACGGTCCGCAGTCGTTCAAGGTGTTGGTCGAAGGTTTCTGAAAACACCACTACGTCATCTAGATAAACTAAACAGGTTTGCCATTTGAGGCCAGCCAGGACAGTGTCCATCATGCGCTGAAACGTCGCAGGCGCTGAACAAAGGCCGAAGGGCAACACCTTAAATTCATATAGGCCGTCGGGTGTGATGAAGGCAGTTTTTTCGCGGTCACGTTCATCAACCTCAATCTGCCAATATCCGCTCTTTAGGTCGATCGATGAAAAATACTTGGCGCGGCGAAGTCTGTCGAGTGAGTCGTCGATGCGAGGCAGCGGGTAGACGTCCTTTTTCGTTATGGCGTTCAGCTTACGGTAATCGACGCAAAAGCGCAAAGTCCCATCCTTCTTCTTTACCAGAACAACAGGCGACGACCACGGGCTCTTAGAAGGCTGAATTATGCCGTCTGTAAGCATCTCCTTCACCTGCGTTTGGATGGCGTCGCGTTCCTTCGGGGAAATGCGGTACGGCTGCTGTCGTATGGGGCGAGCATCATCGGAAGTGATGATTCGATGCTTTGTGACCGCCGTTTGCCGCACTTTCGAGGAGGATGCGAAGCAGGTATGGTATTGAAGCAGTAGGGCGCGTAGGTCGCGCTGTTGAGTGGCTGATAGCCCGGAGCTAATATCGATGCGATCCAGGGACGTCTCCGGTTGTACCATGCCCTCGGACGCAAAACACTCAGTAACATCTGCCAATTGGTCGGCCCACGCTATGGCAGTAGCTCGGAAAAGGCGACGAGGTTCGTTGGTAAAATTAGTAATCAGGAGCTCCGACCGACCGTTATGGAGGTGGACAAGGCTTCGGGCCGAGCAAATGCCGTGTGTCAGTAGCAAGGAAAGGTTGCCCTCGGCGACTGCAGGTCCATCACGTAGCCTATCATCGCATTCAACTCTTGCAAAAACACTGGCGCGCGGCGGGATCAAAACACTCTCAGTGGAAATACGAAGGGCGGAGCTGCGTTGACGAACATCGGAGGTGTTGTCGGCTTTCGCTCTAGAAAACGTAACGGTTCTGTTCCGCAGGTCGATAACGGCACCATTCTCACGGAGAAAATCTACGCCCAAAATCAGGTCACGAGAACAGTCGCGGAGCACCAGGCAGCTCACTACGAACGTCGAATCGATGATCTGGACCCTAGCCGTGCACTGTCCAAGCGGAGTAATGATATGGCCCCCCGCCGTCCGGATCTGCATGCCAGAGCAGGGAGTCGTGACTTTCTTCAGAAGCGCTGCCAATTTGCCACTAATAATTGAAAACTCTGCTCCTGTGTCCACCAACGCGCTAATGCTGTGACCGTCGAGAAGCACGGGTATGTCGAGTGAGAAGCGCTCCTTTAGATCACCGGCTGTCGTCGACGTCGACAAAGCTCTATCATCGAATGTCGGCGTCGTCAGGGGGTCCTTACAGCATCGATATCCAGCGACCACGCCCCCGGAGGTCGCTGTCTTCAGTTTTCCCGGCGAGGACTGGGCGAGCGGTCCGCTGCCGCTCGCGAAAAGTTCTGCGGATTCGGTGAAAATGAAGACCGGCGAGGGGACGGCGATCGGGACTGACGGCGCGCCGTGGACCACAGTGGTTGCTGCGTTACGTACTCTTCAATCGCAGGGGGCCGTTGACCAAATCGGGGTCTTGGCGCATCGGGGGAAAAACCCTGCAGGCCAAGTTCACGATATGGGCACCGCCGGAACAGGTGACCGGGCTCCCCACAATGGAAACACAAACGTCGTCGGTCTGGGCCACGCCAGACGTCCGCTCTGCGCAGGGATCGTCGGTCACTCGGGATGTGCTGCACTGGCTGCACGGAGGGTAGCGGGACGTCGTGATGGGCTTGAACAAACGCCGTTGCATTTGGGGGAGGGCGTCGTAAAGCGTCAGCATACGTCGGGCGGCAGTAGTCCGTCTGGATAGGCTGTGTAAATGCCGCTGGAGTCGGGGCAGGGCGTCGCAGAGCTTCAGCGTACGTCGGGCGGTAGTAATCTGGCTGTACTGGCTGTGGTTCGCCGCGTAGTAACGGTGGCCTGACAGCCTGCTGCACCTCGTCGCGGATAACGCCCATAAAGGAGCTGGCCGTGGTCTGCGACGTACCACAGATCTTCTGCAGCTCCTCACGGACGACAGTGCGGATCATGTCACGGAGGAAGTCGGTATTGGTGTTGAACGCCGGGAGAGGCTCCGTTATAGAAGCAGCAAGGACTGGCCGGTCGTACGCGGTGGAACGCTGCCGGAGAACCTGCTCCATCGTGACAGCCTCTGCTAGAAACTCGGCAACAGTGCTTGGGGGGCTGCGCACGAGGCCGGCGAAAAGCTGTTCTTTCACACCACGCATTAGGTGGCGCAGCTTTTTGGCTTCCGACATGGCTGGGTCAGCCCGCCGGAAGAGACGCGTCATGTCTTCGACGTACATGGTCACCGTTTCATTGGGCATCTGCATGCGGGACTGTAGGGCGCGTTCAGCTCGCTCCCGACGATCAGCGCTGACATACGTGGCGAGCAGTTGACGTCGGAACTCATGCCATGACAAAAGAGCGTCCTCACGGTTTTCGTACCACGTCCGAGCACCGTCCTCCAAGCTGAAGAAAACGTTCCTCAGTTTGGCGGCGTCATCCCACTGGTTGAATGCGGCGACCCGTTCAAACTGGAGGAGCCAATCTTCCACGTCCTCCAGCTGAGTCCCGTGAAAGGATTTTGGTAGCCGTGGGTTTTGGAGGGTGTAGTACGCGGCGCCTTGCATGACTGGTTGAGGGGCAGGCGCCGAGGTAGTGTCAAATGGCCTGAGCTCAGGAGGCAGCCGGCCAGGTGGCGAGGTAGTCTCCAACAGCCTATGCTCAGGGGGCAGTCCTAGATTGCCGCGACTGACCCGATGCACTGGCGTGTCGATAGGGAGAGGTCTGGGGTCCTCGGTGTTAGGAGGGGTGTGCGACATATTCCAGGGCGATGTACCCAGCGCACTCCACCAGAAATGTCACGGATGGGTCCTTAATCACACAGGCTAGGCGCAAGCCGCCAACAGAGAAGCAGAGTCCCAGCTCCGAGAGCACGCGAGTTCCTCACTTCTTCGTCCTTTCGGCGCCGCTCGGGGACACCTGGCGGCAATATCATTCCAGTCTTTTCACTCGAAATTATGAACCATTTGAATTTTCAAGCACAAAAATATAGCCAGCCATTCATAGCGGCGTTATGAAAAATCATAGCAAGGCTCTCACTTATGAGCTCTGTACAAACATACAGAACGTAGCCACGGATCGAAGCGTGCCGCCAAAGCTGTGGTGTTTCTCTCACCAGGGATTCGCTGTCGAAGGCTGCGGGAGTGGCGCAAAGGATTAACAGCGCAGAGACAAGGTAGGCCGCCATGGCTGTGAACTCGAAGGCACCCTTAACGGTTGACCGGCGGCTGTTAAACTAAGCTGTTAACCAGACCACCTTAACGATAGACCGACGGCTGTTAAACCAGGCTGTTAAACAGACATTGGCTTTATATGCGAGCGTCCTGCGCGCGTCGACAGGTAATGGCGAATGAGTGTTTTGCTCTCGCGCAGCAAACAAAAACTGAATGAAGCACGGAAGGCAGCTGCGCGGAAGTTCTGAAATTTAGGCTCACCACACGCACAGTAACAACACACCTCCGGGGTGAATGACTGCTTTCGCGAGGCATAACGAGGAAGTGGGCACTGCCCCCATTCAAAACCGAACTCTTCCTATTTGGTACACATCTGCTGCATATCGCAGTAAAAAAGCACAACAAAAAATTTTCTGTTGTCACACCATATTTCACGGCGCAAACAAAGGCCCCCTACAGGCTGCGTGATATCGCTGCTGCTGTCAACGAGGGGGTGACAGGGCTCCCGAAAAGCTCCACAAGATGACGGACAATGTCTACGCAGTGTGCGTGAACAATATCACAATATCGACAACTAAAGGATGGCTGGCGGAAAAAAAAAGTTCCAGAGGGCAATACACCAAGTCGACCAGTACATGAGGGAGAGGAGCCGGTCGTGCTCGACAGAAAAGTAAGAATACGTAAGGATCAAGAAAGGTGCGCGAAGGTACGGCTCTCCGATCAAAGTGAAATTCGGAAGACAAGACTGAAACCAAAGACCTCGGGATGTGGTTGCAAAGCACGAAACAGCGCAGCCAAACCGTCGGCTCCCTGAAGAACACAATGGAGCGAATCACCAAAATGGTACAATCAATGAGCAGCAGAAGGAAGGGGATGACGGATGAGGACACCCTCAGGCTAACAGAAGGCTTAATGAGGAGGGGTCGACATACAGTCTCCCCTGCCACGAGTTCAACAAGCAGGATTAGCTCATGCTAATGGCGACAGTTCTGTGCAAAGCGTGCAATACGGCACGCCAAGTTCCGCTGTCAACACGACAGAGAAGCTGATTGCCTTGGGAGTATCGAACATATTTAACGACTTACGAGAAGCGGAATAAGGCGCACAAGCTGACATACTTGCGCAGACGAGAATAGGGAGGTACTTACTAGAGAAACTAGGATTATCCAGGGCCACCCAAAAGAACAAGCACCAACTCAGAGATGAAGACGAGAAAAATACGCGTAAGACCACTACATTTGCACATCATTCAGAAACTTCACCGCTAGAGAAGGCAAGCAAGAGTCCGGGCAACCGACAGGAAATTTCAAGACAACCTTGGCGTTCTTACAAAGACGCAGCCAAGAACAGGTACGAGCGCAAGACGGTCGCCGTAGCAACGGACGCAGGCGGGTGGGAGTTGAAAGAGCAAGCGCTACGATAGCCAGCCCAAGCATGGAAGCCGCTGAAGAAGCTGCCATCGCTCTGGCAATCGTCCAATAAGACGCAACAAGGCAATATTTTTTTTATAGCCACAGACTTCAGAAAAGCATGTAGGAACTACATTGGACGCTGAATCGACACGGCAGCAACCCGCAAACAGAAAAAGGCACCAAGAAGCACAACCATCGGCCGAAACTAAATCGTATGGGTTCCGGGACACGACAGAATCAGGCGCAGTGAGGTGGCGTGCGAGTTAGTCGGAGGACAAGTCAACCAAGCAGGCTGTACTGTCTGACAGGTTCAGGGATGGGATTGTTGCAAGCTACTGGTGGGCTCACTTGCTTGCCAGAATGGTATTTGTCTTGCAGACTATGCTGGCAATTGCACCTCCGCAGACATCTTTCACTGCTAAAGAATGTCCAGAAATCAGGAACATCCTGATATCTGAATGATCTACACAGCTCTAAACACCGTCATCTGTAACAGCCAATAGTGATCTCTTGCGGTCTCCATCTGCAGTCCAAATCAGAACCTTGGGGGAACTTTGAAAGAAAGCATGAAGACTCCTTTCTACATCATTGTTTTCCGCACGGGGTAGACAATGCAATGAAGGTAAGTATGGCTGCCTACTGCATTCCAGAGGGAAGCGAGCAAAACATATATTTCCGCGTTGTACACTGGTTAGTATATATGATAATGTATATCGGCACACACACCACATGTGGAACGCAACGCAGATGTTCCCAGACCCGTCTTACACACCTACTCAAGGATACGAGCAGAGCTCGCGTAACTAACATGCAGTAAACTAGCCTGGGATCTTCTTAGTCTCTTGGTCACACATGGCCTGTTGGGTGAACATGACAGGGTACTGAAATGGCCGAAAACGGTTTCTCTGAAGAGTCCCTTGTCATCTTGAGTAACTTTTTTGATAGATTACCAGACAGCGTTTTATGTGCGAGACTGTCCGCCACCTCGATGCCTGACACCTATATTTGAGGGCACGCATTCCAATCGCACAGAGAAGCCTCAGCTGTGCAGATTATGCACCATGCGTAGAGAGCTAAGAGACAAGGCATCAGTATGGAACAGGCGCTCGAACCTTTGAATATTTTGATTCCCTCACGATAACATCAGGTTGAGCCGGACAAGACCACAGCTTCCGTAAAGCTGCCTCGCTTGCAACGCTTTCGGCCGATGTGAAGGGCACGACTTCAGTAAAGCATACAGACAAGGCAGTATTCAAAGAAACATTGTGAAAACCAGCTGCGCTTGCTCCTCTGGACTTACCCACAGAACCATCAGTGAAAATTACGAGGGAACGCGTTGCCGCCAATGCAGAACTGTGCCTAGCGCACATGTTGGGAGTAGACAGCGCACAGTCGAGGCTCTGACATGAGCAGGGCGGTTTCAACTACTTTCTTTGTCTTCAAGATAGAGTACAAGATAGCCAGCTTCATCCCTTACACATAAAAAGGATGCTTATGCCCGCCGTCGGGCACCTCTACTGCCCGGCTATAAGCGCTAGGCCTCTAGAACACTGCGGGGGAGCTTATAGAAGCCAACTTAGAGGGCCAAATTGAGCGCTTCTCGAAAAACTAAGGTACGATGCTTTTTGTGGCTCAGTACAACACTTCAAATTTTGTGAACAATAATAACACTTATTATGTTTCATAATTCTGGTGCTTCGCGATAACATACCATTATTTATGATGATTTACATGAATAATAATAAATATAGCATAGCCTCACATGACCAGTCTTCGCCTGCCGAGCATTCCAGTCCGTACCAAAAAAGAGGAAAAAATGTGTTAATGACCTGTAAGAAATTACCTTATTAGACAATGTTCAAGCATGGGCTAATTGTTGACTATCAGTCTAAAAATAGCGCGAAGGGAAGGACGCAGAAAAGAGACGTACAACTTGCCATGTTTACTGAGGTAAACAACAGCAACAACAACGGGCGTTAGCTCACACCTGACGATTTATTGCGAAGAGGTCCACTTTTGTAGAGATGTTTCACAACAAATAAAACATTGAGAAAAGGCACAAAAATAGGGTAAGGAAAGAAGAAAGAAGAAAACAGCGTTACAAAGGTTTCAGTTATTAATAGAAAGAAACATAATTTCATTTGTCGGAAAAAACACTCATTGTGCTCTGACACAAGTGCCATTTGATACGGTGCAGGGGCCATCCATTCACTTCCCTAGTGAGCTCGTCAGCATGCGAACCTATCACTTCATAGTGCATCAAATTTGAATGACACTTTCTGCATGTTTGGCAATGGGCGGCAACACGTCCCTGCACGCCATTTTTTACATAACTTTTGTTCTCGTGGGACCGGTCATTTAGGCACCTGCTACTCGGCCCAATCTATTTTCATCCACATGTCAGAGAATTTAATAAATAAGTTCTTTATCATATTCAAGAAATTGCTTTTGTTTAATACTTTTACAGAGTATTCATTTATTTGGAAGAGGGTTGACGCGGTTGAAAATTTAGATAGCTTTCCAGGAGCGGAAAGGAATACTTTCATTTTAGGAAGATTCATAATATTTCTAACATTTTGTGACAGTGCGGCAATACAGAATGGCGGCAACATTTTTATTCTTTTTTATTAGCCGAGTCTGATTTATCCGAGCTACTACTTTTTTCCTTCCGTTTTCGCAGCTTTCGAGTGACAGAAACAAGTAGATATTAACGGTATATAGCCTGCTCATGAGAAGCGATTGCATTCTTTTCAAAGCTTATTTGCACAATGTGTGGACTAGGATTTTCGAGAGCGTTGGGGAAACACGAGCTGGCTATGGCTCCTTGACCAATTTTGAATGCAGTGAATGGTAAGAAGGACAGGCTTCTTATAGGGGGGTTCTTATCTGTATGTCCAACACATGTGTTGAGCCTAGAATTGCAGCTTCATATGAACGAATCGGATAGATCGATTTTCGGGCAACTCGTGTGTCAGAACCAAAGTGGATAAGGCCGAATTAAAATTGTTCACAACCGCCAGTACTGCTGAGCTAACGAACTGATTGCAAATGTTTATGACGAACAAACAGTCATCGTTGTGTCGAAACGTCTGCTCAACAGAACTGGGAAGAATGAGAGCCAATTTCTTGCCTGCGGGCGCCAGACAAATGTCGCTTAGGATGGGGTTTTGAGGCATGATCCTGTGGGTATTTCTGATTTTCGTAGATAAACATGTCCTTCGCATGTGCAAAATATTAAGGATAGGTACATTGTTCGCTTCGATCGGGCTTAGCGACCTAATGCAACTCAGGCTATGAGGGACGCCGAATTGGAGGGCCCGGGTAAAATCAACCACCTGTGGGCCTCTAACGTGCACTGAGATCGTACTGTACACGGGCCTCTAGCATTTCGGCTCCATCTAAAGGGACCGCCGCAGTCTGGATTAAAACAACGTTTTTCGGGTCATCAGCTAAGTGTTCTAACCATGGAGCCACCGCTGCAGCTAACAGATACATACACAGAGGGTTCAAGAAGGCGTGTACTGATATACCGGCAGCGTTCTGGCCGCCACCGTAGCAACGCCGCCGTAGTGATCGATGCTTTTTTCGGAAAACTGAAGTAATTTGTCCTGCGGGATTGATTATTAAATGTCTTTAACATCTACTAGAAAGCTCATATGTTCTTCGCATATGTTAACTTGAAAAACTGGAGAACATGAAAAATAAAAAACTTTGTACGAAGTTTTGATCAGAAACTCGTGATCCACTTGAAGCCTTTCTGAATCGGCAGTGAGAAACACAGAAACCGCCTTTTGCGAGGTACATTTTTCGTATATAGTAACTCGCAGGGGGCATTTTGACGAGTGGAAACAGCATCCTCGGAGTGTTGTTCTCACTGTCATCAATACTTTTCAAAAGACCAAGTGTAAAACTTCCATCTGCCTGCCGTCCAATTTCCTACGACGCCCCGCTCACGGCTCCTCTCACCTATGCCGAAGCTGTCTCATCTCCACGAACATCGATTCCGGCTCCCCTATCTTATGCCAAAGCCGTGGCACGGCTACTACCAGCCTTCCTTCCTGGTGATCGCGTCTGGCTGTGGGTCCCTTCGGCACCAGCGGGCTTGTCCAGCAAGCTGGTTGTGAAATTTCACGAACCCTATCGTGTCATCCCACAGACTTCCCCTGTCAACTATCTCGTTGAACCTTTAGCTCACTCCAGCGACCTTCGCCGCTTTGGCCGTGAGATCGTTCACGACGACCGCTTGAAGCCATACTATGACCCCACCATAATTTTGTTGCACTGAGTCGCCAGGACGTGTTCCCCTTTCCTGGGGGGGGGGGGGGGGGGGGAATTTTAGTGAAGAAGCTGCGCCGAACCCGCAGACGTAAAAGAAGACGAGGAGTGTAGCCGCCCGGCAGACTAAGAGGCACCAACTACGAGCTTCGAAACCAGAACATCGGTGCTGCGTTTCTGACGGCTACTATAGTGCGTTAAATCCTACCGTACACGTACTTTTTCAAGCCGCGTTGATGGGGTCAGTGTATTGCGCTCTCACTTTGAACTAGAACGTCCATGACATACGTGACATTCCCTTGTTCAAACATGTATGTGCGCTTGTCTTCTCTAGAGTTCGGTATCAAACCCTGCCACTCTTGTGCCCCGTGTCAAGTCATGTGCTAAATGACAGCAGCAGTACAACCCTTTTATCTTTCTACACTCATGTCACATTGAGTGCTAATAGCAACTATAGCAGAATAATAACCCTGTCATTATTCTGCTGTAATACAAATGTCATATACCACTTGAAAGAGATCCTTAAAATAAAGGCGTCTGATTTCACTTGAGAGGAAAAATGTAAAAGGCATTATGTAAAACTATGAACGCGGATCAAAGGTGAAGCAGTAATTCAACTGTCAGCCTTACTCGCGGTCGGTTTTGCTAGCAGCTTTCCTCGTAACAAGGCACAGATATTATACTGGCTATTATTGACACTCAATGTAGTCGAAATATTTGATTTCCTCAAGATCTGAGTGCCAAATAAGCACCGTGAACAGAAAACTGCTGCATAATCTGTTCACATAGTTTGTATGCACAAACAAGGTGGAAGAAGTAAATGGAAAATGTTGTCTGCTTCATTGTCATAACTGCATCTCTATGCGTGTTCGCAAAACGTTCTCTCGGTGAGTTTTGAGACTTTTTTCGACATCGCTTACCTGATGATGACATTGACCTCATTGAATATACTTTCTATAATACTTGCTGCTTGCTGTACACACATGGGAATTTAAGAGTTTGTAGGTGCTGGGATGGCTCAGCCCTCTGGATGCTAAAGGATGGCATGGTTAAAGAAAGCTGGCAAAAAACACCATAAAAGAAATAAATGCCGGTATACTCTCGCAACTCCTTACATTCTCATTTTCCCAAAATGTACGGCTTCTAAGGGCATACCGAGAAATATAAAAGAGCAAGTACCAAGGACAGCAAAAGTAGAAAAGACATATTTACGCAAAAGGCGTAATGGCGCTAAAAAATGGAGACAACACACACTGCTGAATGCACGGCTGATGCTGTGTACGTCGTTCCTCTAAGCAGCGGTAAGGAATATATCGGCCAGACAGGTCAGTGCTACAATGAAAGAGTGAGGCAGCACAAGATTGCTGTAAAAAATGGCTATGGCAGCCACATGGCCGCTCACTGCAAAAGCTGCAAATGCCGTCCCGGTTTTGAGAACACCAAATTCATTGCAAGGTCAAAAAACAGATTAGAGTGTGAGATAATAGAAACCTATTACATCAAGCAGATGGGTGATATCTGCATAAAAAAACCATCTGTGTCGCTGTCGGATGAAGAGATTAGGTTTCTTAGTGGGTCTTTGTCAGCGTTATAATCATTGCTTTGGTCCGTTCGGTACGTGTGTCTTTGTTAAATCACCCCTTATATCTGGTTTGTCTTTATCTTTTTGCATGAATTGTAGTTATTAAGTGGTTTTTATGTGAATAAACTCAGTTGAAAGTTGGCGCCAGTCCTGTCTTGTTGTTTGTGTTTTCTCCGTTTTTTAGCGCCAGTACGCCTTTTGCGTAAACATGTCATGCTACAACCAACTAGCTCAAATCAAAGTATTGCTGGAGAAAAGACGTGCATCATTGCGACCTCTTTGTTTCATGAACCGCGCAGCAATGAACGTAGTGGTAGACCGCCAGAAGCGAATATTGGAGGTCGTGGGTTGGGATACACATCTGTTGTTTTTCTTCTGATTTCTAATCATTTACCTTTAAGCAAAAATATAATCACACTATTAATCTCCAGTTGGTAATTATTGTTCGCTAGCTTCATATCTGTGTTATAACGGCCCCCTCAATACGCTTTCCTTTTCTGTTCAATAGCAATAAAGACGCTTTCAACTGTGCTTTATACCAGCAAAGGCGTGTTGGGTACTTCCGGGCCCGAATATGACAGCGAAAGGAACCCCGACTGTCAAGGCCGACCAGCTCCCTCAGACGCCCGTGAATTTGTTGGTTGACAGTTCTACTCCCGACCTGTGCCTGACGCAAGTTACGACCAGCAGTTTGGTTCTAGAAGGCTCCCAGATTCGAACGCGAGCATACGGCCTTACTCGACAATTTGGGGGCCCACAGTCTTTGCACAAAAAACTCCTCACCGGGAAAGATAGTGCGTTGTGCCTCGGCGGGTATGGATAAATATATATATATAAGGCAAGACAAGTTAGAAGGGGTATCTGTTATAACCGGCGTCGGCGCTCCGGCGGACGCGGTTTTTGCGGCGCGCGTCTGTTCTGTATTTTATCTTAGATCTTTCAACACACTTCTGTCTGCACTTGGCACCGATTGTGGCTCAGCTCGAACCAGTGGGCAAGCCCGTGCACTTTCCTTTGCATCTTTCCTTCAAACGCAACCACCACCATCTCACCTGTCGAAGCACTTCTTGTCAGCTGCGTCACTTTCAACGCCATTTGCTGTGTGGAGGTATATTTTCCGCTCCCATTCCGTAACGCGGGCTTACAATGTCATAGACCTCATGACTGTTGGTAACTACGCGTCTTCTCTGGAATGGGCTCCTTATACTTATCGATTATATCCGGGTCATTATTTTGTTGTGTAGTTGCCAGCATTAACCCGTCTCATTATGTGAAGCCGAATAGTAGACCTTTTTCAAGCACAAGTGAATATATTTTCATTGTACTCAATGCATGTTTTAGTCTTGTATCTAATGTAATTTATTGTATTTAATGCATATTTTAAAGCATTGTAAACATACTAAGCGGGAAAAATGTATTTTTACATACTTTTAAGAATGCTCAAAATATTATTCTTAATATACCTATAAAGTATCACAAAGCAGTTGAAGCATTGGGACAAAAAATGCTAAATAAATGTGAAATTAATACAATATGTTCGAAATGCATTTTCAGCGCATCCTTTTTGTCGCTAAGAGCTGGGATGCACAGAATACTGTGACGGGTGTGCATACCGTTACTGTGATTCCTCATGATGTCGACTGCCGCTTGGCCGAGTTCCCCATTGAGGTAGGCCTTGCAGGCTTGTTGCGTGTCACTCATGAATTTAGTCATTTAGTCATTAGTCATTTGTCATTTAGTCGCGACTATGACTTGCTCAGCGTCCGCTATGTTGTACCGGCTTTGGACCGTGGCACTGGCTATCCCCCCCCGAGGTTGATTGTGACTGTTGCTACCACAGCCGCCAGACCTCGGTAGAGGCTGACGTCAGTGTAAAAAATGTTTATTTTGCGATGAATGAACTTATGATCTATTTGCTTGGCTCGGGCATTTGGTCGTGCACCGTGGTTTATGGGGTCCATATTGCTTGAAATTCGGAAGACGTGATACTTTCCGCGAGCGGCCAATGGGAGCCTAGTCCGTGATGTGCGAACGAACGTTTTTTGTGTGGGCCATGCCGCTGAAGGGTCCTGATGCCTGTAGAGCTCAGGCGCAGGCGGCGTTCTTGAGCAGTTATGAAGGCTTCCTTGTTCTCGGCATAGGTACCGAAGGCACCCATGAAGTGGATGGCATCAGCTGGTGGAGAGTTCGAAAGACCGAGTGCGATTTTGTGGTCTTTGCGAATTTGGGCTTCTAATTTTTCTTCTGCCCTGCTGGTGGTATCATGGAAGAGCAGGCTGCATGTCCACCGTGGAAGGATGAGCGCTGCCGCCACGCGTAAAGCGTCCCGTTCCTCAAAACCAGCGGTTGTCCAGACCGTGAAGCCATAGGCAAAGAGCGCATGACGGACGCTAAGCAGATCGGGGAGCATGCGTGCGAGGGGCATCACCGCAACATTGAACAGCAGGGGACAGGTCATCCAACACTGCGGGGGTACCTTTGCGCGGGGAGAGCCGTTCGTCAGACCTGAGCCCGCCCAAGTTGATAGTGGCTGTTTTGTCAGTGAGAAAAGGCCGCTTGTAGTGCAACATTTTCTGTCCGCATCGGAGGTCTCTGAGACTGGTAAGGATAGCCTCGTGACCAATGTTATTAAAGGATCGGTTGGTGTCTGCGGCCAGGATAATTCATTCATTTTTGGATGAGATGTCGTTCAGGATATGCTCACTGAGTTGGAACATGATGTTCTGTGCAGAGAGATTCTCCCCAAAAATTAGGCAGTGGCTTAACTCTGCTTAAAGCTGGAAATACAAGCGAAAAGCTTCAGTTATGCTTGGTTTCACGCTATGGTTATGTTTCGTAGCTTAGCTGGTATTGTATACAGTCTAGCCCGTTTATAACGAAGCCACTTATAGCGAAATAGAGGTTATAACGAAGGGATTTCAATTTCCCATTCCCATTTTTGCATTTTCAATACATTTTGGGTCCGGTTTTAACGAAGTAAATAAGAGTGCGTCAGCGGATATAACGAAGAGATTTAATACCAACCGAAAAATAATCTGCCAATCAATACATTTTTGCGTCCTTGAGGCGATTTTTTCCGCGAAAATAAGAGCAAAATTCGGCTGACGGCGTGCTTTCGTGGCGTCGTCTGCTCTCCTGCGGAGCAAAGGGTTTCTTCACTGCATCGCATGGCACGCCGGTCTCGTGTTGGCCGTCCTTGAACGGCGTCACGGCGTAGAGCGGTAGAGCACGCCGCGCAGGGGAAAAATGTAAAAATGAACAGAGACGATTTCTTTTTTTCGATGACGTCGCAGAGAGCGGCCGTCTTGGCCAATCGCGGTTGTCTATTTCTCCCAGGCAGTCGGCGCCTGGTAGCTTCGTCCCAATCGCGGTAGCTTCGTCCCCAGAAGGCGGCGCCTGCTGGGGACGAAACTACCACAATTGACGTCGCTGCAACCGCTGATGCTGCCGCCGCGACGGCCTGCTTGGAGCAGCTTTGGAATTCCGCTAGCGACTTGAACCTTGTGCCTGCGGGTCTAAGCCACATGGACTTCGTTTTCGCCGACGAAGACCTTGTTGCCACCGAGGACTTGACGACTGAAGAAGTTGCCGGGAGTGTCAGGGAAGAGACTTTGGCGGAGAGCGCCTCCGACAGCGAATGCGACGATGCTAGTTGTGCCCCTAAGCCGGTCACCTCCGCAGCGGCCATCGCAGCTGTTGACACGCTACGGATGTACCTCGGGAGTCCGCATTTCGACCAGATGTTTGGTTCGCAGTTGGATGGTATGGAAGCCGCAATCCTGAAGTCCGCACTCGCGAAACGTGTTCAGGGGATCCTGGACGACTTCTTTCAGCGGCAATAAATCGGTATGCCGATGTTTGCATTTTTTTTCGTAGTCCGCATATTATGAAATAGCGGATATAGCGAAGTGGTTTCCGACTCCCGCCGACTTCGTTATAATCGGGCTAGACTGTACATTGTTTATCTATAGGCGTAGACTTGGTTGCTCAATGGCATATGTTTACGAGGTAGACAGAGAAGCGAATCTGACGAGGGCACGAAGAGCGGCACGCACAGTGGTCTCTTTTCCGGTTGGGGAGAGAACGTCGTCCAAAGTGGCGCACTGGATGCACACACTTTCGTAGGCGTCTTTGAGGCTGGCGCGCGCACAATCGAGCACCACACACTCGAAAAACACGCGGTCCAGCGATTCGATGCTGCCGCAGTTCGCGCACAATGCGGTGGGGGCACCACGATAACGGTGAAGGCGCTCGACCTTTCACACACTGCCTGCCTGTACTGAGGCGGAGGAGGAGACGGAAATGGGCGCGGTTAAAACTGCCCGCAAGAATGCGGAGAGGAGGGCTGTCCGCTGCTTCGTGGGCAACACGCGGCTGCGACGAAAGGTCGAACGGTGGGCGAGGAGGCGAAGCGCGCAGTTGTTGCGACAGTGAGGAGGCGACGCACATGCGCAGTAGCGCGCGGCTGCGCCGAAAGGTGCGGCGACGGAGTTGGCGGCGGCGACGGCGAGGTGCGACCATCTGCGCGGCGCGTGACGTCCCTCGATTTCGCGCATGCGCATAACTCACGAGTTCGGCCCACGCGAAGCTCAGCTCTGACTCGCGTATTGAAGCTTTTCGTTTCAAAACCGGACATGGTGTCCAGAAGGAGTTCCTCGCTCTCCAAGTGCTCTGTCAGCTGAGTATGTACGATTCGCTCGAACCATTTACAACCGCACAACGCCAGCGAAATCGACCGGGTATTCTCCAAGTGAGGGCGCTTGCCTAGTTTGGGGACTGTTATTATATCTGCGTGCTTCCACACCCGGGGTATCGTTCCAGTCTGCAAACGCCCGAGAATACGCCAGCCGGCAGGCGCACAACGACTAAGAACAGGACACAGTCACTAGACGATATTGAGAATGCTTAGAACTCTAAAGAGCCCTCAGGGGGACCAACCCCCCCCCCCCCCCCTTCTAAAAAAGAGACATCAGTTGAGAGGAGTCCGTTGCCTGAGGACAGCTGCAGACTAATACATACCTAAGTCTCAGCCTACAGAGTGGCTGTAAGGGATTGAACGAAAATGTGCTGTATAAATCCTTTTGTCGGTGGATTTATACCGCACCTTTACCGCACCGTTAAAGGAGGGATTAAAGCAGCGTACGTAGGTAGCGAATAAAAAAACGGTAAAGTTACATGCTGCAATGTAATGAATTAACCTTGTGACGCTGCGCAGCTTCTAATTAATTTAGAGGCATAAGCTTGCCCTGGGCGGAGTAAGCGACGATGGCCTTGAGAGAGTGCGAGCTCAGCGGCGTTAGTGTGCGCCAGAAGGAAGCAGCGCCAAATTTGGCCAGGGATCGATGCATTTTCCAGTCAAGGCTGTTTACCTCTGCTCAGCACTGAGCTAAACTCGCAAATTTTCGCTGCGGAACGAAGGAAGACGCTATTGCCGGTGAGACAAAGCTTTATTTCGAAAGTGCAGCCGGCGAACGGTGGCTACCCGTGTAAAAGCAGTGAATCCGCCTTCTCTGGCCCCTCTATGGGCACAGTTCTTGGCTGTACAGTGTGTAATTGTTAGGGCCGCACTTGTTGCCAAACTCCGTCAGGCAGTGTTCTGGCACCGAATCTTTGCTCTCGGTCTTTACAAAGAGAATGCAATCTGCAAATTGAGAAAAAAAAACAACGTTAGGTATTGTGTCAGAAAGAAAACTTCAATTTCTAACTACTCATTGCAAATATGCATTTGCAAAATAATATGCGGGAATTAACTGCGCTTTTTAAGCCTTTCTTGATTAAAATACAGGGTGATCCATAAAAATATCGCTGGCAGTTCAGCATTGCTATAAGGACAAAATATCGCAAGAGAGCACGATTTTAAGCATGAAATGCTTTTAGCCTCCGTTGTCGGCAGTGTGGTGACGTCACGCCGAGACCCATCACCCGGGCACCGTACGAGACTCAACGAGCTTTGTTGTTGTTGTTGTGACTGAGAGAAGGATGAAGAGGAAATTGCACGGGCCTGCTTCTGGCTCGAGCCAAGCCACCACCGCTGCCACGTGCAGATAGAGAAAAAGGAAAAAAAAGACGCGCGTCGCAGCAACAACTGCGTCCGCCGGAGCGGACGCTGCTCAAAAAGAAGCGGCCGAAGCCGCGCTCGCCGAAGCGAGAACAGATACTCCGTCACCCTTTCAACGAGCTTTAACGAGACTCTCTAAGCCCTCCTACGCGACCGGCATGCAAGCGCCGGTTGGTCTCCAAAGGAGTCACAAAAAATATCTGCTGCCAGTGCCTTCTCAATGTTTATCAAGATATCAGTCGCTGTGCGTTTGATAATGCACGGAATTATAATTTCCGATTTCTAATAACGCGTGCAAAAAGCACATAAATGCCACGATACACTTCGTTGTCATACGTGATCTCTTAGGGGCTTCGCGCATCGAAGCAAAGCCGCGCAGGCGCAGAGGGGCCCGGGGGAGAAGCGCTGCGTTCAAAGGGCAAGGCATCGCGCCGAACGGGTGGTGGCGTTCCTCCCTTCCATTACGGTGCGGTTCGGGTGTCCACCGAGATGGCAGAAAATTGCTGCGCCATTTCCTTTCCTCAAAAAACCTTGCGTTCAAATGGCAAGGCATCGCGCTGCACGGGTGGTGGCGTTCCTCCCTCCCTGTATAGTGCGGTTCGGGTGTCCACCGAGATGACATTAGGCCCGTAAACATTTCATGCTTACTCTACTCTCGGTTACGGGAGAGGCAGAGATTTTGTTTTGCAGGTGGACACCACTGCCACGTACCTAAAAGCGCGATTGAGGCGTGCACTGACCCAGTCAGCCAGTTATACGCTTTTCTTTCCTTAATATCAACAGTTTCTAAACGTTGTCATCGCAAAAGTCAAAAATAAAAGAAATGAACGTTGTCAGCCTATTGCTCCATCATGGAAGATGGTTGGTTGGTTGGTTTATGGGGTTTAACGTCCCAAAGCAACTCAGGCTATGAGAGACGCCGTAGTGGAGGGCTCCGGAAATTTCGACCACCTGAGGTTCTTTAACGTGCACTGACATCGCACAGTACACGGGCCTCTAGAATTTCTCCTCCAACGAAATTCAGCCGCCACGGCCGGGATCGAACCCGCGTCTTTCGGGCCAGCAGCCGAGCACCATAACCGCTCAGCCACCGCGGCGGGGCATCATGGAGGACAGTTGGGCTAGTTGGTGTGTATTCGTTAGTGACTGCGACAATGGAAACTAGCGTGGAAAGCACAAGGACAGCGACAGTGAAGCACTAGCGTGCTGTCCCGTCGGTTCCTTTTGTCGCTGTCCTTGTGCTTTCCACGCTAGTTGCAATGTCGCAGTTACTAACCTATTGCTACAGTGCCGCGTTTCTGCCACAACTTGTTCAATGCCAAAGCAAGCAGCACACGTCTCTCTGTCACCACCGCCACGTAACCCAAAGCGCTATTAAGGTGTCCACTGACCCAGTTGGCCAGTTACGCTGGCTACTTTGAGGCTCCGAACAGCCACTCACCGCTGAAGTCCAAGGTTTATGGGTTTAAGGTTAACGTCCAAAAGAAGTCGGGCTATGAGGGACAACGTAGTGAAAGGCTCCGGAAGTTTAGACCTCCTGCCGTTCTTATAACAGCGCTAACATCGCGTAGTATACGGGCCTCTAGAGTTTCGCCTCCAACGAAATTCGACCACCGCGGCCGGGATCGAACTCGGCCGCGGCAGTCAAATTACCAGGGAGTGTGGCTTGAATTCGTATCGCACTGGAAATCATTGCGTCGCCATAGTGCTAGCTGATGCGCCTGCATTAAAAGATCTCAAATTTGTTAGCGCCGCTAGGAAGTTGAGAAACCGCTCCAGTCTATTATCTAAAATTAGCATTTATTACGGCCTTGAATCAACTCGTATTGAACATTATTTAATCGAACAAATCTCTATACTAACCAAACTTTCTCAGAATAGGAGAGATGATGAACTCTTGGACACATGCAGGAAGAATCATATTTGCAGGTAATTATCAATACATGTTACAAATGTTACACAAGACCCTTACAAAAGGCCCAGTCGCGCCTATACAGCAACAAACAAGTAAGCTGCGTGAGCTTCGCGTGGCGCACTCCACCCACTCATACACTCCCATCAATAGCATCGACTCCTGGCTTCAGTTAGTCAAAGATAACGTCCACCGCAACACGCACTACATTGAGTGTATTTCCCAAACCGAGACCTTGGACAGACGACTAGCACACCTCTTGGAGGCTTATAACACGCTCCTGAAATGCTGGAAAGGCAATAAACATAATATAAAGCTTAAAAAGCGGCTGGCCGCCCTGCAAACACAAATGTAACAACACTCTCAGCTCTGCGCATCGAATTGGGTACAGATAAGTGACCATCCGCCAAGCGCACATGGTAACTTCTCCCATACCTGATTGACCCCGCATACCACATCAGCAACACAACACCACGCGACACTCCTCATACACGAACACACTGGTGATCCCGACGCCCTCATAGACACATTTCAAAACTAATACATGTACACCTCTACCTGTTTACACATGACAAACCAATAACACACTGGACAGAGATGCACAGAGGCGGAAGTCGGAGTGGTCCTCCTGACCTTCTGAACAAGCTCCGCACCTGGTCCATACAAGATCACCAGCTCTGTGCTCCTTAATCTGGACGACCGACAGATCACCCAAAATACCCAACACTTCAACCGGTGTTATAAGGAAAGTATCCTCCCGCAGTCCCGGCGCCAAGCGAAGGTAATATCCATAACCATAGCCAAACCCAAGAAACCAGATACACTCCAAAAGCTAGCCCGATTTGGAATTGAAATTGATTCCACGTACAAGCGAGAGAGGCGGGGACTCATGCTTATGTAAAAGCCTGACAGAGGTCCGTGCCGCCACGTAGATTCGGCATCATGTAGTCTCAAAATATAAACATCATTAAAAGCTAGTAATTACAACCATTGTTAGGATAAAAAACACCAAATGCAGACAGTTATATGCAGTTACAATCACTTCTCCAATATACTAATTACACAAGAAAATTTTTCCTGAAATAATTACACATTTGGACATGAAATATTCCCAATGTTTCGGAACAATTATAAGAAAAAAATTTAATACATATGAGCAATTGCTATCAACTATAGAACACACGTAGAGAAATGGCTGCACACAATAGAGACAACAAACAATGAAAAGAGCAAGACATGAAGGTTATTTTCGGAGGTAAACACAGAAAGACACTTCTGAATTGCTTGAAAGCGCACATAAGATGAAAGACATAAGAAATTCTCAGTAGCTACTCGGTTCCCAAATACAAGTTTTAGCGCATTAACAACTGCTTTATCTCTTTTTGAGTTTTCGCTGACAGCAGATACAATAGAGTAATTTCACCACTCTATTCAGTATTTTAGTAACTTGGAAATGGAACGTTTGTTTTCTGCAATTTGCTCGTATATTGGGTGTACATATTGCTTTCGATCTGAGCCAGTAACTTTGAGTGCAGTTTTTTTAACCACGATTCCATTTTTCTGTAAGGAATGCAGCATTTTCATACAAAAGACTTGGTCTGCGCTTAGCATGCGTACTGACTACAAAGAGGGGCTGTTTACAAGCATCCATAGTGGCCATGAAAATTTCAAAAGATCCGAATACTTTACTTCCGTAACGCGATGAGTTTCCCTTCACTATTCTTGGTCGTTGTGCCTAATACTAAAGCACAATAAGTCAGCTTAATATACAAGAGCAAGTGATATTGCTCCTTCTTTAAACAGAGCGATAGTAGCCGCTTTGTTTTCTACAAAACTCCTAGAGTTTTCGACAGCTCCGCAGTAAGGCAATTCACATGCCAATTCAAAGTCACGCGTTCATTGAATCGTACCCCAAAGAATGGTTGTTTGGTTGTCTTGAATGGTTGAAAGAATGGTTGTCTTGACTTATCGCGCCATCGTGAGAAGCAAGTTTTATTTCGGAACCTCTTATTTTGTTTATTGGCGGAAAGTAACATATTTCGTCTTCTCACCTTGATCTGTAGCCTGTTTTCTTTCAACCATACTGATAACACATTAAATAGGATAGCCTCATGCCTGGGACAGCTCTTCAACCAGGATATGCTAGCGAGACTCACAACACACAATGCGGAAAACAATCAGTACCCGCACAGCGTGGTCGTATTCTCCCCCAAATATGTCTTTATAGGATGCCATGCTGCGACTCACAGACGACATTTTCGACCCACTCCTTCTGTTTCACCCTACGGCAGTCTCAGCTTTAGATCCCTCTAACGCTTTTGATCGCATTGAACATCACGCGATAATGACCGCCCTATCCACATTTAATGTGTGTGCGCGAACGTGCACTTACATTCAAGCATTCCTCATATACCGCATGGCTGAGATACACTTCGGTGCTCCTCTTACCCCTCCTACTCGTTCCAGAGTATCGGTACCACTCATAGGTCCTTCCTCTTCCTGCTTAATATCACCCTTATCTCCCTCGCCCATTATTTTACCATTCCCCCTCTCAAACATACTGTTTATGCCGACGAAATCATGCTGCGGCCCAGAGACAGCAGTGATGGTGGCATAGCGAATACCTTGCAGGAAGCAGTCACCCACAAGCAGAATTATGCTCGGACTATCTTGCTCCCCAAAGAAGTCCGAACTGCTCCTCATCCGGCCTAAGAGCCGCCGCTCCCCCTGCTGCCCCATTACCACTCAACTGTAAGTGGACCTCGTACAGGAGGTTGACACCCTCCGCGTATTGGGCCTACACATCCAGACCGATAGTAAAAACACCACCACCTTCGGGAAACTCAAGTAGGTTGCAGGCGCGATATCGCAGCACATCTGCGCAGTTCTGGGTCACGATAGGGGCATTGCGGAGCACGACGCCAGTCGTCTCCTCCAAGGCTTCGTCCTCAGCCGTGTGCTGTACAGAGTCGGTCACACTTCTTTAGAGCGCTGGAAAGGTCCCGTTCGGGGGGAATGAGGAGAAATTATGAACCACGTATTGACTTTCCTTGCTAATGCTGGCGCTCGAGAGCAGCCGAATATAGACGTGAACGCCAAGGCACCAGCGCCTTACCGCTAGCAAAGCAGCTGCGAAAACATTTCAGTTAATTTGCTCTCAGCACACCGTCCGAGCACTCTAGACAAGTGGGGTCGACTCTGCACACCACCTCATCCCTCGAACTATCTGAACACGACATAACGTTTGCCTTGGATGCTTTGATCTGCAAGGCAAGCAAGGTAGCATTTAAACTTCCCTAAACACATTCACATAGAGATTACTAGACCTGTGCCTACGCAACAAGGTCAAACAACTCGTGGAGCCCCACTGACGAGCCCAATACATCAGACTCACAAAAACCTCCACAGACTGGTATATCCCGGACTCCGTCAGAATCAGAATACCGGCCAACGGCCAAACTCTCTTCCTCATCCCTTCACCGGAAGATGCTCATCAAGGCACTCCCGAGGAATACGCGCCCATCCTAACATGACCAGCTACGCAGAGCCCGGGCTAAGGCACTCCACCGAGAGTGCGGCTCCCAGCTGGACGCCGTATCGGTGGACCCTGCCTACATGGGTAATGAAGTGACCGCAGCCTTGGTGGACTCCTCTCCATTCCCCCTCTTTAAACTACCTCTCCTCCCAGACCCCTCCCCAGAGGCTGCAAAGGAAGTCGGCATTGCAACTGTCATCACCCGCACGGACGCTCGGCGCATTTTAACAGACTCTAAAACAGCGATTCTAAATTTTGCGTGAGGCCGAGTCGATGCCCCTGCTTTTGGCATACTGGGCTTACCGGATTGCTAACGGCATGTCGCGAATTCGGGTCGCGAATTCGTGTCGCTGGGTAGTAAACGGTTAAGGGGCGCTTTTCCAGGCTTACGAGCTGCAGGGAAAGGCCAGGGATGTTGGTTGGTTGGTTTATGGGGTCTAACGTCCCAAAGCGACTCAGGCTATGAGAGACGCCGTAGTGAAGGGCTTCAGAAATTTCGACCACCTGGGGTTCTTTAACGTGCACTGACATCGCACAGTACACAGGCCTCTAAAATTTAGCCTCCACAGAAATTCAACCGCCGCGGCCGGGATCGAATCCAAGTCCTTTGTGTCAGCAGGGATGTAAACGCTGGCCAAGGTATGCCAAAGGTCTGCGTCTCTCAGCACGCAACAGCAATAAGCAGGATGATAAGCGGCGGCTAGGACAGTTTCACCATCCCTATTTTGCTGCACTCATATTGCGAGAAATATGATCATTAACTTCGCCAGACCAACCGCGCACTTCCAGTTGAGAATGGCAGCTCATGATAACTGTCGGATCTGGCAGCATTACTGTTCGAAGTGTTCTGAATGTCTGCCAGTATTGAGCAATGCGCTATACCTGAAAACAATCTGTTAATATTGTTGCGGGAAAGAATATTTATACAAATATTTACAAATAGAAAAGAACAGCTGCGGCGGCACCGAGAACACAGTCCGAACTTCGTTGTCGTCTTCTACTCTTCCCACGCTCTTGGTCGTCGTCGTCGTCTACCCGCTTCAGGACCCCCGGCTGCTGAAACGCCGTCTCGGCGTTAGGGCGGCGACGTATGAGCGTCGTGATAAGGATTAAGGCGACAGACGTGGACGATGTCGGTGGTGGCGCCAGAGGACGATGGCGAGGTTTCAAGGGGAGCAATTTCATAGTTAACATCGGTAACACGGCGCACGACACGGTAAGGGCCACGGTAGTGCGAAAGGAGCTTCTCGGAGAGACCGACGCTGCGAGAGGGCGTCCAGAGAAGAACGAGTGATCCTGGGGTAAATTCGACGGCCTGGTGACGGCGGTCGTAGGCTGACTTTTGGGAAACTTGAGAGGCTTGGAGCCTACTACGTGCTATTTGGCGCGCCAGCGTGGCCTGGGAGATAGCGTCCCGAGCGTAAGCAGTGGTGGGGGCTGAAGAAGGCGGCATGAGTGTGTCCAAAGGCAAGGTGGGATGCCTACCAAACAAAAGGTAGAAAGGAGAAGAGCCTGTTCTGTCATGAAGAGAAGAGTTATATGCAAACGTCACATAAGGCAAGGCTGCGTCCCAATCTCGGTGGTCTGGCGATACGTACATGGCTAACATGTCGGTGAGCGTGCGGTTGAACCTTTCCGTAAGCCCATTGGTTTGTGGGTGGTAAGCTGTCGCGAGCTGGTGCTGCGTGTCACACGAACGAAGAATGTTGTGAACTACTCTGGATAGAAAATAACGACCGCGGTCGGTGAGCAGTTGACGAGGGGCGCCGTGGTGAAGGATGACGTCTTGCAGAAGAAAATCGGCGACATCGGTAGCGCAGCTGGACGGCAAAGCACGCGTGATGGCGTACCGAGTCGTATAATCAGTTGCGACAGCGATCCACTTGTTGCCGGAGAGGGACGTCGGAAAAGGGCCAAGAAGGTCGAGGCCAACACGGTGAAAAGGTTCCGGAGGTATGTCGATGGGTTGGAGCAGACCGGCAGGCAAAGTGGAGGGCCTTTTCCGACGTTGACACAGGTCGCAAGCGGCCACGTAACGTTTGACGGAACGATAGAGACCACGACAAAAGAATTGATGCCGCACCCGAGCGTACGTGCGGGACACGCCAAGGTGACCGGCGGTCGGCAGATCGTGCAGTTCTTCAAGGACATAAGAGCGTAGTCGTTGGGGTATCACGAGCAGGAGCGGAGGGCCATCGGAGCGTAGGTTTCGGC
This sequence comes from Amblyomma mixtum, assembly GCF_055824585.1. Lineage (NCBI taxonomy): Eukaryota > Metazoa > Arthropoda > Arachnida > Ixodida > Ixodidae > Amblyomma > Amblyomma mixtum. Next base: position 51,848,085 of record NC_143015.1, read on the forward strand.
CATACAAAATGCCGTTCTGGAGCACATAAAGGTTCAGAGACGGAGATCGGTTTGCAGAACGGATGCCACCAAAGATAGGTCGTAAAGATGAGTCGTGGCGCTGTTCGTTGGCAATATCGGCAAGATCAGAGATAGCTAAGAGGCAGGGCAGGGTCTCAGCGTCCTCTAGGTCAGGTGGTTCCACAGGGTATCGGGATAAACAGTCAGCGTCCTGGTGATGGCGCCCTGACTTGTACACGACGGAGTATGAGTATTCTTGGAGGAGCAATGCCCAGCGACCAAGGCGACCGGTGGGATCTTTTAGTGAAGACAGCCAACAGAGAGCGTGGTGATCAGTGACAACAGCGAATGAACGGCCGTAAAGGTAGGGTCTGAATTTAGCTACTGCCCAGACAAGGGCAAGACACTCGCGCTCAGTAATGGTGTAATTTTTCTCTGCGGCTGAACGTAGGCGGCTGGCATAAGCGATGACTCGATCTTGACCCTGCTGACGTTGGGCTAGGACGGCGCCGATGCCATATCCGGAGGCGTCGGTGCAAACCTCTGTGGGAGACGACGGGTCAAAATCTGCTAGGATGGGCGGAGTGGTCAGCAAATGGACGAGGGATGAAAATGAGTTCTCTTGAGCAGGGCCCCAGGTAAAGGGGGTGTCGTTCTTCAGAAGATCGGTGAGGGGACGAGCGATGCCGGCGAAATCTTTGACAAAACGGCGAAAATACGAGCACAAGCCGACAAAGCTGCGCACATCTTTCGACGACCTTGAAAGAGGAACGTTCTTCACAGCTTGAATTTTGATGGGATCTGGGCATACACCAGAAGGGTCAACGAGGTGTCCGAGAATAGTGAGTTGGCGACGACCGAACTTGCATTTCGATGAGTTCAGCTGAAGTCCGGCGTTACGAAACACTGTCAGAATATTGGAGAGGCGCTCGAGGTGCGTGGCAAAAGTAGGCGAGAAAACCACAACATCGTCTACGTAACAGAGGCAGGTGGACCATTTAAAGCCACGAAGAAGGGAGTCCATCATTCGTTCGAAGGTAGCCGGGGCGTTACAGAGGCCGAACGGCATGACTTTAAACTGGTATAAGCCATCAGGCGTCACGAAGGCGGTCTTCTCGCGGTCCTTTTCATCAACGGCAATTTGCCAGTACCCCGATCGAAGATCAACTGAAGATTGGTTGGTTTGGTTGGTTTATGGGGTTTAACGTCCCAAAGCGACTAAGGCTATGAGAGACGCCGCAGTGGAGGGCTCCGGAAATTTCGACCACCTGGGGTTCTTTAACGTGCACTGACATCGCACAGTACACGGGCCTCGAATTTCTCCTCCAAAGAAATTCAGCCGCCGCGGCCGGGATCGAACCCGCGTCTTTCGGGCCAGCAGCCGAGCACCATAGCCACTGAGCCACCGCGGCGGCTCAACTGAAGAGAAATATTTGGCGCCGTGGAGTCCAGCAACCTAAGGCATCATCGATCCTTGGGAGTGGATATACGTCTTTTTTTTGTGATGCGGTTGAGATGCCGATAATCAACGCAGAAGCGCCAGCTGCCGTCCTTCTTTTTCACCAGGACGACTGGTGAAGCCCAAGGACTTGACGAGGGCTCGATGATGTCTTTTGCGAGCATCTTGTCCACCTCTTGATTTATGACGGTGCGTTCGGCGCTGGACACTCGGTACGGACGTCTGCGGAGAGGAGCGGAATCACCGGTGTTTAGGTGATGCGTCACCACAGAGGTCCGAGCCAAAACACGGCTATCAAAGTCGAAGATGTCGCGGAAAGATGATAAGAGGCACCTAAGATCGCGAGCTTGCATCGGCGGTAGGTCAGAAGCGATCATGTCGGCGTAGTCGTCCGTTGGGTTCGCTGTTGATGGGGCCGCAGGCAACCGGCATTGCTGAGTGGAAGGTAAGCAGCTGTCCACCACTGATATCACACATTCGGCAGCAGGGCACAGCATGGCGAGTGAGATGCCTTGCGGGAGCGGTTGGATGGATGAACCAAAGTTCAGGACCGGAAGGTACGCTCGGTTGGCCGACATTGTAAATACAATGTGTGGAAGCGCAATGCTGCGCGTCAGGGCGACGTCAAGTTCCGGAGTGACCACATAGGGACCATCAGGTACAGGGGGAACAGATGAGAAAGAAATGTAAGTTGCGGCTTGAGGCAGTAGACGGACAAAGTCGACTGCACAAAGACGGTGTATAACTGGGGACGGCGACTCAGCAGAAACAGGAAGGTCAAGCTGAACAACATTAGTGGCGCAGTCAATGAGGGCTGAATGCTCAGACAGGAATTCGAGGCCAAGAATGACTTCATGAGGGCACTGGTCCAGAACAGAGAACAGAACGGATGTACGGCGGCCGGATATGGTCACACGGGCTGTGCATAGTCCAACAACATGAGGCGTTCCGCCGTCGGCAACGCGGAGAACGGCTTTGGGTGCAGGGGTCAGTACTTTTCGGAGGCGGCGTCGTAGGGCTGAACTCATGACGGATACGTGCGCGCCTGTATCGATCAGGGCTCTCACAGGCACTCACTCCATCGACATGAATGGCGAGCAAATTATGGTGTGCGCGAAGGGCTAATCGAGGATTTTGGGACTGGGGCTGTACTGCAGCATCACCTCCAGACACTGCAGCGTCTAGTTTTCCGCTTGCGAGCGTCCGTAGGGGCCAGGAGAGGAGCGACGGAGTTGGGGCGAACGAGACTGTCGACGCAGGGGGGACGGGGAGCGGCTGGAGCGGGGAATCTGGCCGTCGACTGTAGCACTGTGCTGGGCTGGAGGGGGCGTGTAGTGGCTGGGCTGTTCGTCGTCGCGGTGGGAGCTGAGAAGACGGTATGTGCTGCGACGGGACCAATAATTTCGACAGTGCCGGGACATGTGGCCAATGCGGTGGCAATGGAAACAAATGGGCCTGTCGTCGGTTGTCCGCCAGTCGTTAGGGTTTCGGCGACGTGGAGTGAAGTACGAAGGTCGTCCAGGAGCAATCGCAGTGATTTCGGGTGGTGGTGAAGACCGTACAGGGCTGACGGGCTGGAAACCAAGGTTGGCAAGCTCTTCGCGGACGACAGCTTGTACCAGAGAGATGGTAGGCAAGCGGTTGTCGCCATCATGTAGATGCAGGGGGGCAAGGGACATAGCTTCGAGCTCGCGTCGGATGATGCGGGTCACATTTTCGGGGGGCGCTGGAGTTTCCCGGTGTCGCAGGTCTTCACATGAAGAAGTCGCAGCCGTGTTGGGGAGGCGTGTGTACGGCTGGCTAATACGCCTGCTTTTGGCTTCCTCGAAGCGTCGACATTCCTTAATAATTCCGTCGACTGTAGTGCAGCTCTTGTATAAGAGCAAGTTGAAGGCATCGTCGGCGATTCCCTTCAACACGTGGCCGACTTTGTCAGACTCGGGCATATTGGCGTCAACTTTGTGACAGAGGGCCAGCACATTTTGAATATACGACACATAGGACTCCGTAAACGTTTGAGCTCGGGAGGCGAGGTCCTTCTTAGCGGCGAGTGTTCGGCCGAGCGGCCGTCCAAACAATTCGCGGAGTTTCTCTTTGCACACATCCCAGCTGGTTAGATGGTCTTCGTGGGTCTCATACCAGACCCGCGCGGTGTCTTTTAGATAGAATATTACATTTGCGAGCAAAAGGGTCGGATCCCAGCGGTTGTAGGTGCTCACTTGCTCGTACATGTTGATCCAGTCGTCGACGTCAGTGTTGTCGGTGCCAGAAAAGGTCCCAGGGTCACGAGGGGGAGAAAGAACGAGTGATGTCATGGCCGGGGCTGAGGTTTGCTGGGAGGCGTCTTGGGTCATGATGAGTGAAGGCAACTGGCGGCCGCTGCGGAGCTCCGTCGTCGGTAGACGTAGGGGAAAGCCGCACCTCCACCAAATATGTTGCGGGAAAGAATATATTTACAAATATTTACAAATAGAAAAGAACAGCTGTGAGCGGCACTGAGAACACAGTCCGAACTTCGTTGTCGTCTTCTACTCTTCCCACGCTCTTGGTCGTCGTCGTTGTCTACCCGCTTCAATATTTTTACAATTCTTTTTTATTACTGCAAAAAATTTTGTTTCTTCGGGTTCAAAAGGGAACGCAATAGTACTCCCTTATGTAAGAAAAGACATTACGCTCAATTTCACAATCGGATTTTATAAGAAATTATATCCCACAAAGCTATAAGAATATTGAAGAAAGAGGATGCCAGAATGAAATGCTAGTAAGGTATCGGAATTACACTTTCTAAAGAAAGAACCTCGCTTAAATGTCTTGTCTCTGCCAAAGACAGCCATATCATTGGTCATATGGCTCGGACGGCAGAACCCGAAGTCCCGACCACTTCAATTCCTCTTCCCTCACTCTTTTCACAGCGGGTACCCCGCGGCACCGTTGGGTGACGACATAGCTGTAATAGCTTTAAGAAGGCGATGGTATACGCACGCGCTTTTATTGCGCAATTACGGCGTGAACAGCTCCTCGCGACTACGCTCTCTCGTACTGCGGCTCTCGGTAGGCCCTGAGGCGCAAGCTCGTTACTCTCACCACGTGACTACGATGAACGTGCGCCGTTCAGGCAGTGACTGAGGATATAAAATATGCCTCATGATTTCTGTCTCGCTTGGCTCCGTTGGTTGAGAACTGGAGCTGAAATATTTAATACTTAAACATTTTATGAGCCGTTTGTGCTAAATTCTCCACTCCTCCAGGAGGGAACATCATTTTTGCCTGGGAGTAGTAGTGGATGATTTCAGCGTATGTTACCATTCGATCCCTAACGGAGCGGGGCTACGAGATTTTAAGGGAGTCCATCCTTGGACTGTGGCATGGCTTCAAGCTGTATCATGGATTCGGGCTGTGGCAGGGCTCAGGCATTGGCGTAGGCTGCCTCGTTACCCGGGAGGAGGAATGTATGAGCCGATGCTCAGATTAGGTTGGCAAGGCAAGGGAGGGTAGGGGACTGAGGACGTGAGGGTAGCGAGACCTGCAGGGCATGTTCTGCCTTTTCAGAAATTTAGGATACCAGAACTGGAGCCACATATTATGCGCGTGCCGCTCGTGGAGGCGAGGTCTGAAGCGGTACCGGGCTGTTCAGTCTCAACTGGAGCATGATCCTTTTCGCTCGTCGAAGTATTTTTCGTGGAAAAAAATTCCGGGCCTTTTGCCAGTGGTGAAGCAATCAAAAATTAAAATAGTATTTGCATTAAAGACGTAGTCCAGCCTCTCGCATTGTGGTCGTCTCCTAATTAACCCAGTAGCAAAGCACCTCGCCGAGCAGGCAGTAATCATACGGCTTGCGCAGGTGATTCCGCAGAAAACGCAGTAGACAAGACCTACAGAAGCATCTGCTTTAAGAGCAGATGCTTCAACTCACTTGTCTTGCCTAGTGCAAAAATTACCACAATATTGTTACGGGGAAATACTATTTACATTTATTTACAAGCGGTAGGTGAATAGTTCCTAGCGGCGAGTATCAGGAAGCACCAACGCCAGCAGGAAGCACCAACAACCTCTTCTTCTTCGTGCGACCCTTTCACGCGGGAGGCCACTTCGACTTCCACTTCCTCTTCGTCGTAGCATGACCCCCGGCGGCATGAGCGCCGTCCCGGCGTTAGGCCGGTGATAGAGGAGCGGCGTGGTAGGGCTTGAGGCGCATAACGTGAACAATGTCGGTGGGTGGTGTACATGAAGAGGATGCAGGTGTATGAGGAGCAACTTCATACGTGACATCGGTGACCTGACGCACAACACGAGAGGGACCATGGTAGGGAGACAAAAGTTTTTCAGAGAGACCGACGCGACGGGAAGGGGACCACAGAAGAACGAGCGACCCCGGTTCGTAGGTGACATGACGATGGCGATTATCGTACAATTACTTCTGCGCTTGTTGGGACGCTTGGAGCCGAGTTCGGACGATTTGGCGAGCGTCTTCAGCTTGAGCAATGGCGTCCCGGGCGAAGGCGGTGACGGGACGGTCAGCGGATGGCACGAGTGTGTCCAATGGCAGGACGGCGTGTCTGCCGTATAAGAGATAGAACGGAGAGTAACCAGTTGTGTCATGCCTGGAGGTGTTGTAAGCGAACGTCACATAGGGCAAGGCGAGATCCCAGTCTTTGTGGTCGGGGGAGACGTACATAGACAACATGTCTGTTAATGTTCGATTCAAACGTTCGGTTAGCCCGTTTGTCTGTGGGTGGTATGCTGTGGCAATCTTATGCTTGGTAGAACACGAACGCAGGATGTCGTCGACAACTGTGGACAGGAAATAGCGTTCGCGGTCTGTGAGTAATTGACGAGGGGCACCATGTTGTAGAATAAGACTGTGCAAAAGAAAGTCAGCGACATCGGTCGCGCAGCTCGTAGGCAGCGCACGGGTGATCGCATACCGAGTGGCATAGTCTGTGGCTACTGCGATCCACCTATTTCCGGAATCCGAGGTCGGGAATGGTCCGAGGAGATCGAGCCCTACACGGTGGAACGGCTCCACAGGCACGTCTATAGGATGCAGAAGACCAGGAGGTGGTGCCGAAGGCTTCTTTCTGCGCTGACAAAGGTCGCAATTGGTGACGTAATGCCGGACTGTACGGTATAATCCAGGCCAAAAGAAACGGCGCCGTATGCGGTCGTAAGTTCGTGCCACACCAAGGTGGCCAGCTGCAGGCAGGTCATGGAGTTCTGCAATTATAGAAGACCGCAGCTGCTGGGAATGACTAGAAGGAGTGAGGGCCCGTCAGGACGGAAGTTGCGGCGATAGAGAATGTCATTTTTAGTAACGAAGAGCTGCAGGGAGCGCTTCAAGCTTCCAGAGCTGAGGCCCTCGATGATGGTTTGCAAATATGGGTCTTTGCGCTGCTCCTCGGCGATGTTGTGTAGATCAGAAATGCCAAACAGGGAAGGGATATCGTCAGTGTCACTGAGAGCAGGTGGCTCGACAGGGTACCGAGACAGGCAATCAGCGTCCATCAATAAGGTAAAAAACCACGTTCGCAAGCATGAAAGTTTGGTCCCACCGGTTGTTAGCCCTGCACCGTTCATACTTGCGAAGCCAGGTCTCAACGTCAGCGTCGTCGTCCCCAGAGAAGGGTCCAGGATCCCGAGGGTGAGTGAGGACCACCGAGGACACTGATGCTGCCGAATCTGGAGGAGCGGCTTCCGTCATTGTAAGCCGTGGAAGGTAGCGGCGGCGTGAAAGGTACGTCGGGGGTGGAAGGTAGCGCCCGCTGCGTAGTTCCGTCTTACCCAGCACCTCCACCAAGATGTTACGGGGAAATACTATTTACATTTATTTACAAGCGGTAGGTGAATAGTTCCTAGCGGCGAGTATCAGGAAGCACCAACGCCAGCAGGAAGCACCAAAAACCTCTTCTTCGTGCGACCCTTTCACGCGGGAGGCCACTTCTGCTTCCACTTCCTCTTCGTCGTAGCAATATTACCCGCACGAAGATATCATTGAGAGCTGCTGCCCGCCACAGCAGCTATTATTGCTATTGCTTTGGGCAACATGAGCGCCAATAGCTCTTAGATGAGAGGCAACAAGGTGACCATTTGGGCACGTGAGACGACAGATGTCGCCAATTCGTTTGAGCAGCCGCCTCGCATTCGGTAGGTGCGGGGTTCGATCCACACTGCCGCCGGGTACCACCCGATGATAGAATAGGTACATGCTTTGTCCTGCCTGGGGTCCGGCTTCTTTAGGGTGAGGTGCTAGGAAAGTGGGTCTTTGGCCCCACCTTGAGTAGAAGAAAAATCTTGTGCCATAGCACACTTTGGCCACAGATGCCCTTGTGTTATAAAAAATAATCATCATAATCACATCGTCATTACTGTGTCACATGACTGCGTCTTCTCGGCCTGCGGAAATATTCTCCCCAGAATGTCGCTTGACGCATGACGTCGAGTATAATAATTTTGAATCCTACAAGCAAAACACCCGAAAATATTGCATAGCTAAACATCACAGAACACGACCGTACCACTGAAGAGGAATTGCGAGGTTAAAAATTGCTTACAAACTGATCAGCTTTCAGAACTAAAAGCTGGCCGCAAAACCCAGTCGTCGCTAAGGAGGCCCACTACATCAGTACCCCAGTCAATGTTCGTCGCTTTTACCGCTTGTGTTGAACAGCCACGCTACAGTGTAACAAAAATAAAGGTGCGAGAAAGGCCCGCCTAACAAGTGGTTATAGCAGACACGAACAGAAAAGAACCTTGGCGATTGGCCGAAAGAAAATTTCGAAATAAAAGCGTGTCAGAAAGAAAAAAAGTTCAGGCCACACGAATAAGGTCCCGTTGGGCGTGCAAAGCAGTCACTCGTTGTACATGAGTGCGTTTGTATGAGCTATGCACCCTGGGCAATCCCCTGCCGTGGGTGTGTGCCATTAAGCCCGATGCCATAATCATCATCACCGTAAGCAGGCTGAAAGCGTTTACTGCAAGCAGAATAAAGCGGAGAAAATGTCAGTGTGCCCAAACACTTCAGCATAGGTTGGTTGCTGGCCGGAGCGCTGTAGGTAAGCTGGAGAAAGAAAAGAAAATAGGTAGGAGATAAAAATAAAACAGAAAGATGACAAAGAGCAATGGCCCGTATTCTGGATAGGATGCGACCGGCATTGAAGAACGTGGACAGAAGAAAGTGGCGTGAGAAAGAACAAGTAGGAAAAAGATTGCGTTTGGGAAAAGCGGCAAAGGCGGGCGGATGACAAGGCGAAAAAGTGAGCCTGCTTTAAGGTTGCAAGGCAGGGAACGGAAAAACGTGTCAATATTGGCAATACGAAGAGCGGAGAGGAGGGCCTGGGTTAGCGCTCATTAAAATTGCCATTTGGTACCAGTGTGTGCAGCCGACATGATGCGAAGGTTTTTCATATGATTGTAAGTGGGCCTATTGGGCACCCTTGGAGGGAGGAGACAAACGGTGGGAAAAGGTCCGAGGTAGGGAGCCTAATAGAGATAAAACGACCATTGGATCAACTGGTGGACAAGAAAGAAGCTTTGAATGAGAAAAGAACTGTGGACAGGCGGTAAGACGTTGAAGGACATTGCCAACGTCCACGCCACATGTGCAAGAGTGTGAAGAGGGCAAGTGTAGCTGTTGTAAGTAAGAAGATAAATGGCCATGCCCATTGAGGTTGGCGACGACAGAATGGAAAAAAGAAAATAGCAAGACAAATGTGAGAGAGGAGGAACAAAACGAAAGAGCTGCGCACCTATTAGGCTCAACTTCTGCCGCTCCTCTTCTTGCGCCCTTCGGCTTAACCAATCGCAGCACAACTCATTCGTATATCGCGAGTAACCCTGAAATGTACTCTAGCGTGGCACATGAACGGTGTACAGAGATATGCAGGCTTGTCTGGGTCGTCAGAGATGTGTACTGTGGGACAAATAACGTGAATTCTACTCGCAGCTGCTTTGTTGCAGGCACTGCGATAGTACTTTCAGCGTTCGGGAAGCTATACAGCTGCCCTTGAGCGCGAGAAATACCTATGAAAAACAAAACCGGCTTTAAATTATTGAATCTTTTCTCTCCGCCGACCACAGCTTGAGCGCTCTAGACAAGCCTGCTCATGTCTGCACGGCCCCGTGTCTTGCCCACACAACGAAAGTCGCTCCTGATGCCAGCTCCTCCGCATCCTCATGACGGCACGCCTGGAGGCTGCTCTATTAACTGCCTTATCAAGACAGTTTTTCAAGAGATCAGTGCGGGAAAGTGGCGCCACCGTTGTAGGAGCGCCTTGGGCTGAAGCTTAGTTGGTCGCAGCCGACTGGGTTTTAGTGTGCTGTACTACTAATAATTGCGCAAGGCTTGTCCAGAGTAGAACGACGGCCGTGTGCCGAGTGTACAGTGTCGTAGGGTGACAGCCGAGCGAAGGACACGAAGCAGCTTTCGTGCTTTTTTGCTGTTGGTATTTCAATTGAGGTAACAAAAACCACGAACCAGCAAAGCAGGACAGGTGAAACATATCCTTGGGGCCTCCTAGTCTGCATCGACCTGTATTCACTATCCACATTAACGCCTAACCTTACCAGCCAGCGTGGCGCGCCCACATAGCGGGAACTTTCAGCCTGCATTTTCGTTCTGGGAGGATTAATTAACTCGAGCCATTGAGCTAGCTCGAGGAGAGCAACTACCGAAGCAATATGGGAAGATACATGGCGGAGTATGCAGTCACTTCCTAAAGAAAACTTGCAAAGAAGAAATAAATATAGGCTACTCTTTCTACCTTGCCTTCAGCTGCCCTTTACAATTATAATATGCTCAAGCTCAGAAACACCGTCATGGTTATTACAGATTTATTTGTGGTGAAATGAAGCAATACGAGCCCCACCTTCAGGTCATGGAAGTGAAGTTATATGCGACGTGCTGCACTCCGAGGCATTGAGCAACTAGAGTATTGTTTCTCGATGTTTCGGAATAAACAAAAGATGCCTCACTTACGGTAAGTGTCGGAAATGGGAAAGCGGGCGATGTAGCAAGTCTCGCCGTCAAAGTACAGTTGCTGGGCCGTCTGGGTTGGGTCACCTGAGGAGAAAAAAAACATCGTGTTCTCCAAATGCGCCAATAAAAATTTGACCGAGGCAGTACCGTAACGATACTCGTTGCTCCCTGATTTGTTTAGCCTAAAGGGAGAAAAGTATCACTTTTCAAGTGTCATGATCTGCTCGAATTATGACCATCATATTGGGCCTGCGGGCATAATGTGCGATGTGCTATTTGTAAACTACTGTGCCACCAGCACCATTTGGCTCCCAAATTATTAATTCAAATATTTTTCTTCTGTGCAGACAGGAAATTTTTAGCTAAGCTTTTTCAACTTCCTGCCGTCAGTCGTGTTTCCAGTCATTTTTTTTTTATAATCTGTCGGCAGTGACCCTAGTCGGCGTTTTCGAATTATGAGCGCACTTCAGCGTACCGGGTCTCACTAAAAGAAGAAAGCGAATCTGGGGCCTATTGGCAGGAGGAAGCGTCACACAGATGCCGTCGCCGGATAGGTTTCACACTCTTGAACCTGCGAATGCTTTCACAATTAAACGTGCATAGCGCTAGCTTTTGAGTAAACACCTCCGTCTATCTGCCAAAACATATACTTGTAACGCATATAAAGGCAGAGTAGTTGATCTGTTCATGCCCTAATAAAAAGCCGCATTTTAAATGCACCCAGCAGATAACAGTTCAGTGTTTCCTCATCTATGACGTAGTATACTGCGTGATCGGTTTACAAAAGTGCCCGGAAGTTTTTATTGCATTCGTACAGAGTAAAGATTATTTTTAACGAGGCCAAACACAAACGCGTATGCCCACATCGCGAATTCTAACTTCCTGCTGTCAGCTACAGAGATCAAGGAAGTTTTGCGGATATTTGACTTAAACCTGCGACTGACCAATATTTTGCAGCAATTAGGTATTTCGTGGTTCTACGATACGCTTCATTTTCAGGAGAACTTCATTGCAAACCGTAATGTATGTAGGGAATCACTAAATTACTGACAATATTTTTAACTGAAATATTGGGCACAAGTACTTTTGCGTCAACACAGTAAGTATTTACTTTTGCGTGTGTTTTTATTTGTTTTGTATGCGGAGCGCCACATACAAAGCTCCTATAATGCGACCACATCTATATTCCATGACGGAACGATCTGCTTTTTCAAAATGCGAAAATTTTACTTCCCGTAAAAGCCACACGTACACAATAACCGCTATTGCTTGGTCAACGCTAAGCTGGTGTGCACAGAGGCATGTTGCGCCAACCACAGGAGTGCGTGAAAAAAGTTTTCCTGTAGCCACGACAACCATGTGAAATCAACATTGTTCTGAAAAGAACCACCTTCCATGCGGAAAGCTTTAACTATTGCTTTTACACAGTGCAGCCGACGGTTGGTATGGCTCAGTCAAACGCTGTAACGGCAGGTCGCCCAAGCCATAATGGTGTAGGTATCCGAACTACCAGCTGTAGCCAGCCTCACTTCACCGATATGCCAGCGATCGTGAGAAAATGTGCATGTTCATATTGGTTTCATTGCGGTTGTTGCGCATGCAGCAAACGTTTGATATATTTGTTCATATGAGGCGAAAAGGGAACAAACTATGTATTCTCACATTGTTTTCTATGCTGACTGCCGCCTTGTAGACAGGGCTGCGGGCTTCTGCCAAGCTATCGTTGATCCCGCGGACTTTACCTGACGCCTTCCCCCCTTTTTGTAGGGAATAAACCATATTAATATGAAACACCAAATGACGCCAGTCTTTGCTCCTTTGCCCTTTTTGAGGCCCTGCTCAGTGCAGCTACGGGAACGGGCGGTCGATCGGCATTCTCTACACCGCCACAAGTGGTGCAGCGCCAGGCGCAGTGGTCAGGCAATCAGGTTTGGGCAGAACACGAACTGTTTACGATGCGGGCATCTGCCCGCAACACTGCACTGGCTTTATTTGTCACCCCCTTGACGCGAAAGCAGCAAGTGTGCTCCAGATCATGGTCAGGTTAACAATAATATCGGCTGCTCTTAAATCAGAGGCAACTGTGAAGAGAAGGAATTATATTGAAGATCCATCATTAAAACTGCCCAGAGAGCAGTTATAATAGTCATAGATAACTGTGGCAGGGTCTCCCTCGGAAAAGTTCCAACGTCGCGTGCCCACTGCGATAAATAGATGAAACTTCAACAAGCGTCAAAAAGCTTAGCACCACTATAATACTAAATGGGGGTCCCTAAAATGTTCATAAGCGCATGCAAATTGCCTATGGCGCAACCACCAGATCGAATCGTGTTGATATTTTGCCGTTACACAAAGTGGCGCACTGAGCACCTGCCTAAGACGGACTGCATGCTGGGGCATAAGAGAAAAATGACAGTTTGCTGACATCTGCTCAGGGCTTCCTCTTGTGCAGCTGAAAAAAATCAAATATCTCTCCGTCGCTCCCGGGATTCGAAAAACCTAACCACGGTTCGCAGCCGGAAGAAACTTCGTGCTTCAAATATTTTGTTAGGCAAACAAGATGTACGCGGTGGCTTTCTAAAATCCGAGAGGATATAATTTGAAAGGAGCACAACAGCTTGTGTAAAGTGCAGTGAGGTTTGCCTCACGGGTTGAGGTGCACTGTCTTGAAGCGCTCAATAATCTTAAAGAGGTTTGCCAGCGCAGTAACACAGGGCAGTTTTATTACATGCGAGGAAATTAGTCAGAGCTCGTCAAAATCATGAGAGGAGCAGTGTTCGTAAAGGTATATTTGTATCAGCGGACAAAACTGTTCACCAGCAGTTCGCCAGTACTAGTAAAAAACAAATGCCTTGTGATTGGTTGGTTTATGGGGTTTAACGTCCCAAAGCGACTTAGGCTGTGGGAGACGCCGTAGTGAAGGGCTCCGGAAATTTCGACCACCTGGGGTTCTTTAACGTGCACTGACATCGCACAGTACACGGGCCTCTTAGAATTTCTCCTCCAAAAGAAATTCTAGCCGCCGAGACCGGGATCGAACCTGCGTCTTTCGGGTCAGCAGCCGAGCACCATAACCACTGAGCCACGGCGGCTGAAATGCGGCAAATGCCTTGTGTCAGTACTGAACCGCGTTGTCAACTTTTGGACATCACAGAGACAGGTTCAGAGCGCACTGGATACTGCGGAGTCATAACGACAAATAAAATCGATTGTAACGGTAATAGCCTGAAACTGAGTGAAGTCAAGGGCAGACTACGAGTTCATTATGCAATTGTTGATGGAGGCAATGGGGAGACTCTCAGGCGAAGTGCACAAAAAAAGACCACGGTAGAAAGGGATAGGCAAGTAGGGGTGGTTTTACAGGCAGTTCCGCTGGGCGAGTGTGCGCAGTATGGTGGATATTTCGAGTTTGCACAGAACGCAGTATAGCTAATGATGATAGCGATTATTGATGCTCAATATTCAATCTCTTTGCGTAAGGAATTTCCGGCAGCTAGGTCAGGACAGAGAATTGACATAGCTGCTTTATATTCATATAGAAAAAGTGAAAACCTACGCCGCGCTTTTTAATGCACTTAGGGTGCAATTAATACTTACAGCTGTTTTTACGTCACTTTCTCGGTTCATTCAGTGCTGAAATTAGTGCAGCGAAAAAGCCACAGGTCGCCAAAAATATGCATCAAATTGAGTTTAAAATGGAACTATACAGCGCTGGCATGCCGCAGTTTGTGGTAGGTTTTATATGGGTAGTGTTTTCTGAGCTTGAATTCATAGTGGGCTTTTTTAGACGCATGGAAAAAGCTAACTGGTGTGTTGAAGCTAGAACACGGTGCCAGCAAGTTTCATCATCATCACCATTATCATCATCATAATCATCAGGTTGCCTACGTGCGCTGCAGGACAAGCTCTCTCCCGTACCTCTCCAATTATCCCCATCTTGTGCCAGCGGCGGCCACCTGAATCCCCCGCAAACATCCCTATCTAGCAAGTTTAGGGCATACGAGTTTTACGATATTTTCTTTGTTAAGTGCCTCCCACTCACAGCGCACCGAAGGCGCGCACGAATCGACAGGGACAATACTAAAAAAATGTAAAAATATTATTACTTGGAGTGTTATCTTATAAAATTACAGGATAGTAAATGACGGTTCTATCTAACCATACTCATTACGTGCATGCTCCATTGTGGTGCTTTTCCTTGCTGCATGTACTCTCGACTAGCTATTTTCTACGTGTTTGAAGTCAAACTCGAGTTTAAAAAAAGATGTTAACGTATATTTTTTTTACTGTTTAGCCCATGTATCCTGATGATCTTCTATTTGCTAAAAGTGTTCCAGGAAATGTTTCGAATATTTCGCTACTGTGATGTGTTACTTATTATGTGTTTGAAAGAGCAACATTTTCTGTGTTGTTTCCTACAGGGTGTACACACGTTTTCTGGGTTGCGTCCCTAGTCAGGGATCAATTCAATTTTTTCCGGGAGCCCCTGAGACGATAGTATACCTCAAATGACAAACATAGCTGGCGAGAAATGGCTTCGTGCCAGGTGCCAGCAGTGAATAGCGTCTTCCTTTGAGCCGCGGGTCTACTCAGTGCCACATTGTTTGAAGCTACTTGAAAGCGCTCTTTTCTTTTTTTATCTTTCCTCAATGAAAGCAGGCACAATAAAAATATGTCGCTGTCTGTGTAATCGCCTCAAAGCTCCTGGCAGATTTACATATTACTGAATAATCCACCTTTTGCCAGCTAAGTGTGCATAAAGAGTGTATGAGTAAATAGACTTACCGCCACAGAGATAATTCGGGAAATAGCCGGAATCCGTCGCATTGAGCTCCACGCAAAAACCTTGTTCTTTCTCCGTCCTTGGGAAAAATCAGACATGAAACAATAAGTATCAGCTACAGTTCAGTAAGTTTGCGGCAGATGTAGGAGAGTGCAGCTGGTATTGCTTTAAGACAAGGCAATAAAATGGATTTACGTGTCGTTTAGCCTTGTGATAACGGCAACTTCAGCGGCAACTAGGGCCGAGAGAAATAGAGATACTGCTGTGTGTTGCTGAGAGAGCTGGGTTTGCCGTGGGGAGTAGCCAGTTATTGCTTGGCCAGGTAGGGGGAGCGAGTTTCTATGTCGAGACAAAGATTGAAGGCAGGTGCGCCTCATTCCGACTTTCCGTGGCGATGGGGGACGTATGGTGGCAGCCGTATGGACGAAGTATCCATCCATATAAAGCGGGCTTCCGCGTGACTAAAAAGGCTAGAAAAGGGGAGACGGGCGGAAAAAAGAGATGGGCAGGTTCTGACGACACCATAAGGTCACGTGACCTAGATGACCCACCTCATTGCTTCTCTAGAATTTTTCGCCCACAACGCCGGCGACGACGAGGCCTTACTTTCTGCACAACAGGAGCTTTAACACTTTCGTTTTGAAAGTTTAGCGCAGCCTGCAAGGACGCAATATTTGAGTACAGAATGTTTTTACACCATTTAGCAACATTGGAAGAGAACACTGATACTATCCGCCAGAAAAAATGAAATATCGTAACGAGTCGTGCTAATCACCTAACCGAAAAGCTGTCTTTCACCGTGCGAACGCTCCTGGGTCATTAAAGAAAAGGTTCTATCGATCTTGTTAGAACAACTAAAAGTGAAATATCCGAACATTCACAACCTGCCTAGTTTTTGCCGCTGGCTTTGCTTTTCTCTGATTTCTACATGGTTGCATTTTCATACAGCTGTGTATTTCACTACCGCGATACTTCAACATTCTATTTCAAGGTACGTCTGGCGGATGTTGTAAATGTATGAAACTTTGTCGATGAAAGTGGAAGTGCAACTCAGAATGTATTTTGAGTGCTCTGTTTCCAGTCCTTACTGTCGCCCTGCAGAGGAGGCTGCAGGCCCGCGTTAAACAGCCGTTCTTCGTGCAGCTTTTTTTCTGCAGCTTCCTCACTCTGTTCGATGGGAATAGGCTACATTTTTAGCATCCCTACTAGGTGTGTACGTGCTCCTTGAGTGCCCCTGTTACAAACATTTGTAAGCGTAATCCAACAGCTTCTCTAAGCCATTTGTCACAATCACTTGAATATTATAATAAACGCCTCTTTGTAGAAAAATTCGCATCTCTGCACGCGCTGCCACGCCAAAAGCGTGCTGTCTGTGGACGGTACATGCGGCGTGACGCGGTCACTGAAATCTAGCACTCTCGCAATCTGATCTTCTGGTATTCTAAAATGAAGGCAGAATTTTCGTGATACTCAGTGAATTAGTGTAAGGGAATTTGCATATGAGCAAAATAAAAAATAGAGATCACTGCGGCGAGCCGCACAGGCAGGCTGCCAAAGCATTGACGCCTCCTGGGCAGTCCTCGCCCCTCTTTGCCTCTCTTTATCATTTCCATTTTGTTTGTTCAGTATTTTAACTACAGAATTAGCGTAACTATCGTATTTTAATTAAATGCCTCGTTATTTACTCTGATTATCCATTATTTTATCTCAGTCAACCATTTTGGTTTTTCAAATTTTGCGCCATGGTTGCTTCCCGTCCACTTACTGCGTCCCCTTCCAGCCTATTCAACCGTCCAATGGTTTTTGCGGATAATTAATTAATTAATCTATCAAAATAAAATTTTCTCCAATTAATTATCACTCATCAAATACATTTCCATTAATTTAAAGTTTTATTTTCAATATTGTGCCTATTTTCCCAATATTTTGCCGTCCACGGCTGTTTTCCTGTCCACTCACTTTATCGACGTCCTAGCTATTTCCACATTTTTTCGACATTTTGGCTCTAATTAATTGACTAATCATCCTATGAACAGAATTTTTTTTTTGCGCAGCATCCTCACATCGTTCACATCATCCTCTTTCGATTCCAACCACCCGTTTGATGCTACCTCTTCTGTGAACGACCAACTGCTGCGGACATGTCTTGCGTACACGTTTTGGTGACACGACCCCTCCGACATAGACTAAATGCTTTCGCAGTAAAAAAGGGAGTAATTGCTTATTATAATTTACACACAGCGTAGTCACAGAGCGACACATAGGAACGATAGCCCGAGAGCTGCACAGTTGTACGCAGCAATATGGGTGTCATTGCTCATAGTTGGGGCTGTGGCTTCAGATGGCTGCGTGTGGGTGCAACCGATAAACAATTAGTCGCTTCTCAGAGAGGACGTGAAATGTGGAGTACTTGAATGGGAAATAGAAAATATTGGAACATATATTTTCTCTTACTACTTTTTCGGTCTGCAGCGCCGGGTAAACGTGTTGCATCGGTATATCTTTACTTTCAGTGAAGTGACAGCTTTCGTTGGTATTACTTGCCTGACAAGCACTAAATCTATGGGCTAAACTGGCGACACATGTCTTCCAGCATGGGACCATTTGAGGGATGTTCCGGTCGTCAGAGCAAGAAAGAAAGAACTATATTCAAGGCATATACAAAAGCCTACGGACTCTCCTCCGCCAGGATTCGCATGAAGCCTGTCCTTTCATCCTCGTAGTTACCTGCTCCACCAATTAACTAGCATCTTCCCCATCTGGGGGTGTAGTTGGCATTACTGACCACTACCTATCATTATTATTTTCATCGGTGCTGTCATTTACGTTCGCTCTGGGGTATATTATGTAATATTTAGTATATGCATGGTCCTTTTCCGCGTCGTAAGCTTCACAGTGACAATATTCGAGCGTTGTTCTTAAAGCCATATAAAAAAGCTAATTGCGCGTTCTGACAATGTCCTACAAAAAGCGCAGCAGAGCCAACCAAACCACAAATAAAAAAAAAAATTCGGCTGTTGCACGGGAGATCAACCGGCAGATATATAGGCACTCCTAGAACAGCTTCTGTATGGCCGCCTACGCACCCATTGGGGCCCGTTTGATTGGGGTAGTGGTAGATGTAGACCGCGAACAGCTGCTCCGGGAGGAAGACCGGCCGATTGGCGTGCAGGCACCGTAAGCTGGGGTCTTCGACCGAGTCGAGGATGGCCACGTCGTTGTCCAGTGCAGCCACCGTAGCGATCAGTATTTGCGTCTGATTGTTCTGCCGAAAAGGAGGGAATCAGGCCCATGTCTGGTACCTATGGAAAACTTAATGGCGAAACTTTATTACCTTTTAACTTTTTTCATGGAAAGCGATGAAATGAAATGTAGCCACTCGAGGGTATTTACGCCTCTGTGGAAGGCAACTTAGAGCTAAATGAAGGCTATAGGCATTCTGTTCAGATTAGCGGCTCAACCTTCCGAGTGCATCCGGCCGTGATTTTTTCAAGATCGATGACCAGCCGGGAGCTTTTCGTTCGTAAATTATATACACGCAAAATATGAAAGGAGGTAACTTGTGAGTCAAATGCAGTGAATACTCGTTTTATGTATTTGCGGAGTATGCTTAATCTGAATTTGGTAGAAAATATGAGCATTGGGATATTAGCTGCCTAATTATGTCAGAAACAGGCCGAGAACAGCCTCCAAGCACAAACACCACTGCGTGGAAGCAAGAGGCCCCCAGGCTCGAATGCGATAATAGAACTTCGCTTATGCCTCTTCGTGCGTTGAGCGACAACTTTCCCGCCACGGAGGCTGGCTGCAAGGCTGGAAATCAGTGCGACGATCATGAACTTCAAGTGCAGGTGAACCATTCTTGCTCTTCCTGCTGCGCACATTGTGAAAGAAGTTAAGAGAAGCTTGCCGCGTGTCTTTCGACAGAGCGCTTCTTTGCTCATGCAGGTGTTATAGGTGTTGCAGGTGTTTCAGCATGCAGGTGTTATAACATTCGTGATTTGGCTTGTAGTGGTGGAGCAACGGAAAAGTAGGATAAAAGTTATCAAGTGATTACTTATCAGCCATTCGCCACACAAATATATAAAAAACAGGGAGATTTTTTGTAAAAGCAACGTTATTATGTTACATAAATTTTCATTCATTTTGATCATTTTTGAAATCGACGGACAACCAAACTGCCCGCAAATACGCACTCCTATGCAGTATATAGGGAGCGATGTTCAATCCTGATCCATCACGCTCCATTGCATTGTTACGGTCATCAACATTTATTGTCCTTTGCTTTTATGTTAGCTTTCACACAATTTATCTTCCAGTAGCCATTAAGCATTTCTGAAAGCTAGCGGATCTACCTTTCTCTGATAAATAAGCCTAAATTGTAAAAGTGTTCCTGCACTTATTTAAGGCATTCATGCAGGTTTCAGCCATGAGGCAAATATAGAAAATTTTTTTACATTATGTATAACAGATGACAGGAAGAGAACGGCCTTCCATAAAAAGGGCGATTCCGAACTGGAGCCTTAGAAATGCATCATCGACACTTTCATCAGCATCAGCAAGAGTGATGCAGCCTTTCTGGCAGACATGCTGGTAGATAGTCTCCTATTGTCTGCAGTGTTTCGAGGTTTCGGCTGCGCACGCTCAGTTTAAAATTTTTTCTTCAAATATAAATTTATGGGCTTTCAATACATTTGTCGTCGGATTTGCGCTCTTGTCGCATTTTCTACAGAGTGGGTTTTTTTCTGCCAACATTACTATGTCTCGTGGAATTTGGCCTCCGATCAGACTGTCGGACGGAACAACATGGGGTTTCAATGAGTAGTTTCGCCGCTGATGCTAAAAGAAAGCTATGTCGCGGTTAAGTGGTGTTGCATTTCTGACGACAAGACTAGGCTGACCACGTCTGGCCGTTCAACGCAACTCCTGGAATTCGGTCAAGATCTTTTTTTTTTTTCCTTTCACTTCAGTGTAAACTTTCCTGCTTTTAAAAAAAAAAACCTTTCATTCTGTTATCCATGTTTTGCTGTTACAGATGTTATCTTTCGCTGGTCTTCCACCTTGCTTACTGATTGTATTCAAGGTCAACTGCAGGATAGCATGCTGCGCGTTGTAATTGAATGGCCACAACCTTATCGTGTCGTTGTTACTTCTGACGTCCCTCAAAGGCCTCGTTTAGGGCGTTTGCTGTTCCGGGTGTACAACAACAATATTGCTCTGGGGGCCTCAAGCAAAGTGCGACTGTATGCAGATGAGCCCGCTATTTATCACTGCATTGTTTTTTCCCGCCATGGCTACCGAAAACGCAGTTTTGTCTTTGTACAGCGCTTGAAATTCAAACAGCAAATGTCTCTAACCCCCTCTAAGTGCAAATTTTTATCCTTCACTCCATAACGCAATTCATTCAAATTTGGTAATACATTAAACACTGCACAGCTGTCTTCAGTGAGTTAGTATAAAAACCTTGGGCATATTTTTCATCTAACTTGGGCTAGCAGGTTGAGTATTCAGGGTAAATAGTTTCAATGTTTACAGATTTTTTTTTAACTACTGTGAGAGTTATGTCGGTGTAGTCTGTACGGTTAGATTGCACAGCAAGGCGGACAAATGATAGAGATTATTAAGTGAGCGAATAATTGCCCAAAGATATTTGTTAAAATTTTAATCTTTTTTTAGGGGCAGAAGTATATGGACGATTTAATGACCCTCAGTAACGAAGGTGAGCCCTGTTTTCAGCTTTATTTTTAACCAGAAATGCGGTTTGAAATATCGAGTGTCATAATTTCTCATTTCGAAGTTTGCGTAATTGGCTTTCAAGGATTTTCTCTCGACGGCGGCTGCCCGGTTTGACGGCGCCGAAAAGGGAACACTCCGCTGGAAGCATGGGCTGTACCAAAGATAAACGGATCTTCGATATTATCTTTCGATACATTTTGCGTATCGCTAATGCAAAAAATGTAAGTACCACATTATGAGTATCGAAAATAGATTTTAGTGCATCGTGTATTTTAATGGCGTTGGATGCTAAAAGAAACTTACCGGAGGCGCTTAAGAAACTTATGGACGAATAACTTTAACGCTTTGCAATTGTTTTGCAAATATATTTTAATTCCATTTTAGTTCTATTTATTGTTGTCTCTAGTCTATTCTAGTGGTAGTAGAATTATATTATATTTATTTGTAGGTGGTGCAGTTGAAGTACTAGAGAAACTAGTACTGGTTACCTTTTGGTATTTTCCCGCTTTTAATGACGTAAAACTGGTTAGACTAAATGCCAGTTTTCTAAAGCCGCCATTATTTGGGTGACGTCGGGTTTTCTTGTCGGATGAGCTATCTAGTACTTTGGCTTTTGTAAAAACTTCCCTTGAGTTTGGGGCTGGTGAGTCTAACGCATGCCCAGCAGTGCTCGTTAAGGCGGTAGCGTGCTGGAAAAACGAGTGGAGTGTAAACAGAAAGGAGGGAAAAAAGTTGGCCATGTCGATATTGGTTCAGTTTGATTATGCACCGGAAAAAGACGCTCGCTACGTGTCTGCTGTTTTTTTTGCGCTCTGCTGTACATTAACATGAAGCAGTCAGAAAGGGAGTTGCCAGTGCAATTTGCCCTGTCAGCCTCCTTTCATTACACGTTCGTTGCTCAGCAGGTAGAGGACGTATACCTTGGGCCTCTTTAATCTCGGTGACAGAATGAACTTGCAGAATGCTTGTTCTTTACTTTGTCGGCATTATAAAGATAACGCGCGGCTCAAAATTTTTATCAGCGTTGGCAGCGTTCCTTTCGTCAGAAGAAGCAAGCCCTACAACAAGCCATAGTTACGAAGTGGCGCTAGCTACTGTAAGTTTCTTTAATACCTCCAGCCAGGGTCCTTGAGATGACGAGGCTATATTGTGACGGACTAGAAGACGATGAAGCGGAAAGTGGCGCGGGCAGGAGCATTCGTGCAAGGACCACAGCCATTAAATCATATAATTGCCATCTGTCATCATGTCTAGTTCTTCGGCTTGCCATCACGTAACATTTGGTGGAGGTTCTGGGTTCCATCATCATCCGCTTCCTGGAGCTGAGGAGCCTGCTGTCCACTGAGGTCTTCTGTGGAGTGCTCGTGGCTTCTCCCCAGTCTGTGAGGTCTGCCCCGACGCAGCCGCTCTCCTCTGTCCCGCCCCATCCCCGGACGCGTGTTCGCCAAATGCAGCCGGTACAGCCAGCGATGACAGCGCCGCCCACCTGCAGGTAGCAGCCACATTAAGGCTGGTTATAAATATTCATTCAGAACGACGGCTTGACATCGCCGCTATGGCGCAGTGGATTTGCTGCTCATCCTCAACTTTTGTTTCTTGAATAGCCGCGATATCTAGATCTAACTCCCCGAACAGTCGGTTCAACTGCACTTGCTTACGCTTCGAGGCAAGCCCTCGTACGTTCAGAGTGCCAACTTTTAGCGGTTTCTTCAAATAAGCCATAGCGTGCACACAGCAAACAAACAACAGTGACTAAGGCTCACTGCTTCGGCCTCTCGTCGCGAGATAGCGACGAGGACCGCGACAAGGCTAACTTGCCTTTCTTGGCTCCCTCCCCTCTCCAATGCCTTTCTAGCCGACGCAGTTCTCGTTCCGTAGCCGGTGCCTTTTCGTAGTCACGAGGTCGCTTAATGGAAGCGACTGTCGCATCCATCGGCGCCTCGGAGTCGTGGTCGCCTGAAGTGCTCTCCCTCGTTGGCTCTTCTGGCGCCGCAGCAGCATCCGCCTTCTTGCCAGTCGTTTCTGCAGCGGGGTCACCTTGTGACTTCTCGTCGTCAGCGGGCAGCTCCGGCTGCTGGGAAGCAGGGCCGTCGTTGAGTCCTGAAGGGGGCGGGGCTCCGGCGTTCTCCAGTTCCTCCTGGTCCATGAGCAGCTCGCTGCCGTCGTCTTGCGGCGGAGCAGTACCCGTGGCCACACGCGCATACGTGCGAACGCACCCTTCCCGTTCGTGTCCGAAGGCGTGACACAAACTGCATCTTGGCGTGCGGCAGTCGCGTCGAATATGTCCCGTCCTTTTGCACCGTAGGCATATTGGTGGCCGTCCAGGCACCACCACCAACACTTGTCCTCCGTAGAACTTGAGCATGTGGGGCAAATCATCGATAGAGAGCCCCTCCTTCAGAACCATACGCACCAGACGGGTGGTCGATTCGACGTCTTCGAAACCGGGACTGTTCCACTGCTCGCGGTTTACGTCTGTCACCTCTCCAAATTCTTCAAAAGCCTTCTGCACAGAATCATTCGACACGTAGAAGGGCACCCAGTGCACCCTGAAGGCCAACTCACGTTTGTTAGGGTCTATGACCGCACAATAGCGTTTTTTCACTTCAAGTGCTCCTTCTGTCAGCAGTCGTTCCTTCGCTTCCGAAGTTTTCAGCTTCAACATCCACACATGCGACATTTGAAAGGGCCCAATGCCAGCCACGAAAGGTAGAACACCGGCAGTTTCCAAAGGCTCACGAAAATCCTGTATGCGATAAGGCCGCCCGGCAATATCGCAGTGAAGGAAAACCGCTGTCTTCATTGCGTCTCCCGAAGGCAGCGTAGGCAAAACTAAGCGATAGCCCACTGGTGGGCGTCGCTCACCGAAACCTCGGCCAGACATGACCGATAACGAAGCGCGCTCAGAGCTTCCCATCACACGACCGTCTCCCACGGAAGCCGGAAGTGGAATGATTAGGCCACGACTGCGGTGATAGCACCTCGATGATAGCCAGTCTTTTACCTGAAGTTACGCGATATCTTGCTACCATATCATGTATCCCCCGCTGAATGTTTCCGTTGGGAGAGTGAAACGATCTCATTGAACAGTTGTTTCCAGCGCCACTGTACAGAACCTTATACTGTGAAGGCCCTGGGAAGGACGTTCTCAGGCGAGTTAAAAAGATGACTGTTGCACCTGGCGTCAAAACTTTCTTTTTCAAACTGCACACCGGAACCCTTCCAGTAAAAACATGGCTAGAGGAAAAGGGCCTTTTTGTTCCTTGGGGCTCGAACTGTCTCCTGTGTAGAAAACCGGAGACGGTAGAACATGTGTTCCTGGATTGCTGGGATGCGGTGTTCTACTGGGATGTTTTGCAAAGAACCCTAAAAAAGGACTTGCCATTGACACCGCGCGGCATTCGGTACTTGACTACTGAAAGTGATGTTGCACAGTACGACCAGATTATGTTATTGGGCCTTCACAGCATTTGGAGGAGTAGAATGGCTGTTCGACACTGTGACTTGGATGCACGATCGGTATGTGATTATTTTGTGGAACATGTGTATAAATTAAGAGAAGTCTTGAAGCAACAAGATTACGCTGATGATGTATTGAGTCTGATGGACCAACTTGTGTTAATGAAAGTCCATTAGACACGGTTGTCTGCCAAGGGGCATGACAACTACGATATTTTAGTTATGTATTCATTCATGCAATAAAGAAAAAAAAAAAAAGCCGCTATGGCGCAGTGGATTAGAGCCACGTGTTGCGTATGGAAGGTCGGCCGTTCGACTCCGCTCTCTGTACTGTAATTTTATTGTTTTTTTATTTTCATTTTTTTCCCAATTTTTTCTCTTTTAGGTCGCAAATCGTGATGCTTAGTGGCATATAACGCCGTTTAAGAGGATTTATTATCCCTTTTAGGTAAGCCGTTGTGACAATCTTCAGTCACCGTGATCAATTCACCGTGGTTTCAAGCCATGTGGCTGTACAGGCTGCAGTTGGCGAATACGCTCCCCGGACAAGAAGAGACGACGACCACCTCCACTGACCTGAGACTCCACTGACCGCACACACATGATAACCTAGAAGACCCGATGACATACG
The DNA here is from genome assembly GCF_055824585.1 of Amblyomma mixtum. Classification (NCBI taxonomy): domain Eukaryota; kingdom Metazoa; phylum Arthropoda; class Arachnida; order Ixodida; family Ixodidae; genus Amblyomma; species Amblyomma mixtum. The sequence goes on from NC_143015.1 coordinate 51,873,124, forward strand.
ACCCTACTAAACCGAGACCACCACCACTGACCAGAGACCACACTACCACTCCTCCACGCACGAGAACACAGTAACCCAGTCTCTGCCGTTGCGTGCATCCATGAGCCTCAGCGTTGACTTCAGGAGACCGGTGGCTCCTCATTCTTCGTGGATCTGGCTTCACGTGCTCACCATTTGCTCACCTCTTTGATCATGACGGCAAGCGCTTCACATTTTCTTTGTTCGTCCCTTCTGAGCTAAACGTTACAAAACTTGTCTTGATTTATTAACACAATTTGCATATATTTACTGATTGTCCAGTGATCAGGCTCCCACCCAAGGATGGCTGATCCACTGCATAAAACCTCCGCTGTTTGGGGAAACCATCCGCGTCATGAGTTTGTTATCGCGAGCTCATTAAAATATTAAATACCGAACCATACGCGCGACGGCCGATACTAATTTTAACTCACTCTATGCAACCAGCAGGCAAAGCAATGTACTGAAATTGTGTTTCACGGCCCCTTTAACAAAAATTAAATTGTACGTTTGTTGACTGAGTTAGTTTTCGGTGACTAGATTGAGCTACTCATTAATAATAAATTGATGACAGGAAATGCGCCGCTGCATAAACCACAGACAGCAGCTGTTGCCGATACTTTAACGAAATTCGCATGACATATAGTTATATCGCCTAAACTCTCTCAGCAAATCATGCGCTGCGCTACGAACATAAGTCTGGCTACGCTGCAATTCCGGTTCCGGCCCTCGTCGGAGGGAGTTTATTGCAGTTTCCCTTTATACCACTTTAAGCACAAAGAGCTGTATTGCTTTGCATAGAGCTTTGGGAATTACACCAGGCACATTAAAACACGCTCTTCCCAAGCACAAGAGGCGCATCGGAGTAAAAATGAGAACAATAGCAAAATATTTTGCGCTGTGAAGCGAGAAGGCTTAAGTCCTGCTTGTTAGGATGGGACACAGGGCTGAGCGGCTCGGCAAAAAAAAGAAACATCAGAGTGATATATATGCTTTAAAAAGCAAGCAGATCGCTTATCTTTTTCTTGATTTTAAGCAGACTTTGGTGCATCCCTCAATTACATCGGATACTGTCTGCGATTTGTACTTACAAGCGGTGAGCTTCCATGGGCAAGTGAAGCGGCCAGCACCAGTAGCAGTGCAGTGACCGGACAAAGAGCCATCGCTGTAAACTGGAAAAAACGTAACTTAAGGGTCCGAGCCATGCTTAAATACGGGCTCAAACCGTCAAGCAACTGGCGTCAGAGTTGAACAAACTCGTTATACTGACGTCCTTCTATCACCCACACGTGTGTTGTGGGGAAAAATAAAGGGCCTTAACCCGTTCTGGACAGGCCTGAATCCCACGCGGCGCCGGAAATGCATGTCACATAAATTTTTGCGGCCCATACGGGTATGGTGACTAAGTAGGACATTTGTAGCAAAAGAGAAACGCAGAATGTTTAGTCCATGTGTGTAGTAACAAAGAGATAAATACAACTTTGTATTTCCGATATTCACAAGTATCAACGCCAAAACATTAACAGGGAAGTAAATAATTCCTCGTATTTGGCGACTGCCCACCATCTAACCCTGCGCGATCATCTCATCAGTTGCGCATTCGTCTCGTCAAAATACACGACTAGAGATAGGGAAAGCACGTGAAAAGAACCGGATTACAGTTCCGCCCGAAGCAGCTGCAAATATGCATCAGATCGCTAATAAGATGAAAAGGTGCCGAGTAGGCATGGTCTGCCATTTCTTTTCGGCTCTCTGTACACAAGCTTAAAAGGTGCTTGTGCATTTTAACCTGCAGAGGGCTAAGAATATATGCCACAAGACGTTTATCACATAGTTAGTGCGCCCGAGTGCGTCTTCCACCGGACGCTTATTTGGCACCATTCGTTTTTCGTGTGAGTAATGCTGAGCACTAAGTGAAACGTTCCGCAATGGTCGTTCAAGAAGTTTTGTCGCCGCTTCGAAAGGTCTCTATAGTTCAACCAAGTTGATGTATCAAAAGGCGGATGATGGGCTTGACGGTCATCTTACAATTCTAACCCCGATTTAATGATATTTCGAGGAATCATAATTGCTTGTGCGTTCAGGATTGGGCCGAAAAATGAAAGATTGATCGTGGATTTGATGACAGGCTTTCACATCCCAATGAACCGTTGAGAGTAAGTTTAGTGGAGCGATCATTTTTAAAATACGTTTAATTTGTTCACTTTTTCAGTCTTCCTAGCCCCAGGAACCCGCCCTGTACAAAGCTTGAGGAAGACGTTGTTTTACAGCTATTTTCTCTGAAAATCAAGCATCCTAAAGTAAGTTGCGAAAAATTCTCTAATGACGTTTGTCTACAGTCAAACAAAAACGACTGAGCTTCGGGGCTCGCTTTCAGACCCGTTGTTCACCACGAATAATTCTGAGCAAAGGTTGCCTATATACCTGAGCATAATTTGTTGTGGTGATCTGGCCTATGTTCACATTCAGTGCTTCTGCCTCTCAAATCATAACTGGACTTCACAGATGCATTTGTTATTAGTTTCAGCACCTTGCATAGCAAGATACCATATGCACATTTGCTATCATAATCACATTTCGTCACCGCATCCTACCTTAATGACAGCGCTGGGGAGCAGCTGATTTCGCAATTAAGATAATATAAGCGCTCTTGCGTAATCATTGCGCACTTGGCACATGCATAAGCCTCAAATAGGACTAAATTATGGGTACAAGCCGGGACGCAACATCTCGGCAGGTATCAGGATTTAACCTCTTAAAGAACTGACGCAGCAAACGCATCTCTGCTGCTCCTGTTTATGTTTCAAAGATTACTTCTCCATGGTTTCGATAGCATCTCCAGTATTGATTGTGGCATATCTCAACTCGTTTTCATACATTTGCTGATTTATTCGGAAAATCAATCAAGATTATAGTTGCCAGTTGCTCCTTGCCCTTACCAAAACTCGGTGAGAACCACCTTAGTGGTCTTTACGACTTCCTAGGTTCATACACAGTGAGAGTAGCTACAGAGTTGAAGCTGTGGGACCGGACGTGTTACAGGCCGGGGTTAATGGGCGGGATATGAAGAGGCCTTCACCCTGCAGTGTACATAGTTTGACGATCACATCCGAACAGTTCAAAGAAAGCTATTCTGGTAAAACTGCTGTGCGTTTCATACGGTTATTTGTCCTGAGTGTACAGTCGCACATTTCTGACAGGAAGGCAGAAATAACCAAAATAACTAGTGACGAAAACTTTAACTAAATGGCAAAAATGTAGAACACAAATAAAATAACAAAAATCATTGACTGTGCCGGGGAATGACAAAAACAAAAGAATGCAGAAAAGAAAATATTTGTCCAGAGTTTGTCAGGTCGTAGCTCAAATAGAAGTACGAGGATGTATACACAGTGCATGAGGAAAGAATACACTTTGAGGCCCAATATTCAGTTAAGAATAAAGCTCTGAACTTCAGGTTTTGAGTGCGCGGTTCCAGTTGTGTTTCTAAGTGACGCGATAAATTTGCGCCATCTTTTTTAGTCAGAAGAATAAATACAAATACATAGCAGTGTTTGTAGCCTCGAATGCTATATTTTGGTGGTGGTTAAAATGAGACGAACAGTATAGTGGCGGTTGAACCGGACGAGAACGTAAATATTTGTGTGATAATATGGTTTACAACAAATACACACGCAAGACTTTAAACAGCCAAAAATGTAATAGCGTTGTTATAAACAACTTAGTGGGTACAACAGCTGCCGTAATGCGTCACGCATTACGTTACGCGCAAAAGATTGGCTTTCAGGAAAGGAAATGCCGAACTCACTGTCTCACATATTGTCACGTTGTAGTGACGGCAGTCCAGTGGTCAGGAAGACACAAGAAAGACTTGCAAACGAAGCTCTTTATTTGGGCTGACTTGCGCCCGCAAAGGAACTGGATCACTCGGTGGCGGCGTAAGCCACAAGCGTGCTCGTCAATCGTCAAACTACGAATGCCCGCCGCTCGCGGCATCGCTCAATTTAAAGCCGGCAAGGAAACTTCCAGATAGCAGGACAAGATCATCTAGAGTAATCTGGAAAAACCTAGATGCAGCCTTTCATGGCTGCGATCAATCGAGATTAGACTGGTCGCTTCTCGCGTCACGAACAAAAATGATAACAGCCCTTTCCTGCAGCCTTGAGCGTGAACGAACAAACACTATAATGATACGTGGCATTACCCCCCTTCCAAAGAAGCATCGCCTCGATGCTTTAAAATGAAATTGAACACGGAGGATGCTTCGAGAACTTAAGAGTCCTTTAGCGTTCCTAATAAGGTGTAAGGGCCGCGGTAAAAGCTTCAAGTCTGGCCGTGTCGTCGGTGTTGTCGTAGTTTTTGTCGTCGTATTTGTCGTCGTCGTAGTAGTCGTCGTCGTCGTAGGGATCGTCGTCGTCGTAGGGATCGTCGTCTTCGTAGGGATCGTCGTCTTCGTAGGGGTCGTCGTCTTCGTAGGGGTCGTCGTCTTCGTAGGGGTCGTCATCGTCGTAGGGGTCGTCATCGTCGTAGGGGTCGTCGTCGTCGTAGGGGTCGTCGTCGTCGTAGGGGTCGTCGTCGTCGTAGGGGTCATGGTCTTCTGTTTTCGTCGATGGAGGATCTTAGTTCTTGCGCTCAGAAGCAACCTCACCTCCAGAGGCTGCTTTATTCAGTTTAACCTTCGGGGCTGGGGAAGCGTCCACGCACTGCGTACCCTCGGCTAGGAGATACTTAGCGCGGTGACGATGTCGACGCAGAACGCGATAGGCAGCTCGGCGATGAGTATCCTTCCCGACGCAAAAAATCCTCGATTTCGGCCGGTCGCTGGCCGGGTCGGGGTCGTGGGGTGTCGTAAGGGAACCCTCGGATGCCCATTCTCCTGTATGGGCAGTACCGGAGAATGTGACCGGCTTCTCCGCAGTGGAAGCATCGTGGGCGGCGCTGGTCGGGTGTTCCCCACTCGACGCATTTCCTCGGCCGTGTACGACGCTCGTAGGACGGGCGAGTTGAGGCGAGAGGGCGGCGCTCCAGCGCAGCTGGCTAAGGGCGATAGGGGCTTGGGTCCCATCGTCGAGGTACAGGATGGCGCACTGCTGCGGCATAAGTCATGGCTGGAGGCTCCAGAGGCTGCGTTGTAGACTGGAGTCAGGTCTTCCGGCGAATAACTCAAAGGGCTGTCGTTACGACTTGCAGGGGTTGTCCGGTACCTGGAAGGCTACCCAGCACCTCCACCAGATGTCACGTTGTAGTGACGGCAGTCCAGCGGTCAGGAAGACACAAGAAAGACTTGCAAACGAAGCTCTTTATTTGGGCTGACTTGCGCCCGCAAAAGAACTGGATCACTCGGTGGCGGCGTAGAAAGAGAAGTTTATTTTTTTTCTAATGTCAACAAAGTACCAAATAAAACGGCTGAACTCAAAGGTCTGATGTCACATGCACATGCGCAGTGCCGCTGCACTCAGCACGTCAGTAGGGCAATAAGAAAGCCGATACTCGACCGCCGCGCAGGACGATGAAGTATGTTGACCACTTGCGCAGAAACTCCGCCTCGCTCATTGTCAGTGCGTCCACGCATGCTTGCTCAAAGAGGCGCGTGCGGAGGCGCTGCAACATCGGAAACATTGCTCTTTGCGGACGCCCATTTAAGGAAGCCGCTCCACGCTGCCGCCACATAACGAACATGCCGACGCACAAGAGCATATTTGTGAACAGTTCGCGTGAACTAGTGCGCGCTTCGAGGCGGGTTAAAAACATGCGTGACACCAGTATCCAAAAGGTGCGCGCAACTACACAGTCAAACATAGCGTGCCGCAATGTTTCTAAGAGACCGCATTGCGGGCATCGGGCGGAGGGCGCCACGCCCCAAGCCGCAAGGCGGTCTCTGGTGGGCAGGACCCGCCAGCCTCGCAACCAGCCGAAGTCCCTGATATCTGCAGGAAGTGCAGGTGAGGTCAGTTGGCGCCAGCGCGCCCGTCTCGTTTTCTGGAGTTGTTCGCGGGTGAGCTCTGCTACCGTTAGTGCCTCACACACCCTGGAGGGCGGGGTTTCATCAACATCCAGATCGGGCACGCTGGCAGACAACGACGCCAGTGTGCGACGCACATTAACGAAGAATGCCGGCGGCTGCTCGGCTGTAGGGCCAACTACGTGTTGTGTAAAAAACACATTACGCGCTGTACCCAGAAAGTATGCGATGAGTGTTCTCCCGGGATAGTCTGGGTTGTGCACAAGATCGCGTACTCCTCGCAAGGCGAGCACATTGCACATGGTGCGGATGCAAGGTATACCAAACCCACCCATGTACGATGGAAGGCGCATGAACATGCGTGACACAAGTTCGGTTTTGCCCGCCCAAACGAAAGAGCCACAGGCCGAGGTTAGCCTGCGAGCAAACGTGCGCGGTGGGTTTGCGACGCGGGCGACAAAAAAACATGCGGCTAGGATTGTGGACTTAACTACATAGCTGCGCTCTGCCATTGAAAGGCGGAAAGTTGACGCCACCGAGAGGCGTTTCTCAGCATTCGTGCGGAGGTTAGTCCAGGTTTCGCGGGCTACTTCTCCGCTGGCGAGGAATACTACTCCCAGGACTTTCACTCCCTGCACCCACTCCACCTCGCCCGCAAGTTTCGGTGTGAAGGTGCCAAACCTTAGCGCCTTGCTTTTTCCCCTGTTCAATAGGGCCCCCGATATCTCGCTGTACTCGAGAAACAGCCGCGAAAAGGCTGCGTAGCTATCCTCGTCCTTGAGGAAAAGCGACACGTCGTCGGCGTAGGCCGAAACTTTGATTTGGCCCTGGCCAGGCAGAGGGAAGCCGCGTATGGATGGGCTGTCGTTAATGCGCCGGATGAGTGGATCGAGGCATAACACAAAGAATGTTGGAGAGAGAGGGCATCCTTGCCTTATGCCCCGAGTGACTGAGAAGGGAGCGCTCTGGTGGCCGTTTACAGAGAGACGAGCATTCAAGTCTGCGTAAAGTAAGCGCAGCCTGCTGACGATTTGCGGCGGGAATCCGAAGGCTTCGAGGACTCCGAACAGATACGAGTGTTCCACCCGATCGAAGGCTTTCGCCTGATCAAGCGAAACAAAACACCCGGTGAAGCCCGTCCTGCTGGCAAATGTGAACAGGTCTCTTGTGAGTGCCAATGCATGAAACACAGAGCGGTCAGGCACGCTGCTGGTTTGAGCCCGGTGGATTAGGTGAGGCAGGATCGTCCGCATTCTTGTGTTTAGTAAAGATGCGACTATTTTGTAGTCAGCGTTTAAGAGGCTTATGGGCCGCCATGCTTGCGGGTCGGAGGGGTCACCGCCCGCTTCCGGAATGAGTATGATGCGACATTCGCGGAAAGAGTTTGGACGTAACCCATCCGCGAGGAAGCCGTTGACCATCTTCAGGAGCGCTCCTTGGATCTCGTAAAAAAACTTTAAATAAAAACTTGTTGGAATGCCGTCTGGACCGGGAGCAGAGGCCGCATTCATACTCTGCAGGATGGCGTGCAGCTCTTGGCTTGTGGCTGGTGCGCAAAGGTTTTCATGCAACTCTTCAGCTACTCGTGGCAAGTTTCCAAAAAAGCTTTGTAGAAGCCCGTCATAACCATCTTGAAGATTTAGCCAACTGTCCGTAGAGAACACGTTCGAGAAGTGACTTGCAAAGATCGTGCAGATATCGGACGCGGTTTTGCTTTGGGTGCCGTCTGGGAGTGTTACGAAAGGCACAGTAGCGGGAGCGAATTCCTCTGCCGTGCCTGCGCGTACGTGTCGTAGCACAGCCGGGTCTGATATAGGCCGCCCGAGCTGGTGTGCGCGACTAGCTGCCCGTGATGACTGGCAGAGCAACACGTGGTAACGTGCTTTAAGTAGGCTCAGGTAATCGCTCATGGCAAAGGTTAAGGGTGCTCCCCTTTGCACTATACGGATGCGCTTGAGGGTGTCATTCAGTGCATGAGTTACCCGGCGTCTGCGGTCTTGACCGGCTGCCACCAGAGTTGCCTGCCAACGAGCCTTGAGTGTGTCCCATGAATCAGTCGCAACGAAGCTCTTGCACGATGCGGTCAACGCCGTACGCAGTGACGCCATGCTTTACGGGTCCGCCAGTAGGCTCGTGTCCATGCGCCACGTAACAGTACGTGGGGTGTCCTCACCAAAGTCGAGCCTGACTGACAAGGGGTGGTGATCGGAAATCACCGGCGTGCCTGCAGGGAACGCGAGAACTTCGCAGCTGACGACAAACGAAGCGAGCTCTGGTGGAAAATAGAATTTGTCTATCCGACTCGCTGACTGTGCTCTCTCAAACGTCGCTCCAAAGGCATCCCCGTGAAGCTGCACCCACGCGTCAGACAAGCGTAACTGAGTCACGAGATCGCGGAGCGCGGGGGCACCGCAATAACGGCGACCGTGACCCTGTCCGCGGACGTCACGGTCGATGTTAAGTACACAATTGAAGTCACCGACGATGAAAGTGGGGTAGGGATCAAGGAGGAATGAGTCCAGGCGCTCAAAAAAATCAGAACTACTAGTCCGCCGTGCTGGCGCATATACAACCAACGCACGTACCCGCCGCTGGTTTAGTGTGAAGTCGACCGCAAGAGTGCGGCCGTCCAGCCCGAAAGTGCAATGAGCACCCGCGCGCAGGCAGGGGTTTACAAAAACGACACCAACACCGCACATATGAAAATCAGTCAACGAAAAATAAGCAAAAACAGAAAACCGGGTGGTGAAATTCAGCACATCAAGTGAAGTACGGAAGTTGCATTCCTGTAAAAACAGGATGTCGACGCCCCTAGCCCTGGCAAAGTGCATCACCTCTCTCTGTCTGTCTACGGATTGAAATCCCCGAACATTCAGGGAGAGGAGATGCACAATCGCCATGACTGCCAAGAGCATCGACGGCATAGCATACAACCTAAAGAGCGCTGCCATGGGCGGCGCTTGGCGCGCGCGGCACTTTTTTGCTAGAACGTTCGTTAAGAGTCCCTTCGGATTCCGATGATTGGGGGTGGGCGCGTTTGAAGTCTGGTCGGGAAAAGTCCATGTTTTCGGGGCCGTCGGCGCTTGTGGCCTCGCTCACCGGTTGCTGCGTGGTCTTGGCGACGCTCGCAGCTGAAGCCGATGCCGACGCCATGGTCGCCGATGGGAGGGTGTGGCTGGCTGGTGACGGGAAGCGCGCGTCGTCCGCACCTCCAGGAGTCGTCGGTCCTGACACCTGGCCGCACGTCAAGTCGCCTGTTAGGCGAAGCGGCGTGACTTTGTCCGGTACGTCCACCATGTCGCCCGACGCCACGCTCGACTCATCGCCGCTGCTGCTCTCGGTGTTGAAGGAAGCTGTGCGGGGTAGCGGCGGCAAGGGTTCCGCGAAAACAGCACCGAACGGTTCCACCTCGTTTGAAGGCGTCCCCTCGAGCTGCTCCTTCACGGGCACCTCCGTCGCGGGGGTGGGCTCAGGCTCCCTCGGGCTGCTGGTCGTAGGGACCACGTCGGCAACAGGCGTCCGGAGGGTTGGTGTGCTCCGTGTTTCCGCGGCCACGTTGTCTTTGCTCGGGGCTTTCCTCGAAGCGGCGGCCGCCGCATACGACCGTGGCCGCAGGCAGTCCGCTGTGGCGTGGCTTCCACCGCAGCGCCTGCAAGCCGCTCCGCATCCTGCCGTGTCGTGGCCGAACACCTCGCAGCGAGCGCACCGCGGCGTTCGACACGCCGCGCCGATGTGGCCGTCCTGCCCGCAGCGGGAACACACCTTCCGGACGCCTCGGTAGTCAAACATGACGCGGTGGCCCTGGACGGTCAAGAAGTTCGGCACCGCCTGCTTCATCTCGATCCGGACCACGCGCGTCCCGTTGCCGACGTGACGACGGCCCTTGAGGACGGGGTGGGTGATGTCAAGCACCTTGCCGTAGGAGCTCAGTGCCGCCGCCAGCGCCGCGTCTCCCACGAACAGCGGCACACGAAAAGCCGTCACGTGGACCACGGCAGGACCCACGCAGGCTACTGGGACGGAAGTGCCATTTACGTTGAAGGCGCCTTCCACTAGCATCTTCTCTGCCGCCGCAGCCGAGGCCATGGCGACGCAGAACTTCATGCCTCCATGGTGTTGGAGCCTCTCTAGCCCTTTCGGGCCGACAACCGACTCGATGCCGTCGACGATGTCGTCAGCCGTCGCGTCGGAAGTAACTTGGAACTCGAAACAGTGCGCCTTTGGGGGCGGCGCACGGAACACCGGGGGGGGCAGCAGGTCCCGGGCCTCCCATGACGTCACGGGTGGCCGGCTGGGCTGCTGCTTGCACGAACTTCACGCAGTTTGCCCGAGCACCGGCAAAGGCACGGCGCCTGGGCGGGGAGGCTGGTTGCGGAACCTCCGGGCCGCAGTGGATCCGGGGCCCGCCTGCACTTGTCGAAACTTCTCAGCAAGCCAGCGCCGAAAAAACTTCGCTGGTTCTGGACGAGCTCGGGCAGCAACAAGCGTGCTCGTCAATCGTCGAACTACGAATGCCCGCCGCTCGCGGCATCGCTCAATTTAAAGCCGGCAAGGAAACTTCCAGATAGCAGGACAAGATCATCTAGAGTAATCTGGAAAAACCTAGATGCAGCCTTTCATGGCTGCGATCAATCGAGATTAGACTGGTCGCTTCTCGCGTCACGAACAAAAAATGACAACAGCCCTTTCCTGCAGCCTTGAGCGTGAACGAACAAACACTATAATGATACGTGGCAATATCTAGGTAGACACCCAAACCTCTCAATAAGGGAAACAGTAAGGGAGGGAGTAAAGGTTCGAAGCAAGGAAGAAAAAGGTGCCGTAGGGGAAGTCCTTAGAATAACTACAATCGCCCGAGGATCTTTAATGCGCGCTGACATCGCACACCACACAAGAGCCTTTTAAAGCGAAAGCTTTAATATGCAATATTCCGCGAGTTTCGCCGACTCCGTCGCTTTGACCTTGTGAGACATTCAACCGCTTCGCAGCTGTGCCGAAACCGATAAAAAGCGCTCACCCCGCGCGGTGACAGTTAATGTTTGATTGGAATAGGTTTCTCACCCAATGAACGCGGCGGCGTTTTGTGGCGTAAGCCTTTCTTGGTTGCAGACGTAAAGTTGTAGACCTAAGGTTGGGGACGGAAGTTATCCGCATGAACTGGCAGTAACATGTATGGTAAATAAAATAAAATGTAAAGGCTTAATAAAGAACAAATGATATGGACCATATACCTAATAATAAAACTTGAAAGAAGTAAAGATAAAAAAGTACTAAGAAAAAACAATAAAAAATAAAACATAGGAGAAATAAGAAGGAAACGAAATGAGAAATAGAGGAAGAACGAGGGGAAAGGGAAAGGCTTTCTCAGTTCTGCTCTTGAGCAGACAAGTGCAGTCGTGTCATTTTTGCTGCAGAGCCGGGCGTCTGCTACAGCTTTGCCAGTGCTAACGCATGCAGCCCCCATCTCTTTCTCACCATCGCCCCGTACCTTAAAAGGCGATGAGGCTCCTACTTAGGGGGCCAGTTATGCCTTACTTTCCTCAAAATCATCGGATCTAAAACGTCAACGCCAACACCAATGAACACAATGAACACCGACTCCCTATTGCGAGAGAGATTGAAAAAAGCAAGACCAAAACCCACAGGAGGCAGAGAACGGAGCGACCAACGCGGGCGACCACCCAAGCGATGGCTCAGCTCAGAGGGAGAGACATCGAGGAGCCGATCGAGGTCCAACACCTTCCCGCCTCTACCACCAGCCGGCCCACAGGAGGGGGAGAAGCAAGAGAAAAAGAAAAAGAAGAAGCTTTCAGAGACAAGGGGCGGCAAGGTGAGCTGGGCTTCTACCACTGCTTCGCACTCGGTAGGAAAGGGTAGTGACATAAAAAACACAAACAACAAAGACAGTCGTGTCACAGAACCGAAGGACGCGAACAGCGATGCGCTCAGACGCGAGCTAGAACTGGCTCGAATCAAACAAAACGAGCTCGAACGCAAAGTTGAGGAACTGACAAAAACACTAAAGGAACAACAGCGGGAACTCGACATGACTAGAGCCCTCCCAAAACGACAACCACAGGCATCGAACAAAGGAGACCTTGAAACACGAATGCAACAGATGATGCAGCAGATGATGCAGGATATGATGCAGCAAATCCAATCGCAAATTCAACAGATGCAAGTACAATTCCAAGGGCAAATCTCAGAGATCAGAAGCGCTTTTAGAAAACAAAAACGTACCGAAAACATTAGGGAAAGGGCGTACAACCGTCCAGCGCTAACAGCTTTCGCAAGCGAACAAGGCAACAGCAGTAACGCGTAAACATGATCAATACGTATCCGCAAGAACAAGAATATTTAGATATTTGGCAATGGAACAGCAGAGGCTACCGCAAAAAGCAGGCCCTCTTAAAACAATATATAAACACACAACTCACACCTCCTGATGTAACTGCGCTCCAAGAGACCGGAATCAAGCCGACCTTACAAGGGTACGAGGTTTACGGGAGTCAAAACGAAGGTAAAGCGGCCGTCCTAGTCAGCAAAACCATTACCGCCATCAGGCACGATACCATCGCCGACACCGACGTTGAACACGCGCTTGTTGAACTTATTCCGAAAAAGCGAAAGGGACGCAGCACGTTCTTACTAAACGTGTACAGCCCGCCGAGACAAAGAAAAGCCAAACTCGTCGAACTGTTTTATGGAGCGCACAAGGTGGCCAAACAAAATGCACTCATCATCGTAGGAGATTTCAACGCCATGGACAGGAGTTGGGGATACCATAAACAAGACATCAAGGGAAGAACATTAGTGGAAGTAGCGGAATACTTTGGCTGCAGTCTAATCACAGATCCTGCGACCCCCACGAGAATCGGGAATAGCGTGAGCACGGACACATTCCCGGACCTCACCTTCGTAAGGAACAGCAGGGAGTCACAGTGGGAAAGCATGATGGAGAATCTAGGCAGCGATCACTTTATCCTCCGGACACGAATAGCATCCGACACCATAAGACGCCAGATTGGACAGGCGAAAATCACTGACTGGAACGCGTTTCGCGGGGCTTGCAACAAATCTGAAGGCGGTATCCAATCACTGGAGGAATGGAGCGGCATGCTGAGAGAAACGCGACAACGATGCACAAAAAGTCTAACGACAGCAACGCCTGAAGTAGACGCCCACCTCCTCAGACTATGGGAAGCGAGACGCAGTCTCACCAAAAGATGGCGGAAGCAAAAACACAACAGGAAACTAAAACTAAAGATAGCAGAAATTACGGCAAAGGCGGAAGAATACGCGATGCAACTCGCGAAACAAAATTGGGAATAACTCAGCGACTCACTTAGGGGAACTCTAGGCACGGCCGGAACCTGGAATCTCTTAAGAGCACTAATCGATCCGACGAAAATAAAATCAGAAAACAATAAAGCCATCCACCGGTTCATCCACTCCTTCGAGGGATCAGACATCGCCCTACTGGAGAAGGCACGAGAAAAATATTTCGGTGATCACAACCCCCCGCGATACCAAGGAACGTATCGAGGTGCCGAAAACGAGAAACTCGACCGCCCCATAACTGTGGAAGAGGTTTACGCGGCCATAAGAAACACCACCAGAAACACGGCAGCCGGAGCGGAAAGAATCGACAACGCCCTAATCCGCAACCTGAGCGATGACCTCATACAAGAGCTCGTCACCTTTCTTAACAAACATTGGGAGGCGGAGACGGTTCCCGAAGGTTGGAAACACGCCGAAGTAATAATGATACCTAAACCTGGTAAAAACCTACAAATTGAAAACCTCAGACCTATATCACTCACGTCGTGCCTTGGCAAACTTTACGAACGGGTTGTTACTTTCAGACTGCAAAATTATTTGGAAGACAACGACTGTGTACCACATACCATGTTAGGCTTCAGAGCGAAGCTCTCGACGCAGGACTTTCTCCTCGAAATACAAGAAGATGTCCTGCGAAACGTACCTCGGACGGGAGAAAATGTCATAATGGCCCTGGACATCAAGGGGGCATTCGATAACGTCAGCCACGAAATGATCCTTTTGGGCCTAGACAACCTGGATTGCGGACGCATAATCCACGGCTTCGTCAAAGCCTTCCTGTCCGATAGAACTGCCACCATCGGCATAGGAGACCTTCGATCGGAAAAAATTCGCACTCCAAAAAAGGAACACCCCAAGGGTCAGTTATCTCACCCCTACTCTTCAACATAGCTGTGATAGGCCTAGCTCGAAAACTAGAGAACATCGAAGGCATCAGGCATGCAATGTATGCTGACGATATAACAGTCTGGACAAACACGGGCTGTCTCGGAGAGAAGGAAGAAAGGCTACAGCAAGCGGCTTCTTGTGTAGAGCAATACCTCGCAGAAAGAGGACTCTCATGCTCGACCGAGAAATCGGAACTGCTGAGAGTCTGGAGAGGCAAGCAAAACCGGACCGTCCCAACAAACGAGGACCTAAAACTCAACGTCTACATAGAAGGGACGCCCATACCCGAAAAGACAACAATAAGAATTTTGGGCATGTGGGTTCAATCCAGCCAGCGCTATACTCACACTTTTACCCTACTGAAAACAACAACGCTACAAGTCGCACGCATGATCACCCGCATCACCAACAGGCGACATGGCATGCGTGAAGAAGACACACTAAAACTAGTCAGAAGCCTAGTAGTTAGTCGAATCACGTACAGCCTACCCTACCAGTGCCTCAACAAAAATGAAATACAACAAGCGGATGCCCTGCTACGTAAAGCGTATAAGACAGCGCTCCGACTACCACGCAACACGACTACAGAAAAACTCATGGCCCTGGGATTACACAACACCTTTGAGGAGCTACGAGAGGCGCAGCTTGAGTCGCAAAAACTCAGGCTGTTGCAAACAACGACAGGAAGAGCGCTCCTCCAGAGGCTCGGATACCGCGAGCAGATGCGAGAAATGTCGAGGACGGCAACGATCCCCGAAGAGCTTCGCAGGACCCTCAAGGTAGCGCCAATACCAAAAAACATGGATCCCAACCTCCATCGAGGCAGAAGAGAAGCGAGGGCCGAATTCATCGAGAAAACATACGCTCCTCAAGCCACGACCGTGTATACAGACGCGTCTTGGAGAGGAGGAGATACCAAAATCGCTGTAGCGGCGGTGGTCGATTCGTCTTTACGCGAAATGACCAGCGCGTCTCTCCGAGGCTGCACAGCTGCATAGTCCGAGGAAGTAGCCGTTGCTCTAGCGGTGGCGGAGGGCTATAGAACCGGGCGGTCACTAACAATACTTACGGACTCTCAAACAGCCTGCCGAAATTACATGAATGGCAGGATAGGTCGTCACGCGCTCCGTATGCTCCTCGCAGCGAGTGACAGAATTAAAAACCGGGAAGAACAAAACGACAAGATTCGACACAAAATTGTGCGGGTAGCAGGGCACACGGGGGTGGCAGGGAACCGAGAGGCCGACAGGATAGCTCGAGGATACATTACTTTCCGAGCTTCCGACGAGACTGCGGAACTCGCGCCAGCACCCAGGGAATACTCGGCCATACTACAAAACTATAGAGGCAGAAGAATGCGATATCCCCCACCGCACAAATCTCTCAGCAGAGAGGAAGCTGTCATTTGGAGACAATTACAAACAGGCTCTTTCCCAAACCTACATATACTAAACAAAATGCACCCTACGATATACACGAACAAATGTCCCTGGTACGATGAAAAACCTACACTATACCACATCACATGGGCCTGCCAAAACATAGACGTGGTCCCCAAAATGCAAAACCCGAGTGCGGAGCAGTGGGAGACTCTGCTGTCCAGCGACCGCTGCGAAGACCAACAAGGTCTGGTACAGCGAGCTCAACGGGCGGCAGTGGCCAGCGGAGCCCTGGACTGAGGGCAACCGACCACTGATTAGATGCGGACGACTTCGACAGAGAAGGCTCCTGGGGGTAGAACCAAGACGTCTCTGAAGATGCCCCCAAAGCGCAGGAAAAACCATTAGTGTAAATAAAGTTTTCCCTTCCTTCCTTCAATTCCGTGTTCCCGCTACAACGTTCTCAGTGTCAACACATGCAGCGCGCATATGTCACTACCACCACGTAGCTTAAAAGCACGACTGCGGTGTCCACTGTACGAGGGGCCTGTTATGCACCTTTGTTCTGAAAGCTAGCTCTCTTAATCGGTTTCGTAACTAAAGCGCAAATAAAGTGTCCACTGCAACAGAGGGCCAGTTACGCGCCTTTCATTTAAAGCTGCCGCTCTTCATCGTCTTCTTAGTTTAAAGCGCGACTAAGGTGTCCGCTGTTTCAGGGGGGGGGGGGGGGGGCAGTTATGCACCCTTCCTTTGTTTGGAAAGCTCAAGGTCCTTTGAAGGTGAAATTTGGGCCCACCGCGAAACTGGCTTTACCAAGCGTAGGTTTCTCTTTAAAAAATTGGCTTGGGAACCGCTTAAGCACCGCCTTCAGAGTGGAACGCGAAAGCCTGTCCTCGTCGTCGAAAACCATCTAGGGAAACCACAGACAGAACAGAGCCTCTCACTAGTCAACGTTCTGGCTCCGTCAGACAGGTGTGCCAGGAACTGTTGTTGTTCTGACTGAAACTGGAATGAAAAAGAGATTGGATGGGCCCGACTATTAGCTCGAGCTGAGCCGCAGTCGCTGCCACGTGTAGACAGAGGACAGTTGAAAGAGGCGTGAACGGAAGGATTGAAAGAGACGCGTGCCGCAAAAGCACGTCCGCCGAAGAAACGACGCCGGTTGTAAAACAATTTCCCACGATTACGTTACTTCTTAATACGAAATTTGAGCGCAACTCATCAGCTGTTTCAGCTCTTCGATAGATTGAAGCAAATAAATCGAACCAGACATATATATACAATTACAGACAACTTGCTATTTTTCACACATTTTTTTTCTTCAAGAAACACTCCTAAAACAGTTGTTGATTGTCATGAAGGAACCTTTCTTGTCGGAGAAATATATCGATATGTGCTCGACTTGCTGGACCAATGCCTGGATCGCAATGACGAGGTCTATACAAGTATTTTGCGAGGTTGTCACATCGTGGGAGCCGTTACGAGCAAGAGGAATGTAATGTTCCCCCGCATAAGTGGTAAGAAATTCCTGTTTGCCTTTATATGTATACATAAAAGACCCCACTCACCCTGCCTCCGTGTACGTTTCTGTCCAATAGCGGAGTACCGGTAAGATGCAGTTCTCATTTACTTTTCTCTTGAGGAATATTGCCAAACTGCCATTCGTGATCTGAGAGAACGTGCCAAAAGCGCTCCAATCGATTCTTATTCCTTCAGTTATTTCACTGTTGCGATCTACATCTGCGGTAACTTCATCCTAAGTAGGCGCATTAGCTTATTGCTTCCAGCATCTCGCCACGAATTGTAAATTGTTGTTCCCTTCGAAGGCTGTTGAACATTACCTTGGTTTTCTGCATTTTAATTTTTAGATTCTTGTTGGACACTTTATGTTATGTACTTAATCGCCTAAGTGACTTATCATGGTAATGTTATCAGGGAATCGGAGATTACTGGAGTACTCTCGATTAACTCTCATCCCCAACTGTTCCAAATCCAGGCCTATGAATACCGCCTGTAAACAGGCGGTGGAGAGCATTGGCGACGTCGTGCCTTTCTGCCTCACACCCCTTCTCATTGGACTTTTATTGCTGAATATATACAGGCCTATGGCAGATTTGCACACTTTGTAGGTATCTGACTATATTTTACATAAGGCTCTTGAACACCCTGATTTTTCAATAGCTTATTCAAATGCTTTATCTCAGTCTATAAAGGCTACATATATAGGGGTTGGTTATACTCTGCGCATTTCTCTATCACCTGAATGATATTGTGAAAATGGTCTATCGTCGAGTACCCTTCACAAAGTCATGCCTGATCATTTGCTTGATTGTAGTCTAGGTTGTCCTACGCTATATAAGTGATCACCAGAGTAAATTCTTTATAGGTGACAGTATTCCTTTCGGTCTAATCTTTCAAATTCTTGTCACAATTTTTTATCGATTAAGATAATATTACCGTTTTTTCAAGCTTCTCTAACGCTCGAAGTCAAAAGGCATTTGTTACAGAGGGTAGCTACATTTCCTAGTGCAATCTACACGTTGTCCCTCTCGCATGTGGAAGGTGTGGATTTCGATCCGCAGTGCCGCCGGGTACTCACCGGTGATGCAATGGGTACATGCTTCCCCTGGCCTGGGGCTCGGCTTAATTGGGGTGAAATGCTTGGGAAAGGGGTCTTCAACCCCACTTGAGAAAACGAAAAAACCTTGAGCAATGGTGCTCTTTGGTCGCAGATTCACTAACGCCATAAAAATTCAGTATCATCACTATCACCACCAGCATCATCTCAGCAGATCTGCTGTTACCTGATCGTCACCAGCTGCTTGGCTACTTTTCATTCCTTCTAAAGCTTTCCGTACTTCCCATCTCTTTACTGGCTGGATGTGTGAGTGCTGTGCGCTAACACCTTTCTTATTAACATCCCGATAACATTTTCTACTGAATAGGTTTCTGTGGAACTCTTTGGCTGCTTTAGCTATCTTGTTCCCATTTCTAATGACAGTAGCCTCTTTGTGTCTTCAGGAATACATATAGTTTTACTTATGCCTAGTTTCCTGTTCACTGCTTTTAGGCTACCCCCATTATTTAGAGCATACTGAACTTTCCGCATTAAAGTTCTTTGTGCGTGCTACCTTGCGCATAATGATTGACTGCGTTAGCTCTGCCAGTTCTACTCTGTCTGTGGGGTTGGATGTCTTCATGCTCTGGCATTTCTTAACCAGACATTTCTTCACCTGAGATTACTTGTCGATATCCTGTAGAAGCGAGAAAAATCATCCTCGAGGAGATGTTGCATCACATGGACCACAGACCATGAGAATGTAAAAGGGAGTACATCCCAGTATGTGACATCCCTCAGATGTTATAAGTAAGGATATAAGTATTTACAAGTCTGCAGCTCATACGGAGGTCAAACGATAACTGCAGCCCATAGGAGAGCTGCTAAGGGCTTCTAATGCAGCATCTATTTTCAAGGATGAAAAAGTGCCACTTCACTGCAGTTTCGATTGCGATGTTAGTATGATTACCATAAAGAATTCAATACAAAGGCTGCTGCAAACCTGTGAACTCACTCTGAAACTCACTTCTTAATGCGACTCCGCAAAAGTGAGCAGGTGATTCTAGAGCACCGAAGCTGCAGCCGAGAAGAAAAATAGTCAACCCTTACCACGGATGGTATGTTCCGGGTACTTCGCTCGTGTGCTATTCGCCAGCGGTTGGGAGGAAATAGTCCCTGCTAGCTCACTGCCTGTTTAAAACTGCATATTTTCCTCAAGCAACCGCCCTGGAACGCTCTAGAGAATCCTGCTTTCCTCCGAACATGCTGTTGTGCAAGAGCACTTGCAACGAAAGTTCCTGGAAACGGTTGTCTGCGCAATACAGGGGCCGTGCGTATTGGCGCAACGGCAGTTTACGTCACTGCTCTAACAGGGCTGGCAACAAGCCAGCATGTGACAGGGCCTGGCATAAACCGCCGCGGACCAGTCTGATGATGTCACCCTCCTGACGGGGGCCCCACTGCACAAAGTCATTATTTGGGCGTGTTGGTGCGACATGAAATAAAGTTGAAGCGCACAGCCAGACGAGGATGGTCAAAGAGACGAGAAACAAACGAGCGCTAACTATCAACAGTTGATTGTGAACCGCGAAGCAGCATATAAAGGCTAATCATGGCCGGTAATCACACGCGTGCAGTCCGCAACCATTCAATGACGACGGAAGTATTGCAATTCCTTTCGGGTGAAGAAATGGACGGCGAGGGCACGCAGTTTTCCCCTAAACTATCTATTATCTCTGCTTCGAAGATTTCACGCATTAGTTGGCAGGCACTTCTGGTGACAATGGTGAATTGTTCGTATAAAGGTACAGAAAGGTGGGCAAGTTGGTTATTACTATCCATGGTAAAACAGCGCGGAAAAAACACGAGGAGGGAACAAACACGACAACACAGCGCTCGTGTTGTCGTGTTTGTTCCGTCCTCGTGTTTTTTCCGCGCTGTTTTACCATGGATCGTATAAAGGCACGCAGCTGGATTTCGCACAGGGTTCCCTGCGTTCTGGTCGGAACTGGGTGCTTCACTGGGGTCGTCTATTGGCTCACGCTTTCTACAGTGCGCGTCCAAGAATGCTCCCCAATTGTTCCTTTCATTTCTACCATATTCATAGAGGTGGTCTTTAACACACCTCCCTCTTTGTCCTACATATGTCTTGCCACATGAAAACGGTAGGTTATACATGACCGATTCCGCAAATTTGTCGACCTTGTCCCTGTGCTACATCTTGCACCCAAGCTTGTGAGTGTCGCCTGGCTTAGTCATTTTGGACAGTTTTTAAAGCTTATCCAGAGCAGAAAAACCACCCGGACACTCAACTTTTGCCCAATCTTTTTTAGTCGATGGGACAAGCCGTGTATGTACGGAATCACCGCAGTCTTGGGCTTCCCACCAGAACCCTAGAAAGCGTCTTGCTGTGTTGAACACTTCGGCGATACTTGTCAGCATCGCGGAAGCAATGCCTTCCGCGATGCTGACAAGTACACGAGTAAGATACCCAGAAGCAGACAGCCGGAAAATTTCTTCATCGAAGCTGGCGGCCTGAAGTTCTGGGCAGGACTTTTGCAAGGCATTAGAAAGGCATAATTTTGAGATGCCCTTCTTAACAATTTTGGAATGAGCCGATCGTACGGGAGCAGTGACTTATTGGCACGAGGTTTGTACTGCCAGTACACCTGTTCGTCATGAAATAAACGTCTAGGATCAATGAATCTGATGCTATAATCCGAAGGCAGACATCTCGTGAGTTATTTCTGGCGACCCTAAGCCCGTGGGTACGAAAGTTAGTGTGTTATTAGCTAATCATTCAAATGAGTCTGAACTGCAGACTATAAATAGTATGAAGTCATCTACGGATCTAAAAACTTTCGTTACATTAAAATCGGCGAGTCGGCAGCTAAGGCTGTTGTCAAGTTGTGCTAAAAACAAATCATCAAGAATGGGGGCAATGCAAGATACTCTATATATTCCTTCCTTTTGCAGATATGGCCGCCCATCCCACTCTATGAGAGGAGATCTAAGGTAAAGACTACGAAGTACCAAAAAGCCACTGCCTGACGTACCGGACGCGTTATGGAAACCAACGTTACCAAACCTATCAATTGAGTCTCCAACACAGCAAAGCAATTCAGATTGCAGCAATGAGTACAGCAAATCCTTGATATCTCCGGAAAAGGCAGTGAGGCTCTTATAGGTTGACGACTTCATATAATCTAAAACGACGTCGGAATCCTTCACCTGCTATGGATCATCAATATGTGAAAGGGCCGCCGCGGTGGCTCAGCGGTTATGGTGCTCGGCTGCTGACCCAAAAGACGCGGGTTCGATCCCGGCCGCGGCGGCTAGAATTTCTTTGGAGGAGAAATTCTAGGGGCCCGTGTACTGTGCGATGTCAGTGCACGTTAAAGAACCCCAGGTGGTCGAAATTTCCGGAGCCCTCCACTACGGCGTCTCTCATAGCCTTAGTCGCTTTGGGACGTTAAACCCCATAAACCAAAACCAAACCAATATGTGAAAGGCTGAGCTTTTCCTCAAGAAATAGGGCAACTTATTTTTGCCATGTGCCGTTTTCCGAGGCAATTTCCCTGAAGGCGTCTACTTTGAGTTTTTTGACACTAAAAAGACTTCTATACAATTCCGATTACTCGTTTCAATGCACTTGACAACAGTACCTAGCTGTAACCTTTTGCACAGCTTTTTTCCTTCTGATTTTGGTCTGGTTACAGAGACTTCTTTTCGAGGATAAAGCATTTTAAGACTGCTTCTAGACCTTTTTTCATTGAATGATCTGTGGGACATAACAGCAAAGCACCCCCCCCTCCTCCCTCCTTGTCGGCGGGGAAAACACAGAGGGAGTGACATTTAAGAAAGATAAAACCAGATTCAACGATACCTTCTATGTAGGAGCCAGGACGTGTTTTAAGACGTCCACACTCTCGGACACAGAGCAAGCAAAGGCCTACCCCACGGCACGCCTGGAA
Source organism: Amblyomma mixtum (assembly GCF_055824585.1). NCBI lineage: Eukaryota > Metazoa > Arthropoda > Arachnida > Ixodida > Ixodidae > Amblyomma > Amblyomma mixtum. Next base: position 51,895,243 of record NC_143015.1, read on the forward strand.
ATTTGTCGAAGGGGCAGCAGGTCGGGTGCAGCCTTCCTCTTCTCAATGGCGAGCTTAGGTCCCCGGGATCGCACCTGCAGCACATCTTGAGGCAGGCACACTTGCTCGAGAAGATGGATGGAGCCTCTGGACTCTGCATGCTTCACGCGAAGCCGGCAATGAACTGAAACAATTCATCGCCGAATTGCTCGATCGACGAGCGCCGAAAACTCACGGAAGTCTCTTTGGGTCGTAGACGGATCCAAGGAGACACCTAGTTGCACAGCCAGTAGTCTCCTGTACAGCCGGGCCAAGCGACACCATTCCAACTTCTGGATTTTGCATATGCGAATCCCATGTCTTATAGAGGGAATAAACTCTCAGAACAATGCTCGAACATCGTCCGGCAAAATGCTGTTCCGCAAGCAAAATGCATGTGAACGGGCTTTCCTCACCGAATTTTCTTTTTTTTTTGGGCGGGGGGAAGGAGGTTAAACGAGTACGCTACGAAGGGGGCGTGAATGTTTCTGCTCGGAACATTAACTTTGCATAAAGTCAGGGATTGCTGGTAACCGACAGCGCAATCCATTTCTCCAGCAAAATCTTGAAAATTGCTCTAACCCTCTTTGGATTCCTAACAAACATTCCTCAGTTCATCATGGAGAAGCCGATGCCGCGGAGAAGGTCGACCGTAATTGAAGTCAATGCTTCTCGCACAAACACTCCGTCACAGCACTGAGATTAGAAGTTGGTTGAAACAATTTCGGCGACACGAAGGATAATTTTTGGGTTGGCAGATTTTACACGGGCATTGTTTAGCCTAAGGGACAGAGCTGCACTTTTCCCAGGACAAAGTTTTCAACCACGAAGCATCAACGGTAGGACATATGAACGCCTGGAAGACATGGTCGACGACGCGAGGCAGCACCTCCTCCTCTCCCGAGAGCCGCAGGCAGGCCATTAGAATAAGAGTTGGCGCAAATTGCAGTTCGAAGTTGGTGGTCTGGTATCGGACCCGCATAGCGATGCACAAACACGTTTTGCCCCATCCTTTGTAAGCCGATAGAATGGGCCATAAAGGGTCAAATGGAGGTCCAACCTTCCATACCAGCTCTGATTGCACCCCTGGGCAATATACGGCTCTCCTCAAGTTTTAGATACGCCGGCGTGGTGGTGGCGGTGGTGGTGAAAACATTTATTGAGAAAAAACAGGAGGTATGTTTGGATCAGCCCGTAAGAGACCGATCCTTACAAACACTAGGTGCAGGTCCCTAGTATGGGACCCCAGTGGCGGTGGCCGCCGCACGGTCGCGCCCGACTAAGGCTTGTTGGGCCTGTAAGTCGTGGCAGCCGAGCAGGGTCGCCTGCCAGTCCTCCCGGGTTGTTTTGTGGATGGGGGGAATAGCGGGGTTGGAGGGGCAGGCCCACACCATGTGATAGGTGTCAGAACACACTGCACTACAGTGTGGGCAGCTGCCGCTAAAGGAGGGGTCAAAATGTTTTAGCGCTGCCGGGCACAGCAATGTATTGGTGAGAAGGCGGAGAAGGAGCCGGTCATCCGCCTTCTTCAGGCCTTTACATGGGCTAGGGTAAAGGCGATGACAATTTTGATTATATGTTGTAATATCTTTGAATGTATAGACCGGATTAAAATCGCGTTCCTGATCGGATGGGGAGGAGAAAACAGCCCGGTGAGAGAGCGCGCGGGCGGCTGCGTCTGCTGCCTCGTTTCCTGCCAACCCCTGATGAGCAGGGGCCCATATAAGTTAACGGTGTGCGGGGTCCGTATCCCGGATGCAATTTTGGTAGATTCGATAGGCTAGGAAGAGAGTGCAGCCTTGTTCGACGTTACGACAGGCCCCTCGCGAGTCGGTGATTATGTATTTCGAATCCGAATGTGAGGCCGCGAGAGCAATCGCGACCTCTTATGCTTGTGTTACATTGCTGGATCGGAAGGTGAGGCCGTTAACTGTGTTGCTGTTGGGAAACCACCGCGACCGTGTACCATCCCCAGTGGTGAGCACCGGAGGCGTCCACGTAGTATAGACCTGTTTTGTTGCTACTATGTCGGGCTAGCGCTTCCGCTCGTGCCAAGCGCCGACCATTATGGTCTTCGTGTGACATGTTTGCTGGAAAAGGCCGCACGTGGAGGGCACGTCTCCACAGTTCTGGGATGCGAAACCTGTCTTCCATTGGAGGGGTGTGTCGGATGTGGAGTCCAGCAAGAAGGCGGCGACAAGACTCCGTTAGCGAAAGGCGCCTCCCTGAGCTCCCGGAAAGTATTCACCACCTCAAGAGCCATAAGCCGGCTGTTTGAAGTAGTGATGGGGAGGTCAAGGGCCCGCTTAATAATTTTGCGAAGGATGATCTCAAGCGCATCCTCCTCTTGTTTCCGTAGGTGGAGATAAGGAGTCGAATAGAGAATCCGACTGGTTACAAAGGCGTTTGCCAGCCGCAAGGCATCCTTACTTCGTAACCCCGAGCGTTTGTTGGAAACTCGGCGGATCATGCGGCCCACCTGGCCGCCCACCTTACGGAGTTTGGCCAATGTAGTGTCTGGCCGTCTGTGTTTGTTGATGTAGAGTCATAGTACCCGTATCTCGTCACTTTCGCGTATAGGACCACTCTCAAAAGAAAGAGAGATTTTAGTTGTGCACTTTGGTGAGGGGCGGAGGTGCACAAATTGCGATTTTTGGCGAGAGCATTGAAGATCGCTGCGGCGGGCGTAGCGGTCTACTGTCGTCGCCGCTGTTTGCAGGCTGGTTTCAATGTCCCCTGTGCTACCTTGCGGGGCCCACAGGGTGATGTCATCGGCGTACAGGGGGTGCTGCACGCCGGCAACACCATCCAGTTGTGCCGGCAGGTGCATCATAGCCAGATTGAAAAGTAGTGGTTAAAGTACCGCCCTTTTTGGGGGTTTCCGCGCGTGCCGAGTAGGTAAGGACCTTGCTCTGTATTTTTTATTCGGATGTAGGATTGACGATCCATTAAAAATTGGCTTATGTATCGGAATGTGTTGAGGCCACAGTCGATCTGGCTTAGGTTAGTGAGTAGGATCTCGTGTCTTACATTGTCAAATGCCCCTTTAAGATCCAAGGCGAGTACTACCAGGTCATTATGGGGGCATTCGAGGGGGTCAAGGATTTCCTGACTAAGTTGTAGTTCATCATCATCATCATTATCATCATCAGCTTGACTACACCCACTGCAGGGCAAAGGCCTCTCCCATGTCTCTCCAACTAACCCTGTCCTTTGTCAGTTGCCGCCACTGTATCCTCGCAAACTTCTTAATCTCATCCGCCCACCTTTCTGCCGTCCCCTGCTACGTTTGCTGTTACTGGTTGCAGTTACTGGTCTCTTACTTCATTGGCTTTGTGCAGTCTAGATATGAGAGGACGTACATAACAACAGTTGAATAAAATAGGTATATTCCTCTCAGAAACCCCCCGCATGGCGGTTTTTCGCTGCCATGAGGCTGTTGTCATCTCCTTCCGAGGAAGAGGAAAAAAACGGAACACTGCTTATAAATTGGTTTCGAGGAAAGGAAGGGCGCTGTAACTCTGACTCACTCACTCCTCGGCGAACGCCTTCACCGCGCGCAATGGGCCTTAACCCGATCACCGCCAACCATTCGCTAATATAGCCCATGTCAGCAGTCTAGAACAATAGACTCTACCACCAACGCCTCATGCGCCCATTCCTACCGCCACCTCACAAACAACTGGCGATTCAGGAAGCCAGGGACTGGAGGCAACTCCAGACCAGCATCTTTCCCAGTCTACAATAATACATCATATTCCCAGGGCGTTACCGCCCCACCTGCCCATGGCGCGCCAGTCAGCCCACAGCCTACCATGTAACATGTTGGTGCATCGGGCACAAGCCCCCTCAACTCGAAACGTATGGAACAAGTTCGTCAGGCGCGGTTCGTCAACTAGTTCGCCAGGCGCGGGCGGCAGCGACGGCTGCCTGTCCTGAACTATGCACTCCATCCACCTGTCAGGACCCTTGAACCTTTACAACTGTGCATAATAAATGTTTACTAATACTACTACTACTTCTAAACCGTGCCATGAGGGAACGGCGCTTGGTGGCAGAGAAAAGGTAGACGGAAAAAGAGCCCTAGAGGAGACTGACAGGCACACAATAAACGTTATTAACTGAGTGGGAAGAATGGAACCCCTCATAATGGAGCAGGTCAACCGCGACGGAGGGCCAAGAGCTTAGCGTCTATGTGACCCACTCAGTCCATCGGACGAGCCGAGCTGGCTCGAAGGTGTGAATCGTGGCTTCCCAATACTCCTAGGTAGTGATTAAGCGGAAAGGGGTGATAGGGTGGGCCCACATGATGTGGAATGGGATAGCGTGCCCAGACCAGAATCTGCAGTTCGGAGGGTAGAGGGCGGAGTAGATATGGGAGAGAAGAACGAGATTTGGAAGGCGTGCATTTCAACCTGGCGCCAGCAGATTTTGTGCTTGCCGGATAGCCACCTGTCGGCCGGTGAGTGAAGGTGTCGGTCGAGTCGGTAATTCAGGGTGATTTCCTGGAAAGCGGGTCAGCCAGTCCCTCGCTGACCTCTCTCCCTGGCGTGCATAAAGGCTCGGTCCCGCCTGGAAATAATGCCTCGGCCGTGTGTGTGGGTCACCTCGTTCCTTAAGAGTTCCCGGAAGAGTGAGCGGAGCCCCAGATATTCTGGATGGTGTGTGTGTGTGGGGGGGGGGGGGGGTCAGCCTGCAGGAGGTGGAGGTTCTTGGGAGAAGGCCGCCCTTTAGAAAAATTATTTATTGCGGCATTGGGGTTCCTGATAATAATTTTAGGGGTTGGTTTAGAGGAGCTGATCGCAAGCATGATGGCTGCCTCACCGGCAATATCGCAGGAGGCAGTCATGGCGGAGGCAGACAAAGTGGGCTGGCCTATATGGTCCATAACTGCGACTGCAAAGGCGCTTTAGTTGCATTACTCGCCGGCACCTACATGAGCCACCTCCCCATTTTTGTCATATCGCTCCTGTAAAGTCTGCACCCGTTTCTGCCGTCGATCGGCATGGAAGACATGATGCCGGTTACGGGGAAGGGGGCTAATGTCTACGCATTGGTAAACTGAAGGGGAAAAGAGGCAGTGGGGGAAAGAGCGATTTGTCGCGGATACCAACATGGTTGACGATGTGGCGGCCCGTCGCCGTGCCCGAGAGGCGCTCATACTCGTATTTTCCCACTATGTGGGCTTCTGTAACTCCCGTCGCCCTGTTGTAGAGATCTAGTCCCTGAAGCCGGGCAGTAGAGGTGCCCGGGGCGGGCGTAAGAATGTTTTGTATGTTTAACGGATGAAACTCTCTACCTTTAGAATCTGTATCAGAAGTTTTTATTAGTCAATCATTTGAACAATGTACAATAATATGCAGAAGGAGGTCCCATAGTCGAATGACTGAAAGGGGACCTCCTGTTCATAATAACATTGAGTTAAGTAAACTAAGCGCACCAATTTAAGAATGAAAGATGATACCGATTCAAGACACTATACAAACATTTGCAGACAAAAAACGCAAACTAAGAAACACAAACTAAAAAAAAGAAAAAAGGAACAAAATAAAAAGAAAAAACGAAAGAAACTAATGGTCAACTGTCAGCTATCAGGAATTGTTTTAAGCTCCGTTTAAAACTAAATACTGAACGTGAGTTTTTAACATTCAGAGGTAAGCTGTTCTATAGTAAAATCGATGAATATTGAACAGTTTGCTTGTCTTAGTACGAACTTTTGGTAGGAGAAAATTGTTGTTAGAAGTAAACCGGATAGTGTTGGAATTCGTGAGTGTGGAAGATAAAAATTCAACTGTTAGTAATTGGTTGTTAATGATTCTGAAGAACAATACACCTAAATGAAATTGGATTAGCTCTGAAACAGTTATGATATTGTTCATATATAGTAAAGCTCTGAGATTAGTAATGAACGTGCTGGATGTAATAATTCTTGTAGCTTTATTCTAGATTACCTGAGTTGACGCAAGGTGAGAGCTGTAAGAATTACCCCAGCATGTTAAGCCGTAAGTGATGTGATTTTGTATAAATCAGTGATATAATGCGATCAATGCGTTAAAGCTAAAGTAGGGTCGTGCTTTGACAAGAATTCGTATCCCGCGTGCCATTTTTTCTTAACATAAGTAATATGGGCATGATACTTCATATGGTTATCGAGGTGTACACCAGGGAACATAGCAATGTTAGAGGGAAATATAGTTTGGTTAGCGATATTAATAGACGGAATAAAGGCTAACTTTCTTTGGTGGGAGCTGAATACAATGAATTATGTTTTAGAGGTGTTAATATGAAGCATATTATCATTACACCACCGAATGATATTTTGTAGGTCAATGTTTTGTTTAAAAATAAGACGAGAGATGTCGTTATCGGAGCTAAATATAGTAGTACCGTCTGCATATAAAATGCATTTTGAGTATGACGGATAATTAGGTAAGTCATAAATATATATAAGAAACAAAAGTGGACCTAGAATGTATCCTTGAGGTACACATATATTAATAATTTAGGCTTAGGAAAAATGCTCGAGATGCAAACTGTTTGACTTCTATCTCGCAAGTAGCTATTTAGAAGGATTTGCGGTGGTCCACATATACCTATTGATTCAAGTTTAGCAAAACGAATGTTGTGGATTAATGTGTCAAAAGCTTTTGTTAAATTAAAAAAAAACTGATGCAGCGTGAAGCCCTTCATCTATTGCATTCTTTAGTTGGTCAGTAAGTGTAATGAGGGCAAGATCTGTCGAAAAACCTTCTTGGAATCCGTACTGATGAGGGGAGAGGATGTTAAACTTATTGAGGTACTTAGTTTAACATTTTTCAATTAATTTTTCGATAACTTTGCTGAAAAACGGTAGTATGCATTTGGGTCGTTAGTTCGATGGTAGTAAGCGGTCACCCTCTTTGTAGACGGCAATTATTTTGCCTTTCTTCAGTTCGTCTGGAAAAATTCCCGTCTTAAAAATAGATTAACAAGAAAAGAAAATACATCTCAGATTAGAGGTGCGACCATTTTGATGTGGTTGGGATGAATATAGCCAGTACCGGGACTTGTTCTTTTCTGATTATTTATAGCAGTTAGAATTTCGTCGGGTGACGTTGGAGATGAAATGCGGCTAGCCGTTCTGACATGGCGAGATGGCGGTGGTGGCTCGTTAGCGAAGAATAAACTGCTAAAGACTTCAGCTATTTCAAGTGGTTGATCGTAGTCGACGGCGTTGTGTAAAATCGTGGATACTTGGCGATTTCGTACAGTTCTATTCAGAAATGTATTAACTACTTCTCATTTTTTCTTTGCATTGTTACCCGCTTATAAACTCTCTGCTCAAAGTGCGCCCGTTTAGCCGCTTTTAATTGAGCCGGAATGTTGTTGCGAAGTTTTTTGTACCTCATGTGTAATTTCTTGTTGAAAGTATAAGTTCTCACGCTTTCGCAGAGCAGATAACAGTTTCTCTGATAGCCAAGGATTATGTGGAAAGGCTACAGCCTTTTTACATTTCATCTCTTGCGAGTAGGTGCCTATGTAGTTTGACACTAGGGGCAAAAATTTTGAAAAGGCTAGCTCTGGATTGGTAAGTGATTTAATTACAGACCAATCGGTATGTTTAATGGCATTAATAAAGTCATCTTTTTGCATAACCATCCTTGTGCTAGAGGCTGAGCTGGGTTTCGTATTGTTATCGAAGCGGATAAGTATAGGCCGGTGATCAGTAATGTCGCTGTCAAGAACACGAGCTAGTGGTGAAGATAGCAAATTGAAGAGAGCACGATCAATTAGTGAGCATCCTCTGTCATGGGCGACACGAGAAAGAATTTCAATGAGGTGTTCAAAACCAGAACTCTGGAAAGTGCTAGTGTAGCTGACATACATTGTTGATGTTTTATCCAGTAAGTTAATATTGATGTCGCCGATAATAATGGCATTTTTGTTTTCTAGTGAGATAGCATGCAAGGTATGATCAAGGGCTGCGCAGAAATCAGCTACTGATGTAGATGGTGAGCGGTAAATGCAGCCAAATATGAAGTTTCTCTTTTTCAATGCCAAGACAGCGGTTATCTAATTCAATCCAAACAGATTCACACTTAGGTACAGCTAAGGTGATATCTTGCCTTCAAATGTGTGTCAGTTCTGCAGAAACATACATGGCTGCACCACCGTGGCTCCAGGTTTGTCTATGGCAGTATTGTGGTAGGTAGTTAGAAAAACAAAACAGATTATTGTCGTCAGGAGATAACCAAGTTTCGGTGAAAGCAATTAACGAAAATGCGCTAGAAAGTGCAGAAAGACAGTTATCTAAGACATCAAAGTGCTTGCGGATGCTTCTAGCATGAAAATGAATAGCGGAACGATGGTCATTCAAAAAGGACTTTAAGTTAATTGTGTTCAAAAGAGAATCCTTGGCTCTTTTATGGAGGAGAAAGTAAGCGAAGTCGAAGGAGAGCCCTACTCCATTTTAGCCAAGTCAGGTTCGGTGCGAATGCGTGGAACATTGCTGGTAAATATCTTTCTGGCTTTGATCTGGCAGCTATCTGTCCATACGAACCTCCAGTCTTTTTCTTTCTTTTTCTTTAGGGCTTTGGAAAGCAGACTCTTGTTAGCTGGTGTCTGGTGGTCATTAACCAAAAGAGATGAAGCAGAACCGTTGCCTGATATTCATATATCGCTAAAGCATAGTTTGGCTTTACGAGCCTTTCTGACAAAATGAGCTTTATGCACTCTAGAGTAGAAGTGGGCCATTATATGTTTCTGGTCATTTGTTTGCGTGGGTACGCGGTGGACGATTTTAAAGATCTGTAGGACAAATGGGACTACCCAATTTTTCTCCTATCACTTCGAGGATAGATACACAGTCTCCCCTTGGAAGCATGGGACATCTTTGACCTGTACAATGTTCAGACGGGAGTATTGTTCCAGCTCTCTTAGTTTTAGAGACAAGGAGTGATTCTCAGCTCTCGCACCTTGTTTTCTTCAACTAATGCGTTATTTTCGATTCTAAGTTCTTCGACCGCAGAATTCATATGCTCAGCACTGGACTAAAAACAATCAACCTGTTTTTTTTTCAGTTCTTTCACATCCACTCCAGATGCCTGCATACTTAGCAAGAACTTGCCTACTTGCCTACAAGAACTACTTAGCAAGAACCTTGTGCTCTATCTTCAAGACAAAGCAATCGGTTGAAACCACCCTTGTGATTTGAGAGCCTCGACTGTATGGTGTCTACTCTCAACTTCAGCTATAACTTTTGTCCTCCTTTGGCGGCAACGCGTTCCCTCGTAATTTTCACTGACGGTTCTGTGGATAAGACCGTGGAAGCAAGCGTTGCTGCTTTTCGGAAAACTTCTTTGAATACTGCCTGGTCTCTATGCTTTATTGAACTCATGCCCCCCCCCCCCCCCAGTAGCACAAACGGGGCTCGGAATTGCGGGCCCTCGCGGGCCCCACACGGGCAGCCCATGGGGGCCCGATGTGGGATATGTGCGGGATTGGCAACTCGGCATCGCGCGGGACCTACAGGGGCAGCCCAGTGGGCTTGCTACATAGGACCAGCAGTGGACCCCTATGGTCTGCATGCATAAAACGATACAGGGGGCTTTCCTCGGTCCTTTGTGGGACCCATAGGGGCAGTAATGGGCTTCTTAGAGGGGACCTCCAGGGGGGCTTAGGCGGCAGTGCAGCGGGGACCCGCACGGGCTAGCCCAAGTCCGGCCCACATGGGCTAGCCCAAGTCCGGCCCACGTGGGCTAGCCCAAGATCGGCCCACAGGCAAACACACATAGACCAAGAAAGAGACAGGACACACACCAGCGCTGAATTCAGCGCTGGTGTGTGTGTCCTCTCTCTGTCATGGACTTGGTGTGTTCGCGCTGTTAAACCATCATTATGAATATACACTAATTCGCCCAATCTGGACTTCATCCACAGGCAAAACAGTGTACTTTTGCTTCTCAACCGGTTTTCCTTGGGTGATGGCTCCCCCGCCCAATTGCTTCTCCTTGTTAGAGACACCTCGGTGCGCGCTATCTTTTTTCCATTGAACAAGAAACGCGAGCTGTGATGCATTACGGGAAAGGTCTAGTATTGGACAGTCGCAGGTATTAAGCGACAGCGTAAGGAGCTCGTTCAGGTGAAATCCCGGCTCCGGCCGTCGGAAAAAAACCAAAATTCCTGTAAATAGAAAAAGAAAATAGCCCCACTGCGCCAGGTGGGCAAGTAACGCGTATGCCACGAAGCTTTTTGTTTGTTCTTTATTCCCGTAGGCCACGGAGGGTAATTGCTTCAGGCGTGTTTGAGCGACACCCATTGAACGCGTGGTCGGGTGTATGGCTTAGTAACCTGTGTTTGGAATGTGTTCTGGTCTGACAGTAATGAAAAAAAAAACAAATATTGGTGTGGTGAATGGGGGCTTTACGTCCCAAAGCGACTCAGGCTATGAGGGACGATGTAGTGAAGAGCTTCGGAAATTTAGACCATCTGGGGTTCTAAAACGTGCAAAGACATCGCACAGTACACGGGCCTCTAGAATTTCGCCTTCATCGAAATTCGGCCGCCGCGGCCGGGATCGAACCCGCGTCTTTCGGGTCAGCAGCCGAGAGCCGTAAACATTGAGCCACCGCGGAGCCAGAGAAATATTAATATGCAAATTACGCGTCAGAAATTGGACAAAATAAAAAGGGGTGTTATGGTGCTTCAGTGTACTGGAACAAATGGTGTGTATGTGTACAAGTGGCGTAGTATGCCGTGCTCTGTAAGCTAGATAAGGATTGATCATAGGTAATCAATAATTGGGATTGTATTCGACGATCGTTATCGGTAAAGGGATTGTGGATTGGTAATCGCTAAGAAATAAGAAAGGGAAAAAAGACGAAAAGAAGCTACCGAGAATCTCACGCAGCAGAAGGTGTACGTCACATTACTTAAAAAGAGATAATGCGTGCAAAAGAAGACAGGACGAAAGAGAAGGCACGGACAAGCCAGGCGTCTCATGACGCCTTTCCCCGAGGATTGGCAATGCTCAGTATCATGAATGCACCTCACGCCTTTCGTATTTGAATCAATATTGTGTTTCAAATGTGTGTCGTAACATTGTTGGTGTTTAAACAGGTTTCTCGGACGATTCCAATGCTTGCTTGGTCATCCTCCTTTATTTACGGCACATTCCGCAGCATCGATTCGATGCGAGATGTTTGTTCAGGGCCTTAAGCTGCTCCCCCTCAGGACGCTCGTCGCTGATTGCGCTCGCACGTATGCACCATATGCCTGTGAAAGAAAGAATACACACCACAAAACTAATTTTAGTCTTGTTATCATGAAGGACAAGAAATTTCGGTATGTAACAGAGAAAATTTTTTGGTATTTTGTCTCTCTACGCTGTGCAATCTACAACTGGCTGGTTCAAAAAAGACACTGAACAACTAGAAAGTTTCTGTTGACGCCGAGCATATAACTGAGACGGCGGCAGTACTCAGACAACAGAGTGATTTCAAATGCGTACTTACGTCCTAGGAGCACGACGTCGCCGTCATAAAATCCACCTTCTCCGCCGTGGCCTCCACCGCTAAAATGTCAGTAAATGTCACTGTTCACCACTCACATCTTTTGGACCGAAGTTATTCAACACTGAGACAAGGACGACAGGGTTCCACCATACTTGCACTGGACGTACACATGGAAGGCGATGTCATCTTCGATCGTGGATTGATCAAGCAACACGAGGAAAGGAACACAAAAATGTATAACACAAATTCAACGACGACTAGGGAGTGCGAGCGTGTTTTCGCAGCTAACTTCATCCCTTGACACTCAACCCAACCGCAGAAAAGAAAAACCTGTTCCAAACAAACGCAGGAAAGGCCGGACACAGTGAACAAGTAGAAGCGGAGCCCCCTCTCCACTTCATGCAGCGTCGCGGGGAATGTTCGGTAGTGGGCTGTAGCAGAGTTTTTAGAGGGTGTTGGCTGTAGAGTGAGTGCCTCCGCGCCATTTCGGGGAAGGGGGCTGGGAGGGACAGGACAAAGAGGGGCCCTCGGGGAAGGAACAAAGGCAGACAGAAAAGCCAGGGTTGAGCAGGTTTTTTTTTTTTTGAGAGTGGACCCAGGAAAAGCAGGGAAGGCGGTGGTGAGAGGGGAAAAAAACTTGAAAAAAAAAAGTGCGCAAAGACAGGCTACTCGTGTGACGTTTCTACCGGAGTTTGTTTTTATTTTGTTCTCTCTTGCACTGTACCTTTTCGCTAGCTAACCTTTTCTTGTTCGTCGATAGAAATGTCGGTGATTTGTGATTAGTATCTGTTCCTGATAGGGTGAAGGGTGGGGCAGCTCGCGATGGCGCTTGGCCAAGTTGCGTTATCAATGTGCGATCACTAGACGGAGAAGACGCGCAAAGAATGCGTGCACAAAAACCAAGAGTTTTGTGTCTTGATTGATGCATCGCTACAGACTGCTGCTAGCGGACATTAAGAATGCTGCTGCAATTAACGCGACAGTAACAAACCTTTTGCAGCCTCTGGCGCAGTCGCCGGAGGCTCGCTATGTTCATCAACCAGTCATGAATTCCATGCGCCACATGTTGCATGGGGACGACGAAAGCGCTTGAAGTGCTGGCGTAATTGAAGTGCCTTGAAACAAGCAAGAAACCTTATCCTGGCAGCTTTCTCCGCGGCGACCGTAGCACACCAGAAAAAAATACAATGCGATACACGCAAAAGAAGCACCAACAAATCTCAGAAGCGGGTTCTTTTGTTATTACGGCGTTCAAAGAGCAGCTCTTCGTCAGAGTGAAACGTGCAAGGTTTGCTATTTGGTCACGCTTAACCCTTTTACCTCTGATGTAGGATATGCAGGCAGACTAAATGCGAGAATGTCAACTCTTCCCGTGTACAACTAGTGTACGTGTGACTGTCGATAGGTTTTGCCCGGCAACTCGCTAATGGCGCATGATTTTCCTGCACTGTGATTTACGAAGGCTGCTGGCGGATATATTATAACGGAAAACAGGGCGACAGGTCGCTAACCAGCAGAATGCAGCAGCCAGGCAGCCAGCGCGAGACACTTCAACGTCTTCGAAGACACTTCAGCGCCACCTGAGAACACCAGGTGGCATTACTCCCCCTCCCAACAAAAAAAGAAAAACGTAAAGGCGGGGTTGCAGTACGGGCAGTGGAAAGAGAAAAAAACAGCATAAGGACACAAAAATGTACAAGGAAGGTGGGCGAAGGTGTCCCACGTGAAAACTAGCGGAACACTGAGCGTACTATCCATTACCGCGTGAAGTACGGTTTCATGCGGACAACGTGCACAACCTCAGAGCGGGGTGGGCGACGCTGAGGCTGCACAGTCCCGTCAGGAAGAACTTCGTAGGTCACTTCGGTGCCGCGGCGCAAAACTCGGTACGGTCCAAAGTAACGGCACATCAGTTTTTCAGATAAGCCTGGGCGGCGTACCGGGGTCCACACCCAAACTTGGTCACCCGGATGGTATTCGACGTGCCGATGACGGAGGTTGTAGCGGCGCGCATCCGTGCTCTGCTGCCGCTGAATGTGAATACGGGCAAGTTGACGTGCTTCCTCGGCGCGCTGAGCGAACTGCTCGGCGTCTGGCGTGAGTGGGTGGTCATCAGTGTAGCATGGAAGCATTGCATCCAGCATCGTCTGAACGTCACGTCCGTAGACCAGACGAAATGGTGTAAATCGGGTCGTCTCCTGGGTGGCCGTGCTGTAAGCGTATGTGACGTACGGGAGAATCTCGTCCCAGGTTTTGTGCTGCGAGTCTATGTACATTGCGATCATGTCGGCGATCGTTCTGTTGAGCCTCTCTGTGAGCCCGTTCGTCTGTGGGTGATAGACAGTGGTTTTGCGATGGTTCGTGTGACTGAGCTCGAACACGTCGCGCATGAGTTGTGCCGTAAACGCCGTACCTCGATCAGTGATTACGTGGGACGGTGCGCCATGACGATCTCAGATGACGTACCGCGCTGCACCGCCTTGGTTTCCGCATACCTTGTTAAATAGTCGGTCGCGACTATGACCCATTTATGACCGGCCGATGACACAGGGAATGGGCCCAGAAGATCGATGCCGACTTGATCAAACGGCGTCCGAGGCGGTTCAATAGGTTGGAGCAAGCCCGCTGGCTTGAGAGGAGGCGCCTTACGACGTTGGCAATCGCGGCAGCCTCTGACGTAACGCTGGACGGCGTGAGAAAGTTTGGGCCAATAATACGCCTGGCGCACGCGTGCGAGTGTGCGGGCAAAGCCCAAGTGGCCGGAGGTCGGCTCATCGTGACAAGCAAGAAGGACATCGGCGCGGAGATCTGCTGGAACGACGAGGAGGTGCGCTCGGTCAACAGTGCTGGAGTGTTTCTTAAACAAAATGCCGTTCCGGAGGCAGAAGGCCGGCAGGTTCCTAGAAAATTGTCGGGGTACGACAGAAGCTCGGCCCTCCAGATAATCAATGATAGGTCGCAGGTCTGGGTCAGCTCGCTGTCGGGTCATTAAGTCTAAGTCGTTGACAACTCCAATAAAACCACTCTCGTCCTCTATGCTATCATCCGCTAACCCGACGGGCCAATTGGGCCCTGTTCATTTATTTTTGATTGGTTTAAGCCTGATTGATGCTTTATAGCAGGTGCAGGCTACTTCTCATTCCACTTTATTTTTGCCTTTTCTTTCGATTTGATCATGGAATGAGACTCCGATTGGGGCTAGGCGCCCCGATGGGTCGCGAAGATGGGCCAGCCAGCACAACGAATGGTGGCCGGTAACTACTTAGAACGGGCGGCCGTAGAGGTACGGACGAAATTTCATGGTTGCCCACACAACCGCAAGGCATTCTTTTTCTGTGGTCGAATAGTTTATTTCAGCGCGAGAAAGCGTGCGGCTTGCATAAGCGATGGCCCTTTCCACGCCACCTTGGTGTTGGACGAGTACGGCGCCGAGGCCGACGTTGCTCGCGTCGGTGTGGACTTCGGTTGCAGCCTCTTCATCAAAGTGCGCAAGAACAGGGGTTGTTAGCAGTCGTCTGCGCAGCTCGGCAAAAGCCTCCTGCTGGTCGGGAGCCCACACGAACTGTGTATCATTGCGCGTGAGGTGGTACAGGGGTGCGGCAATCTTTGAAAAGTCGGCGATGAAGCGGCGGTAATATGCGCACAGACCCAAAAAACGTTGCACACTGTTCTTTGTTGCAGGAACAGGAAAGTTGGCGACGGCAGCAGTTTTCTCGGGGTCGGGCTTAACGCCATCGGCACTCACGAGGTGACCGAGAAACTTCAACTCTTTGTACCCAAAGTGGCACTTCTCGGGCTTTAGCGTCAAGTCGGCCGATCGGAGGGCATCTAATACTGTCCTCAGGCGTTCAAGGTGTTCGGCAAAGGTTTCGGAAAATACGACGACATCATCGAGATAAACCAAACAAGTTTGCCATTTTAGTCCAGCGAGAACGGTATCCATCATCCGCTGGAAAGTTGCCGGCGCTGAACATAGCCCAAAAGGTAGCACTTTAAATTTGTACAGTCCGTCGGGTGTCACGAACGCCGTTTTTTCGCGGTCCAGCTCGTCGACCTCTATCTGCCAGTACCCACTCTTTAAATCAATGGAGGAGTAGTACTGGGCGCGACGAAGTCTGTCGAGCGAGTCGTCGATACGAGGCAGCGGGTAGACGTTTTTTTAGTGATGTTGTTGAGTTTTCGATAATCCACGCAGAAGCGAAGTGTCCCATCTTTTTTCTTCACCAGCACGACAGGTGAAGACCAGGGGCTGCTGGAAGGTTGAATTATTCCAACTGAAAGCATCTCCTTGACCTGCGTTTGGATCACCTCGCGCTCCTTCGGTGAGATACGGTACGGCTGCTGATGGATAGGGCGGGCATCGTCGGGCGTAATGATGCGGTGCTTGAGAAGAGCCGTTTGCCGGACTTTCGACGAAGAAGCGAAACAGGTAGCGTATTCGAGAAGGAGGGCACGTAGTTCTCGCTGTTGAGTCGCCGAAAGGTACGGGCTGATGTCAAGAGATGGGCGCACAGGTCTAACAGCTTCGAACGCGAAACATTCAGAAACCTCCGCTAAGGGGTCGGCAAATGCGATGGCAGTAGCACGAAAAAGGTGCCGGGGCTCGTTAGAGAAGTTAGTCACCAGGAGCTCAGAGAAGCCGTCGGGGAGATGGATGAGACTTCGCGCTGAGCAGATGCCGTGGGTGAGCAAAAGGGACAGGTTGCCTTCTGCGACCGCTGTCCCTTCACGTAGTCCGTCGCAGTGAACACTCACAAAAACACTGGCGCGTGGCGGAATCCAAACGCTCTCGGCGGATATTCGAAGGGCGGCGCGGCGTTGACAGTCCTCGGAGTAAACATCAGCTTTCTCGGTAGAAAATGTGACAGTGCGCTTTCGGAGGTCAATAATAGCCCCATACTCCCGGAGAAAATCAACGCCAAGGATGCAGTCACGGGAGCAGTCAGGAAGAACTAGGCAGCTGACAACAAATGTGGAGCTGCGAATTTGGACTCTTGCTGTGCATAGGCCAAGCGGAGTTACGACATGTCCGCCAGCCGTGCGAATCTGCGTGCCGCACCATGGCGTCATTACTTTTTTAAGAAGCGCCGCTAGCTTTCCGCTTAAAATCGAGAAATCAGCGCCAGTGTCAACCAAAGCACTAACCTTATAGCCATCGAGAAGCACGGGTATATCCAACGAGAATCGATCTCCGAGTTCAGGTACTGCAGTCGTTGCCTTTAAATCGCGGTCGGTCGCTGTTCGCGTTGTCGGGGGGTCTTGTTCGAATCGATTGCCAGCGGCCTCGCCCCCTGAGGTCGCTCTCTTTAGTTTTCCCGGCGAGGACTTGGCGACCGTCTCTGCGCCATCCAGGAGGAGCTTTGGGGCTGTGGCGAAGGTCGGCGTGGTGATGGAGACCGAGACTTCCGCTGGGGAATTGTCGCCATGCGCTGCTGGGTTACGTAGTCCTCGATCTCCCGGGGTCGTTGACCTCTTGGTGGACGGGGCATGTGGATAGGGAACCCCCGCAGCCCAAGCTGTCGATACGGGCACTGGCGATACAGATGACCGGGTTCCCCGCAGTGAAAGCAGAGACGCCACCGATCTGGAGCACGCCACAGGTCCGTCTTCCGCTGGGGCGATCGTCGATTGTCGATGTAGTACGTGTCGGGGTGTGCGGAAAACAGCGAGCCTTGACTGGACGGAGGAAACTGCGCCGAAGAGGGCGCAGGACGTTGCAAGGCTTCAGCATACGTTGGACGACGGCACTCCGTGGGTAAAGCCGGCGGGGCAACGGACGGGAACGAAGGTCGCAAGGCTTGAACCTCTTCGCGGACGAGGCTAGCGAGAGAGCCGGCCGTCGGCAGGGGAGCACCGAAAAGCGCCTGGAGCTCTTCGCGCACAACGGAGCTGATCAGGTCGCGGAGATCAGGGTTAGCCCCGAAGGCAGGAAGCGGCTCTGTAAGTGAAGCGGCGAGTACCGGCCGGTCGTAGGTGGTATACCGCCGCAGGAGCATCTTCTGCATCGTGACCGCTTCCGTGAGAAACTCAGCAACAGTCCCAGGTGGACTGCGCACGATCGAGGCCAGCGAAAAGTTGCTCCTTAACGCCGCGCATGAGTTGGCGCACCTTTTTCTCTTCGGGCATGGCCGGGTCAGCTCGCCGGAAGAGCCGTGTCATATCCTCCACGTACATGGCTACAGTCTCATTCGGCATTTGAATGCGAGACTGCAAAGCCCGTTCAGCCCGTTCTCGGCGATCCGTGCTGGTGTAGGTCTCCAGCAGGCGTCGGCGGAACTCGTGCCATGATGTTAGCGCATCTTCTCGGTTCTCGTACCACGTACGTGCACCATCCTCCAGGCTAAAGAAGACGTTTCGAAGCTTGGCTGCGTCGTCCCACTGGTTGAACGAGGCCACGCGTTCAAACTGGACCAGCCAGTCTTCGACGTCTTCGAGCTGACTGCCATGGAATGGTTTGGGCAGTCGCGGATTCTGCAAGGTATAGTAGGCTGCAGCTGGCATAACAGGTCGATGGGTGGGTGCTCTTGCAGACTCCAACAGCCCGTGTTCGGGAGGTAGGCCTTGGTTTCTCCGGCTAGCACGGTGCACAGGGGTGTCCACCAGCGAAGGACTGGAGCCCAGGGTATGCGGAGGAGTATTGGACATATACAGGGATCTTACCCAGCACCTCCACCAAAATATGTAACGGAAAACAGGGCGACAGGTCGCTAACCAGCAGAATGCAGCAGCCAGGCAGCCAGCGCGAGACACTTCAACGTCTTCGAAGACACTTCAGCGCCACCTGAGAACACCAGGTGGCAATATACTAGCCGTTTCCCGCACACACTGCATGTTTTGCTACTGCGCAGCTCACGCTTAGGCCTTTTCTACCAGATATGTACGATACAAAATGTTGGAATCGCAGTTGTGCCCATGCCTAGCCAATATATTTTCCATGCAGGACCAATTTAGGCTACAGGCGGGAATACTGGTGTTAGCCAACACGCAGCCCAATTGGTTCCGTTAGGGCGCTGCACGGGCAGCCCCTGTTGGGTGTGCCCGCACTTCACCGCCATGTAGCCCCATCTTTTATGCACACGAACTGCACGCAGCCCATGCTTACCCCTTTCATACCCGGTGAAGACATCGAAATGGCAAATGTGCCCATGCTCAGCCCACGCGGGACCTTCGCCGGTGTTGCTAAGACAGCCCAAACTGCATTCCTGAAACGCTTCGCCACTGTGAAGCCCATAGTTTAGCCCCTGTATTTCCTACGCGGGACCCATGTCGGCTGAAGGCGGGAATACTAGCTCTTTGCCCACACAAAAACACTGCGGCTCCCTCATGGTGGTGTACGGGCCGCCCCTTTTGGGGTTGCCCGCGCTTCACCATAATAGAGCCCGCATCCTAGCCCGCGTGTATCTGCGGTGGGACCCAGGTGGGCTGCCCAGTCTGTTTAAGCCCATGCCTAGCCGACGAGGGTCCCATTCGGGCACGAAGTGGGAAGCCCCAGCGTTTTGTGCCAGCACTGCACCCACGGGGGACCCCTGTGGGTTTATTGCGGGCATCCACCAGCCCTCATTGCCCATGTCGGACCCGCATGGGCCCTCCACCTTGTGCTACTGGGGCCTCTGCAACAGCAGAAATCGTTGCAATCCAGGCGGCTTTACAGAATATCGAGTCTTGTCCGGCTCAACCTGTTGTTATCCTGACGAAATCAAAATCTACCGTTCAAAGGCTAGAGCGTGGTTTCCCTACTGATGCCTTGTCCCTCAGATGTGCATAATTTGCACATCTGAGGCTTTTCTATACGATTCCACTGCGTGCCATCACACATACGTGTCAGGCAACGAGGTGGCAGACAGTCTCGCACATAAAACGCTGTGAGGTAATGCATCAAGAAAAGTCACTGAAGATGCCAAGGGCCTCTTCAGAGAAACGGTTGTCGGCCATTTTAGTGCCCCGTAAAGTTCACCAAACAAGCCATGTGTGACGAAGGAGCTAGAAAGATCCCAGGCTGCATTACTACATCGCAGTTACGCGGGCTCTGCTCTTACACTGCGTAGATTATTAAGAGATTAAGACACGTCTGGCAACATCTGCGCTCTGTTCCACATGGGGTGCGTGCGCCGATATAGAGCATTATCATATACGCGGTCCAGTGTACAATGGGGAAATGTATGTGTTGCTAGCTTCCGTCAAGATTGCAGGGGCAATAGGATTTGACGGACTAGTTGGTCCATTTCTGAATTAAAGATTTAACTGCGCGAAAGGATTAGGACAACAGGAGACACATGCACGGCACTCAGAAGCGCAGACTAACATTTTTATTTTCAGGAAAACGCACGCCGTATTTAAGCGCTCTCTGTGACAAGCCGGTACATAGCACAGGATAAACTCAAGATTTTGCCATCTTCGAATTCAACCCTAAAACATGAAAAACTTAAGTGAAGCTGTCACTGAGCCGGCTTTCCCTATCAAAGAGTGAAAAATTGTCTGCAATGCATACATGATTACTAAAAGTGGAACCAACGAACAGGTAACACCTCATGACGAGATGAAGCATCGATATTTCTAAAAATCAACATTCACAAAACATTCTACAGCACTTGAAGCTTGCTCAATCGAAAAAAAAAATCCGTGAAAAACAAACAACAAAGTACCAGGTCAAAACCAAGAACTCACCATCTCTGCGACCTTTATGAGAAGGCGGCGTAAAAACATTGAGAGCAGTTAAGAACACTACGTCATGATGTGCAACCACAGCGAGCATTCGTGCATCATGCCAGAAGGTTTCGTCGAGAACGCAGTGAAAAAAGCTGAAGAAAATGTAAGTCTTAAAACCACATTGAAACACCCAAGGACCTCCAAACTGAACTAAAGCTACCAGAAAACTTTGAAATTCATAATGCATTTTCTATACAGGAAGAAAAGAGCCTCAAAGAAAACCGACCCAAGCCGAAAAAATCTTACTCAAAGGTTCTTCCGGGCCTCCAAGTCTGTTGAGCCTCAAAAAGAGTGACAAAAGACTTGCCAACCGGGCAACCTATACGAAACCATTCAAAAGAGAGAATTATTCCGAGGTCAGATTATAGACGTCTTGCTGACGCATTCGTCTGGTGTGCCTATGTGAAAGACTTCTATAACTAATCTTTCTCATTTACCCTTTGCCCTTGCCAGAAACCTTTTCCTTTCAAAGCATGGTGCACAGTCTTCGTTCTCGCATTTCTTGCAGTGCTCAGCCACGGATCCATCTGTTTTGTTGTTCACGTTCCGCCTGTGCTCTTGCGCTCTTTCGTTAAAACATCTTCTAGTTTGTCCAACGTATACCTTACCGCAACTAGCGGAATGCTGTAATCCACACCTGATACACAATCAGTATACTTGTTTTTGTGGCTGATGACGCATTGGCTCTTCTTTTCCTTTTATTGCATATTTACACACGCCTTTCACAGTTTGCATATGGCTGAAAACACTACACTGACGTCAAACTTCTTGGCAATTTTCTTCACATTATGTGACAGTCTGTGGATGTAGGGCATTACGTTGACAATTTTCTTCTCTCCTGCAGGTTTTTTCTTCTGGCTGCCTTTCTTTAGTTTTTGTAGCATACTCTCCCACACGCTCGCGATGACATCAGGTGGGTACCTAGCTGAGCGCAATCTTTGGAGCTGCCATTGAAAATTATCATTAGCTCTGTGCTCACATGATTTTTTCAAGGCTGATGAAATGCACGTGGAAACGATTCCTCTCTTTACTAACATTCAATAGGCGCTGCTGTAAGGGAGCAGCACTGTTTCCGTTCTAGGCTTGAAGCGCCAGCAAATCTTGTTTTCCGTGAGATGCAAGGACAGGTCAAGAAATTGTAGGCGCTTATCTGTTGCCGTCACACATGTGAACTTGAGGCCACAAGAAACAGAAGCAAAGGACGCCAAGACATTGGGAGTGATGTTGCTAAAGTTATCGCCTTTGGGTGCATTCAGGAATACCAGATAGTCGTCAGATCAGATCAGGCAGATCAGACAAATACGTCCGCAAGATGTCTATATCCCTGACCTCGTAAGAATTGTCTTTTTTGAATGGTTGTGAAGCTTGACAGACGTGGAGCCCCGGAAGAACCTTTGAGTACTATTTTTCCGGTCTGGATCGGTTTTCTTTGAGGCGTTTTGATTCCTGTGTAGAAAATGCCTTATGGCTGACAAAGTTTTCTAGTAGCTTTAGTTCAGTTTAGAGGTGTTTGGGTGTTTCAATGTGATTTCAATGTGCCCTCGATGAAACCTTGTGACATGATGCACAAATGCTCGCTGCTGTTTTAGATCATAACGTAGTGCTCTTCACTGTTTTCATTCTTTTGACGCCGCCTTTTTATAAGGGTCGCAGAGATGGCGCGTTCGTCTTGGTTTTGACCTCGTACTTTGGTCTTTGTTTTTCACGGTTTTGTTCGATTGACGAAAGCTTCAAGTGCTGTAGAAAGTTTTGTGAATTGTTGATTTATAGAAAGATCGATTCTTCTTCTCGTCGTAAGGTGTTTCCTGTTTGTTGCTTTCACGTTTAGTAACCATGCATGCATTGCAGAGCATTTTTCACTTGTTTGATAGGGAGGGCCGGCTCAGTGGCAGTTTCACTTATGTTTTTCATGTTTTAGTGTTGAATTCGAAGATGGCAAAATCAAGAGTTTATCTTGCGCAATGTACCGGCTTCTCACACAGTGGGCTTAAATATGTGCTTGAGTTTTCCTGAAAAAAAAATGGCAGTCTGAGCTTCTAAGTGTCGTGAATGTGTCTCCTTTTGTTCTAATCATTTCGCGCAGTGAAATGTTTAACTTAGAGGTGCAGGAGGCCCTGAAAATTCCGTTCAGGACATTGACTACCCCGCGCGGAAAACAATCATGTAGAAAGGATTCTTCATGCCTTCTTTTAAGTTCCTCCGCGACTCCGATTTGGACTCCAGATGGTGACTGCAAGAGTTTACTATTAGCTGAATTAGATGATCGTGTTCAGAGCTGTGTAGATCATTGAGACATCAGGAATGTTCCTGATTTGTGGACATTCTTTACCATTGAAATGTCGCACGGTGGAGCAATTGCCAGCCGAATCGGCAAGACTATTCCTATTCTGGCAAGCTAGCAAGCCCCCCAGTAGCTTGCAACAATCCCAACCCTGAACTTCTTAGAAAGAAGACCCTGCTTGGTTGATTATCCTCGAACTAACTCGCCCGCTACCTCATTGACCCTGATTGCGTCATGTGCCGAAACCCATACGATTTAGTTTTAGCCGATGGTTTTTGCTTCTTGGTACCTTTTTCAGTATGCGGGCTGCTGATTTGTCGACTGAGCAGCGCATGCAGTTCCTACAATTTTGTATGGAGTACTTAGGTATAACAAAATCTTGTTATGTTGCGTTTCTTTGGACGATTGCTAAAGCAATGGCAGCTTCTTCAGCGGCTTCCTTGCTTGGGCTGGCTATCGTTGCGCTTGCTCTTTTAACGCCCCCCCCCCCCCTTCACTGCCGGAGTCCGTTGCTACGACGACGGTCTTGCGCTCGTACTTGTCCTTCTTCGCTGCATCCTTGTAAGCACGCCAAGATTGTCTCGAAATTTCCTGTCGAGGGCCGAGTCTCTTACTCGCGTTGTCTTTTCAGAATTGGATAAAACAGCGCAATGGAAGAGGAGACAAGGGAAGGACAAACACCAGCGCTTACTAAGAACCAAATTGTTTACGGCTACAGGAAAAGCAGATATAATTGAAATGCCACAAGCAAAAACAGAAGAAAAACATGAGAAAAAGATACGGCAGAACCACTCAACCTGACTGAAAACAGGAACGTCACTGATTAAGATACGCATGTTCCTTAGGTAGTAGATTTATCGATGGGCTGCTGGTACGGGTGTTACCTAGCTATTTAATATGGCAGGCCTCCGAAGTGAGCCTCGTGGTCTCATCTTTATAACGGGCCACAATAGTGGTCCGACTAAAATGCGCCTCGCAATCTTCACACTCTGCAGAATGCAGTGCAAGATGGTTTCAGCGTGACTTGTTCTCTATATGTTTTGCGTGTTCACGTAGTCGATCGTTTATGCAGCGTCCCGTCTCACCGATGTAGAAACTGTCGGGATCTTGTAAACGACACCAATACGACAGGGGACAAACTTCCGCCTATGCGCTTGTTCTGCCAACCTTTTTTGCTTCCATCCTCGTTTACACGTTTGCACAATCCGCTAAATTTATTCCTGGATGAAAAAATTAGCCTAATGCCTCCTTTGCTCACGGTTTTTTTTTAGTTTGCGCGAGTCTTTTTGCACACATGGGATGCATGCTGTTTTCTTTCTTTCTGCCTTACCCGCATCGGTGCGCTTGATCTTTCGCAGACTACATTCAACAAGTAGGGACTCAGCAACAATTGAAACAATCTTGCCGAGGTATCGCACTGCAGATAGCTTGTTCACCTGTGAGTATAAACTGTCTTTTGTCTGATGCACACATGATCTTTGCAGTGCGGCTCTAGGCAAGCCTTGACGATTCGCGCTTAACAATCTTGGAGTGAGCCGACCGCTATGGGAGAAGACTCTTCTTGGACCGCGGCGCGTATGCCAAACAAACATACTTGTTAGAATTGTCAGTTCCATGTCTAGAAACTTCAGCCCCCTTAGCAAAAACTAATACGTTTGGAATATACAGCGGGCTCTTTAGATTGTATTTTAAACATATTTCGTATTCATGAATGCACTTAAAATATGTAGGAAATACGTTCCTGAAATTTCATGCTTGGTATGCAAAATATATTCTTAAAATATGCCACGAATACCTCACTAAAAGCATACTTCGAGCACATTTCAAATACATGAAAAAATATGTATGCAATTTTAGCATCTTGTCAGTGTATTAAAAATGTATTTTCGAAAATATGAAATTACTTCATTCAAAAGATAACTCAATTCTACAAAACGGGCAGTCCTTGTAAACATATATATAGGCAATTTTAGCATCTTGTCAATGTATTAAAAGTGTACTTTCGTCAATATGAAATTAATTCATCCGAAATATACTTCAATTGTAACAAACGGACAAGCTTTTTAAACGTATTTGCAGCCCATTTCTAGCTGTCGTTGAACAGTCGAG
Organism: Amblyomma mixtum; assembly: GCF_055824585.1. Classification (NCBI taxonomy): domain Eukaryota; kingdom Metazoa; phylum Arthropoda; class Arachnida; order Ixodida; family Ixodidae; genus Amblyomma; species Amblyomma mixtum. The sequence continues at coordinate 51,919,849 of NC_143015.1, forward strand.
TGCCAGCAATCGCGTTTCGGGATATGGCATATGCATGTTGTCAACGTATTTGAGGTGCACTTCCGTAAATACGCAATTAATACGTCGAAACAATACTTAAATTCTAGCAAATTGGCAGTACGCCTTAGCATATTTGCAGCACGCTTCGAGCTGCCTTTGAACAACCTAATGCTCGAAATGTAGTTTGGGGAAATCGCATTTTGGTATTGGCAATGTTTTTAAAGTGTGCGGGACGAGAACGCCTGCGTTGTTCCCTCGCTATGATTACTGTGTTGCAATGAATTACCAACCTGCCGAACCCTTTTCTGTTCTGAAGTCCTTTCGTTTATGTTAACTTCTAGCAGGAAGGTAATCACCACTTGTTTACACTACGTGCGGAGAACTTGATAGCATGCTACCGGCAAAGACGCCTTGGGTATTTCCGGGCCAGAATATGCAAGCGAAAAGGACCACGACCGGCTTCTTTAGACGCCCGTGTATCTGTTGGTTGACAGTTGAACTCCTGACCTATTTCTTACGCAAGTTTCGAGCCTCCCGATTCGAACGCAACCAGCAGGGCATTTCTGGAATAATGTTTGGGGCCGCAGTCTTAGTGCAAAAAACGCCTCACCGGGCAAGATAGTGCGTCGCTCTTGGTAGGTATATATAAGGCAAGCCATGTATAGCGCTTGTGGGAAATATACCTGTGGCATTCGATTTGCAGCCTTCGGGCCGCGGCCGTGTATCTGTATTTTTCAGCCAGCGTTCGTTGCGGCGGACGCGGTTGACGCGCGTCTTCACTCTGTCTTTTACTCTGTCCTCTTATCTTTCAACTATCTTCTATCTGCACGTGGCAGCGGTGGTTGCTCGGCGTGAGCCAGTTGGCAGGGCTGTGCACTTTCCTTTTCATCCTTCTCTCAGTCGCAACCGCAACTAGCGCTTGTCGGAGCATTTGTTGTTTGCTGAGGCACTTCCGTCGTGATTTGATGTTTGTGCGCGGAATTGGTGCGCGGTCTTCCTCCAGCGTGCTTCCAACGCGCGTTTGGACCCTCCTGAACTTTTCACTTCCGACACTGTGTGTTTCGGACACTTGCGTTGCTTGTGAGTGCATGTATGTGTGTTGCACCGGGCGAGATCGGTCGCCGTAGTGTTTCTTTTGTTTTGTAGAGGGACGGAGGTCCCTTGTATGCTCCAAGGTCCAAATAAACTTGTCTTGACGATGCTGTGTAGGTATCTGCCGTTCCTGTGCCGTCACGTGACCTTATGATCTCATGTACATCGTGATTGATGATAACTGCGCTTGTACAATTGGTTCTGCAGTTGGAGCATAAAGCCGTCTCATTCTGTGAAGCCTACTAGCAGACATTTTTTAAGCCGAAGTGAATATATTTATCATGTATTTAATCTATATATTTAATGCATTTCTAATGTATTAAATGTATATTTTTAGTATATTTTTAATGCATTATAAATATTCTAAGCTGGCCGAAATGTACTTTTCAAGTATATTAAAGAATGTTCAAAATAATATTCGTAGTCTACTTAGAAAGAATTCGTATTGCAGTTTAACCAAAGTGACAGAAAAATGCGAAATAATTATGAAATTAATAAAATATGTTTGAAATACATTTTAAGCACATCCCCTTTTTCTCTAACGACCCATTACTACAGGGGAGCTCTGAAATCAATTGGAAGTCATTTAGCTCATAACAAAGCACGCCGAAAATCTCTGCAGCAGTATTGTAGAGCACTGCAGTAGGCTGCAGTGCTCTACAATATTTACAAGTGTGGGCGTACAGTTGGATGTGGTCCTTTCTGAAAAATGGAACTCCAAAAATTGTTGCGCTTTGAATGTTTTGTTTTTTCAGTCAAATGGATTAGATTACTTCTTGAAGCAATTTTAAATTCTAATGCAAGTCGCTGGAGTTTGTCTCGTGATGACGGTGCTGATGTCCCATGAATTTGATATGACTTTCTGCATAATGGTATAAGCTTTTCCAACGCACTGAAGGTGCCACCTGCCTTCGCGTTTTATCTGTGCAAAAATACACACTAACGCAATGAAACAGAAAAATAAAAGCGATGGAAGTCGTAGTCCCGTCTCAAAACGTTTATTTCGCCTGCTAAAAAGAAGTGCGTCACATCTTCTGGCGGGCCTCTGCGTGAGGCAGGATTACTCAGATGTGAAAGAACTCACTAACACTGATTCTTTTTATAAAGAAGATACTTCTGCGGCCCGCAGTACTTTTTAAAAGCGTCCACGCATTTTTGTGGCACGGAATCCTTGAAATCTCTCTTTATCCACAGTAGGCAATCTGCGAAAAGCAAAATACATTCAATCACTGACTGTTTAGTACTGCTTGTTTCCTCAAACCACTAATACAAAAGGAAGAAATAAAGGGATGTTATTCTTCCTCCCTTTCAGTGACTGGCTGGGCGCTGAAGGGGAGGAAGAACCGCGACTTCTGGTCGCCCAGCTGGTCGACATGCTCGGCCTGTAAATTATGGCCGAATAAAGGTCTTTTACTACTACTACATACTCTAAAAAAGATATATGGTTATACCTCCCTCTGAATTCTTCCCCAAGCCTTCGTGAGGCAAAGCTTATCGACGCCGGGGCACTCAATGTCCATTGTCCGAGAGCAACCAGAAACAGAGAGCGGGGCATGGTTGCCGTTCAGTGGTACGGTATGAAAGCATTTACTTGTAGGCAATACAAAATCACAAGTATGCTTTGCATGTTGTGTTATGTAGGGAAGAAAAACAAGATCTAAGCACACAATCACTTCTCTTTGAAACTACAAATTTTGACTGCTTTAATCGTGCTCCGTTGAAAACATATTTGAAAAGCACCTGCCTTGTGTACCTACACCGTTTTTGAAAAAAAAAATGTTGCTGCGCAACAGCTGAGAGACGAATTAACGACGTAATGAACAAACGACAAGAGTAGTTTGCACACAACTAATTATTTGGACTAACAGGAGAAATATATACCAAAAATACACCAACCGCGCAAACAAAATCTTCTAAGCAAAATCAAAGCATGTCAACGACAGTTACATTAATTTACACGCGTTACGCGTGTTTTTCTTCTTAATTTGTTTTATCAATTCTATGCTGGCGGAAAAGTTTCATGGATTGTGAAAACCACGGCTAGTAGCCTTGTCGTTATATTTCGTTTTTCCTTCCTGCAATATACAGCCACGTACGGAAGTTGGTCGAAGCGCAGAGCCCCAAAATGTTCCTTGGGTCGGAAACTCATACATCGGCCCGTGTCACCAACATAAACCATCAGAAGAAAGGGAACTCCCGCACACCAGCACACACGGAGGGCATATAGCATGATCTGCGATTAATATTACCTACTAAAGGGCAGCGCATGTCCTTTGTTTTTTTGGTTACTCATTATCTCTTCTGTAGCGCAGTAACGTTCTTTCAACACTGAGCCCGTACCAACTCTCCCAACTTGCTGCTTTACTCCTATAAATGATCTTTCCAGAGCAGCTGAAGTGTTCCTTTCGTCCACAGCATCAAACGTTTAGTAGCCAGCCAGAAATTAATACTTATTCTCTTCTTTTGAAATTTATTGAAATTCAGACAAAATAGAATTGTCTAGGTGAAGAGGTCCAAAGGTGACACATGAGATCACCTGACTAGGCCCTAAACACCCTGCATTCATACAGCCCAGTGTGGACATGAAAGGCATTTCAACAAAATTCCGTAAAGATATCCTAAGACAGCAAAAGAAACACAAACCCTAAAGAAAAAAAAAACATTTGATACTATAAGTCTTCAGTGGGAGTGTTTTCTTGCTGGTTCCCTGCAGGACGTCCCAATAAACACTATCCTATCGCATCAGCCGATCACTCCTCTTGTTAAATTGCAGAACTCTCTCGCGCTGTGCAGCGCACATCGTAGTGTTCAACTTTCACGTGAGGCGCGAAGAGATCATATCCGCTGAGCCTCGATCAGACCTCAACCTTAGTCTAATGACGTCGCCAGACGTGGTTACGACCCAGTAAAGCAAAACCAAGATCCAACCAGTCTAAGCCCATGCCTTCACACGTCTACTCGATTTAGCTACGTTAAGACCCTACGACTTTTTTTTTTGATGCCGGACCAGATGGCTCCCCTCGCTAGTGGGCCGCTGTCTCAGCGCATTTTCACGACATTGAATATGACGACGACGCGGCACCCAACGTTACTATTGGCTGCGCCATCGAACAAAGACTGTCCGTAGTCCTTGCGAAATCACATGGCTTCCGGCAAGCTTTTTTCGTGCAGCTCAGACTGGCTCAGACTGCGAGATCCTCTTAGAAGGTTTCTTCCCTGTATGCAGTGAGAACTGACTACCATAGCGACCCCGTGCGCCTCCGTAGGCACTGCCGGGTATTCCACGCTCCCGCTGATCCAACGGTAGCCGCATACCGGCGCTTCAACGGCGCGTCAAAAAGAGTGATTGGATATATTTCCATAGTTCCAAGCTCCTTTTCCCCGCGCCGCCAGGACTGAAAAGACGACTATTTTGTATTGACCAGGAATTTGATTGTGGCCCCATGGTCTTCGCCGTACGCCTGCTCGTATGTCTATTACGTTAATATACCGAAGGAACGACCCGTACACAGAGCTGAGTGATTTGTTGTGCTGCATGCCCTCTATCCAACTTCCATTGGAAAATGTTGCCGCGAAAGACAAGCGGAAGTTCTCTACGTATGGCCGCGTATATAATGCTGCCATGAAATCGCTACTCTATGGTCTGACCACTGCATTCTCCACCCACTGGCGAAGATAATATTGAACAGTGCCCGTGGCAAGCGTGGGCTGTGAACGCCGGCAGGCACTGGTCAGTTCTTCGTGATAGACTATGAATTTGCTCCGGGGTTATTTCATAATACCTTCGTTTAGATTAGAGGTTCCTTTCCGTCATTGGCTTTATAGCCTCTAGTACCTTCCTCCATGCAGAACCGCTAATTGGTACCGTCTCCCAGATGTGCTCCCCGCCTTTTCTGCTCCTTCTTTCTCTCTATACGGATGCTTTTCAAAGTTCCTGGTAGATTCGTAATGTTGGTACCTTTTCCGTTAACTAGAAGTTCTGTTTGGTCGGCGTTTTAGCCTGTATGTGTGTTTTAAGGTTGACTGGGCAAAGCCGTATCAAAGTAGTAAACATGACTCCTTTTCGTATAAGATCCGAATGTTAGCTTTACCAAGAATTTTGCATTAACGCGAAGCTACCGGCCGCATCAGCCAAAATCCACACATTTAAAATAACAAGCTTCGAATGTTGTGGCTGCGGAACTACTCTTCGGTTCCTATCATGTGACTTACGATCGCCGCCGGGAAGTGGGAATCGGCCTAGAAAGCAGCTTTTTCCGTCGTAATAATAACCTTGGACTGTAATAGTAATTGTGCAGTCTGAAAAGCAGAGAGAAATATTCACCGCTATGACATGGGAGTAAACGTTCGGGACCCTTAAGCAGGTTATGCTGGTGTTTTGTCGGCAAAGCGTCGTTGTATTCGTTGTGAATCTTCGTAAGTAGACTGCATGTGTTGAGCTGATTTTTTAGCTGACAAGAGTCCAGAGCCCTGTCAGTGGCATAGGGTGGATCCAGTGAAACATAGTGTAACGCGGCGGCCAGCCGAAGAATGAGGCGTGGTGAACGATGGCTATGAGATGATTTAATGGCCGCTGGCCTAGCGCTGGCGCTCCGTCCCGCGCCACTGCCAGCTTCGTCTTCGTCACACTACCCGGGGCCTCCGAGCGATCGTCCCGATCGATGACGAACAGACGGCGAAATGGCGATGGTCTTGAGTGAAGGATCGAACAATATGTAGAAGATGGTGCAGTGCTGGCCGCCACGATGAGAAATATGAGAGAATGAGTCCCGGTCCACGAAGCATCCGTGCCGTAGGGTGCCAGGAGCTGACGGCCGATGTCTCTGGATGCACCGAACGGCGGGGCATGGAAGCGGTGTCTTCATGTTTGGGTTTTGGGTCAGTGGGGTCTTGGGTCGATGGGGTCTTGGGTCGGTGGGGTCTTGGGTCCGTCGGGTCTTGGGTCGTCGTGTCGTGTGGTCCGGGCGGGGGACGGGGCTGGGGTGAGCGGCGAGGTCGGTTGAGGTCGGGCGGGCTGGGGCACGGCCGTGCGGCGCTGACCAGGTACTCACGGCCGACGTCCATGGCAGGCCCAGAACGCCGAAGCTCCGTGACCAGGATGGCGATGAAAGGACCCCAGCACCTCACACCAAATGTAACGCGGCGGCCAGCCGAAGAATGAGGCGTGGTGAACGATGGCTATGAGATGATTTAATGGCCGCTGGCCTAGCGCGGGCTCTCCGTCGTTGTTGTTGTTGCCTTGGTGGCATGGCACATACCCACGACAGGGGATTGGACAGGGTTCAGTGAGGAGAGCCCAAAGAAGGCAAATTGGTGCCAAGCTAATGGATTAACTTTTGGTGCCAACCTAATGATTAACTTTGGGTACGTATTGCGAGAAATTAAAGATGGAATTATGGATAAAAAGAAATTACGGGAAGAAATGAATGAAAAAAAAACAACCGGCGCTCCGTCTCGCGCCACTGCCAGCTTCGTCTTCGTCACAATAGTTAAGCTCATTAGGGCCGGTAAACTCATTTAACAACAATGCCTTCTGGATGGGTCGTGCGCAGGTGGTCTCATAACCGACAGCCATGCCTGACCAAAAACCAGACTATTACTATTCATAATGTACATATCACTGACGTGGGATAAGAGCTATTAAAAGAGGCTGTGTATGTAATCAACTCAATTTCCGATTTCCTTGAAGAACACTGACTTTGCTTTGTTCTCGTCCAACACGTGGAGTTCCAATTTCAAATAAAGATATCACTCGTTGTTATAACAATTCTAACCAAGAAGAACGTTATAAATCTGGCACTTGAACATCGAGCTGAGAAGAAAGTAAGAAAGTATGTATACAAACCAAATGAAACACTATAGAGAACCGGAATAAGAGGAGGGCAAGTATAAAAAAATGCCACCGCCCATGAAATTAATCGGGTGTCAGCTAGCTAGGATTTAGGAAAAAAAGTAGGTTAAACACTGAGGCGAATTAAGAGAACGTCACCATACGCACAAATTTCAACACAAGAGGATGGGAAGCGAAGGATATGAAATAAATAGGTTCAGGATATGTTCAGGCATCAAAAGTTAATTGATGAGGAGGAAGGAGCACATTAAGGGGAAAACTGTCAGCGGAAAAAAAGGGACAGTTTTAGAGACGGATGCAAATTTGCTTCTGTCCTTGTTTACAGATTCGGGTTCAAAATTTGACCATTTTTAAAAATATATCATAAAAATTCTTAATATCGGTAGAAGGTATCGGTTGCAGAACTGTGCTGGTCAATGAAAATCTCGATTTGTGCTGGTGGATTTAGCAAGGTCGAAAAACAACTAGGGGCAAGAAGAGTACGTGTCTCAATTTCACTACAATTATCCATGATAAGGGCTATCCGCAGCAAAAGCCAATATAAATCACAGGAGCATTGCTTTAACTAGGCAGTTATTCGCTGATATATCATTTATTCCCCGATAATCACTTCTTTGCTTTAATATGAAGGCTTATTTTATTCATGTCTCTCACACATGCTGCCACAGGAGCCCGACTTTTTCGAATATTCTTTAAATACTTTTATCAGTTAACCATCACTAGCGCAAACCTGAAAGGCCTAGTTGCTGTCCAAAAGCCTGTGCCTGTCACATAAACTTGCGAAGCTAATTACGAATGGACACAAAGTTCGAATACAAGAAAGAAATGCTGCCGCTTAGATAGCGCAACTCGTGCCCAACTACTTTTAAACAGCCTGAAGCTTTCACTCATTGGTGTATAATGGCGAAAAGAAGAGCATCACCGAGGTGAATTAAAACCCTAGGAATTCCATCCGTAAAATGAAAAATCATCCCTTAAAAATAAATTTGTGCGTCATAAGGGATTGCAAACATTTCAGTAGGTTTAGGAATCACAGCGATCTCTTGAAATAAACGCTCACCTTTGCAAGAGGCGAAACCAAACTTCCATGACTTTGTGGTAGTTAGGTTTACACAGTAAGCCACGTCATTCCTAAACGAAAAAATAAACACCAGTTTGTAGCGAAAGAAACTACTACCATACCTTTCCAACCAACTCGCCGCAAGACTCAACGGGCATGAGCTCTCCAAGAGGCGTGCCAAGGACACCTCTCACCACCTTACCTCTCAGACGCAAAGTTGCGCACTTTATTTATTAATTATTTATCATACACTGCGGACAAAATATGGTCCATGCAGGAGAGACAGTACAAAACACTGAAATACAAAACTTCGACCCTGACCGAAGAAAAAGCATACATGACAACGAAAAAAGTATTAAAAATGGACGACAAGGAACAATTACAACCTAATTGCAATTCTAATTACATTTATTAGAATTTCCGGTACCGGTGCAGCTCTCTGATAACTCCTTCCATTTGTACATCACGTTTTTTGTTTGTTTCTAGTGGCGTCCAAAGACTTTATGGTTGCACTAATGCTTTTAATAAGTCTTTTTTGCCAACTACTGTTGCGGGCTGGAACCTGCTGCCTGAACATCTCGTAATTGAGCGTAATGCTTTGAAGCTTGAGGCAATGTTGTTGAGCCATCTTCTAGAATGACCCGTTGTTTGCTTCATAGTATATTTGTATTCATTTCTTCTTTCAATATAGACCGTTTGTCCTGCAGCCATTTGAAATCGCCCTGACATGTCCTTTGCTTTGTTTTATGTTTATATAAATACTTTTTTTATATCGACGTTATGTTCTATAGTAATGTTGTACTCCCCTCCCCGCTTATGTAATACCTCTACAGGAGCCCTTAACGGTTAATAAGTGGAGATGGTGGTGAAGGAGGGGAATGTTTTAAAATATTCTTTTCCCTCCGTCATCTTTCCCGGTGCGCACAGCACAAGTCATATTTCGACGGTGTCTTCAATATCGCCTTTTCATTGGTTCCTTTTCAAAGAGATTTTTTTCATTGTGAGTTTTGCGCAAGTGCTACCAACTCAAAAGAAACAGTGGCTTCAGCTAGCGTAGTTCAGACACATTTTTAAGTTGCATGTAAATGATGCCCGATGGTGGCACACCAACTTTCGCTCGTATAATGGTTCATCGCCTGCACTAAATATAAGAAAGACAAGGCTCTCCTGCATCATGGGACTGCAGTTTAATTTGCAAAGTAGTGAGCAGGATTTCTTTGGGAGCAATTCATTAAGAAAGTGTTTATTTAAACTTCACAGGATACTTTGAAGTATTTAGTAAAACAGAACACCGTACCCTGCCTGAGGAAGGCGAAAATTACAGCAATGCTGATGTCTTCATTAAGATTGTGGCGACCTGCTTCAACACGCCTATTGTCATGTCTAAGGCATCCGTTAATTAAAAAAACATGTATTGTTCCAGAAGTTTGGTAATTATTAGTTTGAGCATCAATGCCACAAATATGCTTCGGTTGGAATTTTCTCTTTTACATCATGCTTGTTGCCTTAGTAGGCATCATATCCTAGTGTTCTCATTTGTTTTCTTATCAATGCATTATGCCTCTGCAATATGCTTTTTACGTTCATTTCATCGTAGTCGATTAAACAAGTGCCATTTCCATATCTCACAGAAGTAATAAGATTCATCAATCACCCTCCGGCATACCCAGGGTGGCCACCCTGGCCCTTATAGCGAAAAATGAAGATGGAAAATAGATCTTCCGGTGCGTAATACACTCGATTGCAGGTCAAGCACTTCTCTCTAGGATCATCAATGGAACTGTAGAGTGCAACATTGTTGTCCAGAACTCGAACAGCGTCCACCAGAAGGGCAGTATTCTCCTCCTAAAAAGAAAAGGATGAAAGTCAAGCGTTTTCTGGCGTCTTTTCCGACAACAATGTTTCACAGAAGCCTGGCAGTGCGTTCTACATAATGAGAGGGCTTCATAGAAATTTCGATTTCTTAATCGTACTCGCGGAAAAGGAAGCAAATGTGAAACTGCACCACAAATGCAAAGATATCCGTAAAATATTTAGGACTTTTTATTTTTTATTGTTATAAAAAGAAATTATTAATAAAAAATCCATACATTATTTATATTATAATAAATAAATTATTTATTTATTTTATTATTTCTTATTTATTTATTTATTTATTTATTTATTATCTATATATTACTTTTTACAGTTATTTCCCAAAAAACTTTGAACTTTTATCTCGAACAGAGCCAGTATTCTGAAATTAAAGTGCCCACACAAAAGACAAAATTGATCTCGCAGCCATGACTAAGATAAAATGAATATTGGTTCTCCCAATTTAACCATTTTGAAGTTGAGACACAAAAGAAAATATTTCTAGAATTTTTACAAGTAGTTGAGATAAAGCGTCCAAAAATTTACTATTTTTATATCGAAGAACAAAGCTTTTGTCACCGAAGCGTACTTCACAAAGAAGGTAAGTTTGACTAGCAGCTTTGATAGCAACAGTGTCAGGAAGTTCAGCTTACGAGCACTCAAAATATTGGAAACTCGATGCAATTTTTTTGCTGATCCTTGCATTTTCCTATTAGTTGGCGGTCTGCATCCTGCTTTTTTCGTTTTACAAGCGTGGTTTCAGTTGCAATTATTGTTGTTGTTTTAATGCGTGTTTTCTTTCGCTCGGTGAACTCCTCTTTCCTGCGCTTTTTTTTGCACTTATTTTTCCGCAATCCTAATAAAATTGCTGTCTTGGGCCACTGCTTACTTCCTGTAAGGGGGCTGGGAACCTTGGCAAGGGCTGAACATTTTTATTTCCACCCGCTCCATCAACGTACGGTGATCGCACCACACGCACTTGATGAGGCAGAACACTGAGGTTCTTTTTCTTAGTGTAGCTACTCTGCTGGACGGGCTTGACACGATCCTCCTTGTAACATCAGCTTTACCGGAGAGACAAAGATACGTGATTATCCGAAAGGCGCGGCCAGTGGCTGCGCTGCTCTGTTGTTGGCTAAAATGCGGCAATGCTGTCTGATCTTATTGATGAAACTCTGCGCCTCGGGATGTTCGCAACTGTAACCTTGAGTAGGCCGAATAAACTCATGAGCTCAAATTTCCTGCTAACTGAAACAAATATCTTGGGTCTTATTTGCTCACGCGCATGTTGCGCTGTTGAGAGTCTAACATTTAAGCGCTAGAAATATAAAGCATTCTATGTGACAAGGGTTCTCTTTTCAGTGTGAGTGTTTCCTGCATTACATGGAAGCCCATTCACTTCAACGACAAGGTTCGTGCCTACATCGGTTAACCTGTGTATTTAGCACCCGATTTTGACAAATATTCAGAAAAGGCGCCGCAATAAACACGAGAATAGTAGATCCTGGTGGCTTGCTAGAGCCATGCCACATGCACTGCAACTGCTCATTATGGCTCTTACTGGTTAATTTCATAACAGAAGGATTAGTGGAAATAAAATAAATAAATCTTATGTGTGCGGCTAATTTTTGCTCTCTCCAGCAAACTTTAAAACGCTTTTTGTTCCGGAGCCTCAACAAAAATAAAACAAATATGGAGAGTGGTGATTTAGCCTGGTTGGTTCATTAGGAATGGGCGAAGCAGGGCAAAGAACGCAGACGAGATTCAAGGGGGATAGGGGTGAGGTATCTATTACAACCGGCGTCGTTGCTTCGGCGGACGCGGCTGTTGCGGCGTCCATCTGTTCAGTCAATCTTTCCTCTCACATATTTCATCTCTACTGGAAACCCTATTGCAGACCTAGAGGAATGGGTTAAGGATGAGAAGCACACTTTGAAAACCTTTACAAAAGAGGTCTGCACGACAGAAGAATGCCCAGTGGTCGATCCGCACCTTCTACATTTATGGAAAGCAAGGCACTCATTGACAAAAAGACGGCGAAGACAACGGCTTAACCGCAAACTCAAGAAAAAAATAGAGGATATAAACAAAAAGGCAGAATCCTACGACATATCATTGGTCAGAGAGAATTGGAATTAGCTCTGCGATGGTATTCAGGGGAAGATAGGTGTATCAAAGACGTTGAAGCTCCTGCGTGTCCCAATCCACCCCAGAACGGGCAAGTCGGCCACTAAAGACAGGCTCACGAAGATCGTACACACCACCCCGGGTACGGACACAGAGTTGATGGAAAAACTCAAGACCAGGTATCTGGGCACAAACCAGGTCGTAGAACAGCCGGAGTATTCTGGGCAGCCCAATCCCAGGCTGAACATCTAACTCACAAAGGAAGAAATCAAAGCAGAAATCGCGGCCGCAAGAAAAAAATGCAGCTCCAGGTCCAGATCAAATAACAGCGAAGCTCATATTTAACCTCAGCCATGGCACCATCAACTCGCTGGTAGAATACTTCAAGGAGCAGCATTGGGCTACAGGAACCCCATCACTCTATGCCCGAGAGGAACTCCGCAAGGGACGGTGCTGTCACCCTTCTTGTTGAAATTAGCTATGAAAGATGTGCCGGGCCTTCTTTCCGAAATCACCGGCTTCAAACACACATTGTATGCCGGTGATATCACTGTCTGGTGCAACTCGGGGAGTGACGCCGAGATCGAGGAGCGGCTTCAAGCAGCAGCCGACACGGTGGACCGGTACGCGAGGGAGAGATGCCTCCAGTGTGCGCCGGAAAAGTCCCAGTTGCTCAACCTCAAGAATCCGAGGACACCCCTAGTGCAGAACACCATGGTATATATAGAGAATCACCCAGTACAGAAACCCACGGAGATCGAGATCCTAGGGCAGTATATCCAGCAGGGGCGACAGAAAACCACCACTATGAAGGAGCTTACAACATCGACCGAGCAAATCCCCCGGATGATGCATCGTATCCGAAATAACCACCATGGCATGAAGGAAGGGGGTACCATCCACTTAGTGCAAGCTTTCGTTATCTCTCGGATAATGTATGGGACGGCAATCCTTAACTTCTCCAGGTTTGAAATTGAAAAGTTGGAGACACTGATCAGGAAAGCCTACAGGATGGCACTGGGTCTACCGAACTCCACGCCAACGGCAAAGCTCATGGCTCTAGGAGTACATAGTACCCTATAAGAGATATGGGAAGCACAATGGCTCTCATAACTCAATAGGCTCGTACTCACAAAACCCGGCAGAAAACTGCTCGAGAAGATCCATGTTAGTTTGCCCTATACAATAGACCAAAGAGAAGTGGTACCACGCGATGTAAGGAGTGGCATCAACGTGTGTCCCATTCCGCGGAATATGCATCCTGCATATAACATCGAGAGGAGAAAACCAAGATGGGAAGCCAAAGATTTGACTGATGACTGTTGTGGTCTCAACGCCTTCAGGGTCGATGGTGAACTGCGCCCCGATAAAAACATCTAACTCCACTCACGCAGAGAAGGCAGCTATTGCATTAGCTGTAGCATCTAACCCCAACGCCGTTGTGCTCACTGATTCCCAGAACGCCTGTCGGAACTTCAATAACGGATTAATTCACAGGTGAGGGTTGTCATTGCTGACTAAGCATCCACCCAGCCAATACTCAGTCATCTGGTGTCCCGGTCACCTGGAACTACAAGGAGGAAACGTAGCCACTCACAGGCATGCCTGAGCTCTTCTATACCGGGCGTCTCCCCCTGATCACCATGAAGGGGGCCGCGACCTAATAGGATTAGCAGTGTAGGCTGGCAGTCCTCGCGCCATACAGAACAACCAGGAAGGAGTACCCAACACCCCATAAATCTCTCAACAAGTTAGCAGACTACAAACCCTTTGGAGACTACCCTCAGGAGACTACAAACCAGCACATACCCAATGCCAGCTAAGTCCCACCAATGGTACCCTACACTATACTGTCCGCAGTGCGCACACTATGGAGAGGTAGCTAACCTCTACCACATGGTGTGGGCATGCCAATTTAATCCGTTAGTGGGCTCAATTCCAAACCCCTCAGAGGAGCAGTGGGAGGCTATTCTGCTCAGCGATGATCCTGATTGTCAGCACTGGCTGGTGGGGAGGGCCAGCGCAGCAGCAAAAACCAGTGGACAACCCGACTAGGCGGCCCATCCACATGCACTACGAATATTCAGCAAATAAAGATGTTTTCAATCAACAATCAGTCAATTCATCTCTCTTCTGTCTGCACAGAGCAGCGATTGTGGCTCAGCTCATACCAGTGGGCAGGCCTGCCTACATTAATTTTCATCCTTCCTTCAGTCGCAACAACAACATGCAAAGCATCTGAGCTGAAAATTCATTTTTGACGAAATGGAGTGGCGCAGTAACTCTCTCACATATCTCGGTGCTCACCCGAATGGAGCCGTAAGGGAAATAGTAGAGGAGGAAGTGAAAGAAGTTTTCCGCCTTTTCTGCCGTCAGTGTTCTTTTTTCTGCTTTGACTATTGCCAACGACTACGTGATACAGGCTTCTGTGCAAGTGCAGACTGTGAATAACTTCGTGGGCACGACACTTCCTCACAAGCCTATTTTGATGTCGAGGTTTCGGATTTTGTATTGGCTCCACAACAATCGTGTTTGAGATTGTCTTGCGGCGTTTGTCCTTCGACGTGGAGAATAAAGGGCATCGAATGGAATGGATTTATCCTCACCAGTCCTGGATAGCGAACAGTGCAACCTAAAGGCCTCTTTTAATGTTGGCCGACCCCAGCGGGCCATGATTGCGATGTTGCAGCGAGTGCGAGCGCGCCTGTTCCAGCAGGCGCGCTTAGACAGGATGACGCTGCCGGAAGAAGAGTTCCTGCGACGGTGGAGCACCCGCTTCATCAACGCAAGCGGGGGCCGTGTGACGGTGCAGTCCTGCCATACTAAATGTTGCGCCCCCTGTTTTTCGCGATGTTTGTGCTTGGAATTGGTGCAGGTTTTTCCTCCCGCATGCTTCCCCCGCGCATATGGAGCCTCCTGAACTTTTGTGTTTTGGACACTTGTTTTGGTTATGAGTGTGTGTATGTGTATGCATCGGGCGACATCGGGCGTCGCAATGTATTTTTTCCGTTGTGTAGAGGTACGGCTGTCCCTTTTATGTCAAGGGTCCAAATAAATTCCTCTTCAGTCGTTATAATGCCCTAAGTTAATAAAAAAATGACAAGAACAAATAAACAGTCACCGAACAAACTCAGCTCCTAAAAAACAACGCCCTCTGCGTTTAACTGTTTTTATTCTTTCCGAACCAACCTACAGCTGGAAATCGAACATACAATGTACGAAAATTTCTACTTACACCTACCTAGTTTTGTTTCTGCACTACGCAAGAAATAAATTCGAGCTTTGGAGTGAGAAAAAATATCAGGCTCCAGATAGTTGTGGCAGAAATCTGAAAAATCGCATGAAACTTGACAGTGGCCTAGAAGGTCCTAATGCGTTATGCTGGAGATTTTAATTCTAGATTTGTTTTTTTTTCTAATGGTTCTGTTTTAACATCGCGATTTGTTGTTTTCCATTTATGTACCTTAACAGGAAATGTATTCTTTTCAGCCGTTCTGACTGACTTTTGTAATGGCCCCCTGGAACAATATCTTCTGGGGATAACAGCATGTATAAATATATATTTATAACTGTAGCATCGTATTCACGCCAGGTCGCTTCCGCTGTTATATCTTTTCACTAGTATCTGCAGCTGTCTGTGAGAAATAGTCCTTACGTAAGGCCACCGAAATAACTTAGTTGTGTGTGCGTTCCTGCAGCATTAAAACCAATACATCTACAAGCAATGAAGGTGTTCTATTAGCTCTTACTCGATACATTCAGAGCGCCCTGGTATATAAAAAATAATAGTGGTTTAGCATTGCTAAGCAAGAAATATTGTTCAAAAGCAGGTTTGTGTAGGGGGACCCACACTCATCTGTGCTTGATGCGAAGGTGCAGGCGCGCTATCTCTCTCGGAAAAAACTAAGTCAGCCCGGGCTTGTGACAATCGTTTTAAAATCTCAGCCGTGTTAATCGTCTCCTCTAAATCAACTGTTTTTTTCATCGTCATTTGATGTCTACCAAAAGAACGCTGGCGGGCTATTGCTCAAGTGCCGTGTTTCTGCAACAACGTTGTCAAGGCCGCGTGTTGTGCGCCAGCGCCGCGTTTCTGCCAGCACATGCAGCCCACATATTTCTGTCACTGCCGCTAGCTCAAAGCCCAAATGAGGTGTCCACTGACCGAAGGAGTTATGCGCGCTTCCTTTCCTTTCGTGACCTGCTAAGAAGCTCCACGTCTACTTGATGATTTTGCGAGATATGAGGGTAATACTTTGATTTCATTTATTTTGGTTGGACGTCCCAAAATGACTCAGGCTATCAGGGACGCCGTAGTGAAGGGCTCCGGAAATTTCGACCACTTGGGGTTCTTTAATGTGCACTGACATAGCACAGTACCCGGGCCTCTAGAATTTCGCCTCCACCGAAATTCCGCCACCGCGGCCAGGATCGAACCCGCGTCTTTCGGGTCAGCACCAGAGCGCCGTAGCCACTGAGCCACCGCGGCGGGGCGGACAATATTTAATTCTACAGGTATCCGAGAGGCTTCAGACAAATATCTTTCCCAGGATCATGAGTAAAGTAGTGCTTTCGCACAAGTAACGCTGGCCTGCACGCCAACGTCAAAAACGCAATCTCTTTAGGAACACACACTAGTCTATAGACTTTCACTTTTCGTCTCTCACGGCCGTCTGCGGGTAGGCGGATCAAAGGCGACAACACAGGTTGTGGAAATCACACGCTTGAGGAAAATGAAGAGCACTAAAAAATGCAGGGAATTCTCAATACTTGTGCGACAGGTATGTATTTCGCTAACAATGGCCGCTGATTGCTGCTGAGTATTAACCTCGACACTAAATATTAATCCTTGCACTAACTGTCTTATTGTTTTTTTGCGCTGAATTCTATTTAACACTAACTGACTGTTTCCTTCCGACGTGGCCCAGTTTGTGTTTTATACCTGGCATGTCTGCCTACACTCTACTTCGTGCACAATTCGCTCAGGGGAAAACAAATCCTAGTGGACCTCTGAAACCCATGCTGCCTCCTTTTCTCCCTCCAAGCATTTATAATTAGCATTTATTATTATACATTCAGCACCTAAAAATATGAATCAATTACTGCGGGACCTTTCAGCCCGCACTTCCTTGTTGTCGTACTGGATTTTCTCTGCGTTCGCTGGAAAGGGGAAAGTAATGACTGGATCGCAAAGCCATCTGTTACAGTCATGGCAACGTGCTACTTCCTTCTGAACAGGTTTCTCCAAGTTGCAACTTGTATTGCTGCTACTGCGGAGCCGACAGGTAATTCTGGCCTCCCCCGCTAGAGAGCAGTGTACCAAGCTTATGTTAATTATAAGTGATAGTGTAAAACTTACACCTGAAACTATTCACCTCGTTCGGCAGTGATTTACTATTATTCACTGGCAGACAAGCTAGCCTGATCGGTTTCACTCGAAATTTCTGAATTTGCTAAGGAATGAACACCGATATGTTAACTGTGCTGCAGGTGTGGTATACCAGTTCCCGCTGCGGTGCGGCAGAGCATACGATACGCTGCGACAGCACTACCGGTCCTTGAAACCCGATAATGGCGCCAATCTGCAGAGACACTGCAGGGAATTCGATGGCTGCTACTCCGAGTTGATCAAAGCTACTATCATCGGAAGGGTCAGGTCAGGCTTCAAAGGGAGATTTTAGAAGCGGCACATATGCGCAAACTTGGGCTCGGCATGTGTGTTAGTAAGCCTTTCTTTTAGATAAAGAGACCCGGTTTCTGCTAAACCTGTGACGGGTATTTCATTGCTCTTTTCTGTGTTTGTTTCGATTTATGTCTTTAGGTATCACGCGTGTTCCGCGTGTTATTATCATAGCTCTTGCAATGTAACAGTGTTGTAAACTTCAGTTGCTAGTTACCGCTGGTCCTGTCTTCTCGTTCTTAAGTCTCGTCCAAGTTCGCGGTTATTCCTCCTCTTCAACTTCAAATGACGTCAAAGCAACGAAGAACAACCGATGGTTGAAGCAAAGAAAACGCTGCTCCCACAAATAGCAGCAATAGTTTTTTAGCTGCTTCTTTGCGCTGTTGCCGTGCGCTGTACTCCCGTCGCAAATACGGGTCAGATATGAATAGGCGAATAGTCCTGTTATTTCCAGGCAGAATTGGTGGGACCTCATGGAACAGTGGACAAACAGGTTGAAATAAAGCAGAAGAAGACCACACAATAGATGTATGAAGATGTGGACACAGCAAGCACTTGAAACTTTGACCGCCCATGCTTGGGGCGAAGGTGCTTTATATATTGAGCAATGACTCGGCGCCGGAAGAAAGGGAGGAAGGAAGGGTTGGTGGAACTGCTGAGGGAAAAAAGCGGAGAGGCACTGAAAATGCCGTAGGCTAAATATGCTCACAAGGTGTGCTATGGGATAAGGGCCGCAGCTATGGCCACTCGTTTACCGGTACCTCGTAAGAGCCTGCTACCAGGCTGTGCAGATGCTGATTAAAACTTTAGCCGCGCCATTTTTATTGATGTTCATTCGATCCACGGTTGCACACCCAAAGAAGGCTAATGGAAGGATAGTTACACCATGAGCAAGCGTCTAGTCATGATCTGTTACCATTCGATGTTTCGCCTGGTTTTCTTCGTAGATTTTGGAGTTCGTCGCAGTTTAAGCTGGCGTGCAGCCGTGACCCACGGAATAACTGACTGCACGCCTGAACCAGTAGTGTACCATGAATTTGAATAGTAGCAGCGAAAATTAACAGCTTTCACAAATTCTTCAAATCTCTTGACCATAAGTTCGTACTGTTTGAAGAGTCTATACTCACCGATATCTCGTCTCCGATGGCAGTCGAGGCAACAAAGGCGAGGACCAGTGCTGAGGTAAAGTGGGGAGCCATTCCGTGAAACCAGATACTGTGGCTGCTCTTCGCTCTGCATTGACCGTCGTTTACATATATACATACATACTGCCGAACAGTCTGGACACGCAACAACTCAATATCTTTTGCCTCTTTATATGGCATGGTGCGGGAATTGACCCCAGGGCCTAATCCAACAAAATAAAACCTCAGAGCTATTCGATTTTGAATAGCCAAATTTTCTTTCATCGTCGTTAACTCAAGCCGCGCATGATACGTCATGTCATTGTACAGAGCAAACGCCTGCACATCCGTAGAAGGCTTTGCACTAGATAGAAAGCAGCTGCGTAATGGTAATTTATTAGTGACAGACTAAGAACAAAACTGAGTAAAGTAAGCAGTACACTAAGGAATGTGAAGCTGTGAAAAAAAGGAAATTTTACATTAAATTTCACATTTGTTTTTTCTCTATTGTTCTTTTGGCAATACATAGCATTGCCTGCCAGGCAGAACATACCAACGAAGCACGAATTTTCGTGTAGTGTATGGGACTTCAGGTCAACCGGTGCGTAATTAGTACGAAACAGCTTATTGAATCTTAGTGAGGGATTCTTGGTGCCAAAATGTAACGTTATTACTCATGGTATAGAAAGGCATAAATATATCCCTTACAGTAGAGGGATATCAG
Source organism: Amblyomma mixtum (assembly GCF_055824585.1). Lineage (NCBI taxonomy): Eukaryota > Metazoa > Arthropoda > Arachnida > Ixodida > Ixodidae > Amblyomma > Amblyomma mixtum. Next base: position 51,939,358 of record NC_143015.1, read on the forward strand.
ACAACTTAATAATGACAGTCATTGCGCTTTTCTCAATGTGCTTTTAGGAAAGATGGCAGGCCTAAAACCAGATGCTTAGCAGGATATCTCTTGATAAGTGTTCTTTTTTATTAGGAATGGTGGTAAGTTGCCGCTAGAAAACAAACACCAAGAAGATTGTTATAAAGCCGGTGCACTGTGTCATTAACCCATAGCATGGTGCGCTTTCCTTAACTTAAACCCTCTTCGCAGGCGTCTATGTTTCTGTCCGATAGCTGAGTACCGGTAAGATGCAGTCTCCATTTACTTTTCTCTTGAAGGGTATGCCATTCATGATCTGAGAGAACGTGTCAAAAGCACTCCACCCGCCTCTTGTTCGTTCAGTTATTTCACTGTCGTGATCTACATCGCGCTAACTACCTGCCCTAAGTAGGTGCATTCCCTTAACCCTTCCAGCACCGCACTACGAATTGTAAACTGTTGTTACCTTCGAAGGCTGTTGAACACTACCTTGGTTTTCTGCATTTTAATTTTTAGACTCATAGTATTGCTCTGCCTGTCAGACTCGTTGATTATGTTTTGTATCTAATCGCGTAAGTGACGTAGCATGGTAATGTTATCAGGCAAGCGGAGATTAATGAAGTATTCTCAATTAACTCTTATCGCCAGCTGTTCCAAATCCAGGCCTATGAATACCGCCTGTAAACAGGCGGTGGTGAGCATTGGCGAGACTGTGCCTTTCTCTCTCACACCATTTGTCATTGGAATTTTACTGCTGACTATATGCAGGGCTATGACAGCTTTGCACACTTAGTAGATATCTGCCTGTATATTACACACGACTTATCTACACCCTGATTCCGCAATGACTGGTTCAAATGCTTTATCTCAATCTCTAAAGGCTGAATATAGGAGTTGGTTATGCTCAGCGCATTTCTCTATCACCTGAATGATAGTGTGAGAATAGTCTATCGTCGAGTACCCCTCACAAAATCATGCCTGATCATTTGATTAATTGTACTCTAGGTTGTCCTACGCTCCATTAGCGATCATCAGAGTAAATTCTTTATAGGTGACAGTAATCGTATCGGTCTAATTTTTCAAATGCTTGTCCTCCCTTTTTTATCTATTAAGATAATATCACCGTCTTTCCAAGCTTCTTGAACGCTCCAAGTCATAAGGCTTCGTAAGTCATATACAGGGTAGCTACTTTTTTCTAGTGCAATCTCCATATTCTCCCTCTGGCAATTGGAGGTTGTGGGTTTGGATCCCTAGCGCCGCTGTTTCCCACCGGCGATACAATGGGTACATCCTTCCCGAGGCCTGGTGCTCGACTTAATCGGAGTGAAATGCTTAGGAAAGGGGTCTTCGACCGCACCTTGAGAAAGCGAATCTACCTTGTGCCATGGCATTCTTTGGCCGCACATGCACTTGCACCATAAAAATTCACTACCATCACCAGCATCATCTCATTGCATCTGCTGTTAACTGTGATCGTCACCAGCTGCTTTGCTACTTTTCATTGCTCATAAAGCGTTCCTTACTTCCCATCTTTTTACTAGCGGGATGTGTGAGCGCTGTGCGCTATTGTCTTTCTCATTAACATCCTGATCACAGTTTCTACTGAACAGTTTTCTGTGCAACTATTTGGCCGCTTTAGTTATCTTATCCCCATTGCTAATGAACTCTTCAGAAATACATCTGGATTTTACTTATGCCTAGTTTCCTTGTCACTGCTTTTAGGCTACCCACATTACTTAGAGCATGCTCAATTCTATCCGCATTAAAATTCCTTGTGTGCTACCTTGCCCTTATTGTTTGACTTTGATAGCTCTGCCAATTCTACTCTGTCGGTGGGGTTAGATGTCTTCGTGCTCTGGCACTTCTTAACCAGACCTTTCGTCACCTGAGATTACTTGCCGGTATAATGTAGAAGCGTGAAAAATCATGCTTGACGAGATGTTGCATCACATGGACCACAGACCATGAGAATGCCAAAGGGAATACATCCCAGTATGCGACTTCCGTCAGATGTTATAAGTAAGGTTATAAATATTTACAAGTGTGCAGCTGATACGTGCGTCAAACGATAACCTCAGCCTATAGAGAGCTCTCATTGGCCTCTAATGCAGCCTGTATTTTCAAAGATGATAAAGTGCCACTTCACTGCACTTTCGACTGCGCTGTCAATTTTATTACCATAAATAATTCAATTCAAAGGATGCTACAAACCTATGTACTCACTCTGAAACTCATTTTTTCATGCAACTCCGCAGAATTGAGCAGACGATTCTAGAGCACTGAAGCTCTAGGCGCGTATAAATATAGTCAAACCTTACCACAGGTGGTGTGTTCCGGGTACCGCACTTGTGTGCCATTCGCCAGCGCTTGGGAGGAAATAGTCCCTGCCAATTCATTGCCTTTTTTGAAATTTTGCATATTTTCCCCAAGCAACCGCACTGGAACGCTCCAGAGAATCCTGCTCTCCTCTGAACACGCTGCTGCGCAAAAACACTTGCAACGAAAGCTCCTGGAATCAGCTGTCAGCGCAATAAAGGCGCCATGCATTAAGGCGCAACGGCATTTTACGTCACTGCACTAACAGCGCTAACAACAAGCCAGCATGTGACCGGGACTGGCATAAACCGCCGGGGACCAGTCTGATGATGTCATCATCCTGACCGGTGCACCTCTCCAGCGCAGGACCGGCTATCGTAAATAATCCAACTGCAAACGGGGCCCACTGGAAGGACGCAGCATGTGTAAAAGTGAGCCCGGAATTCCATATGAGGAGGTCTTGGAAGCTATTCACCGAAGACTCCCATTTCGAGAAACCTTAATGCCGTCGGCCCCCTTGCTGATCCTTTGTGCTGTTACTTTCTATGTACTGTATAAAAATTGCCAGAAGCTCAGCTTGGTTAAGGCCAGAAATTGCGATAGCAACTTCATCCGTTTCTTCAGCCCGCCGTCATTTCCTAGCTTGAGCGAATCGTTGCAGCCTTGCCTTGTGCATGTCGGACGACATTGCATGGCTGAAACGCACAGCATGGTTACTCTGGGACGACAGCGACGAGACGAGTTGCGGCCCTGTCTCTCCCCGTATGGCGTGACGTCATCACAGCGAGCGTGTCCTCGCGAAAGCGCCACGCATCTGCTGCTCGGCGCACCGTGGTTACGCTGGGACGACCACGACGAGCCGAGTTGGGGCTTTGTCTCTCTCCGTCTGGCCTGACGTCACAGCGGAGGTCATGCTAAAGGTCAAACGTGGTTACACCGCTGGGATGACGCTGAAGGGTTCGAACTGCGAGCAGTTTTGCTTTCGCAATAAAAAACCCTTTTTGATTACCTTCCGATTGCCTTCTTTCGTCAGCTAGCCTGCCCCTACGTGGAAGACGCGCCGACTCTTAAAAAACTCAGCGGCACTAAATTCCCGACCAGATCATCCCAAGAATGGTGACAACGGCCAGTTGTCAGGCAGCAACTACGCACTGGCGTCACTATGCGAGCCTCCACTGTTTAAATGACTAGAAGATCCCGCTGTTTTACAGGGCGCTTTCGAAGAAAATTTATGTCCGGCATTCGCTAAAAGCTTTCAGAATGCATCGGATTTCGTGTTACATTCAGGCCCCTCTCCTCTATGAAATGTGCTTCGCCGCCCAGAACCTCACGGGCGCTCACGGCGAAGGAAATAAAGCCGCAACTGCATTGTAGTTAGTTCCCTCTTCCCACCCAGCATGAACCAAAATGGCACATTCCAGGTAGTGCCCTATTTGGGATCTATCTGACTGCAATTTGCAGGACTGCCGCTCATTAGACATCTGAAATTTGACATATGCGGCTCCAGGAATCAAGGAAATTTACAAGGAATCCATTCAAATTCGCATCCATTCAAGCACTGCCGTGCGGATAATAAGAAAGGTTATACAGTTCCTACGGAAACTTCTTGCTTCGAAACTGAGAATCGTCCTGGTCCAGGCTTCCAACCCAGGACCACTTCCTCATCGAGGCGGTCTCTCTACCTACTAATCAAACCGAGACGGCAGCATATATACAGCCGCCCCGCTTATCTCATTTCGTGGAGCGACTTCCCGTAGAGAGAGCCTTCTCGCACTGGAGCAGGATGAAGGTTTCTGCCGTATGGAGCCGCGGAAGCTTGCAGCACATGGCTCATGTAATGGCGCAGGCGACCAAGAGACCATCTGCTTCAAGCTGGCAGATGATGGTCTCCTTCCTAAAGATTGTACATTCTTCATGGAGATGACACGACTGATTACCAGCGTTAACACGTTTTGGCGGGCTAGTTGGTTAAGCATCTTGAATAAACAGCGCGAACAGAAGACGAGCACAAAGCACAAGGAAACGAACGACACAGCGCTGACTAACAACTGAGGGTTTATTGCTGATCATACAAGTATAAATATATAGATGTCGGCAGAGGGGCAAAGGTGATTATTCAAGATGATTACTCGTGTTTACGCGTCGCGCTTCCACGCAGGTGACGAGAGCTGTTCATCAGCTATTACCGGTATACTGCGTTAGCTGGTGAGTCATCAAGTCAAAATAGGTATGAAAATCTGTGTTGCAAGTTATTTCGGCCGACAGTAACCATCAGGATGTTCCAACATATGCTGGACCTTGTTTTGATTGCCAATGGGGAAAGCGCGTAGTGGTTTCCATTGGGTACTCTTCAGCCAGTCCAGATTGCGTCACAACGCAGAGTTGTAGCACATGATGCCATGGTCCTCTACCTAAAGTCCTTCGCATAAATTTGCTTTGGTTGGGGTTAAAGGAGTACTTTGCGAACTGGGCGGAAATGGTTCTGCTGCGAAGAGTTATTCGCATAAAGACTGAGAATGCTTACAAGAAACTTTTAGAAGGCTCGGCTTTCCGACTCATTTGTAACCGACAGCGCGATCCATTTTTCCAGCCCGGTCATTTCAAATTGCTGTAAACATCTTTAGATTTTGTCGCACGCATACTTCAGTGCATCGCAAAAAGGCAGTTCCGCGGAGAGGGTCAACCATAATCTGAAGTCCGCGCTTGTTGCACAAATAGTTCCTAAGAAGCACTAAGATATGAGGTTGCCGAAAGCGATTTCTGCGACACAAAGAACAACTATTGAGTTGGCAGATTTTTCACTAGCAATATGTTTAGCATAAGGGAAAGAACTGCGCTTTTGCCAGGACGTTTTCAACTACGAAGCATCGGCGGCAGGACATATTGCCGTGAATTTTTGTAGTTTTTGTTTTTTCGCTCCTGAAAGCTGCCGGCAAGCCTCTTTATCACTGTGCTTGCGATGGAAGAACCCACCAGATTTATCTCAGTTGATTGAATCCATGCGGAGCCACGTCTACGTTGTTTCAGACAGTTCTACTAACTTCGCACGGTGTATCTCGGAAGTTCGCTATCAGCTATAAATTCAGCATGGCCTAGGTCGGCGGACATCCTCTTCGATGACCGCCGAGCACGCCTGTTGCTACAACGACGAGTCATTCATTTCTTTGTGGGAGCAAGTCTGTGCAAATAAAGCTTCGTTTGGAAGCCATTCTGGCTGTCTTCCTGCTCTCCGGACTGCAGTCACCCCTACGTGACATCTGGTGCAGATGATCACCTGATGTCCTGCAATGGCCCCCACGATGTAACCTAGTGCACACTTAACGCCCGTCGTGCTTTGCCAGCCGGGTGAGCCACCGACTTTGCATGGAGAAGGACACGAAGGCTGGACGTGTACGACTGAACGCCTGGAACGACAGCGCCAAGATTCGTAACGTTTATTTCGCATTTGACGCTCCTGCCAGAACGTGATTAGGGAGCCACGGACCATCCCTCACGACCTAGATGATTGCAGAAGCACCTACTGAAGCATTCATCAGCGTGGTACGAAAAAAAAAAAACGAAAGCCCTGGTGCAGTCACGAATTCCGCAACCAAACGAGACCGTCACTGCTTATGTGGAAAAATCGCACCCTTAGACGCTTCAACTGTGGCATGACAAAGGAAATGAAGCTCATCTTTCTGAGGCGTGGCTTAAAGCAGCAGCTGTTCGCCGGCCTGATCGGGAGTCCTTCAAAAACCGTTGTCGAATCCGTAACTAGTCTAAGCTTCTACTGTCGAAAAGACCGTTTACGCCCTAGCCTCTCCGTACAACCGACCACTTCAAGTGCTCAAAAGAACCCCCCCCCCTCCCCTCCGATGATACCCTTGCAAAAGGGGATAACCTGCGGTATCTAATACACGAAATTGTTCGCGAAGAGCTTCGCCGACTGCCGCCATCCTCAACACAGGAGACGCAGCACACTCAGGTGGCGTCGCTCAAGGAGATCATCTATGAAGTACAGCATGACTTGGCTCGCCGTCACCGAGAACACCAACGGAAGCTGAAGGCGTAACCTACGCCGCTGCACTACGCTGTCCGGCGCCCCGACGAGACCCCCCAAGCCCTCTTCGACGGGCACCAGCTCTACAAGATCGCCGGCCCCTAGCTCCCGCACGCCAACCTTACCAGCGACGCGACAGCTTTAGGAAATCTGACGAGTGTAGGACGCCCGATATCCGCCCAGTGTTTCCGTTGGGGCCACGCCGGGCACGTACTTCGCCACTGCCCGTACAGACGCATCGGCCTGCGGGGTTTTGTTATTGACACCCCACGACCACTTCCCGGGCAGCGACCACGGAAAATCGACGACTACATGCGCAGACGGGTGTACGTGTCGTCAAGCCGCCTCTCCAGCACCCAATCGCCGTCCATCACACGGTTTGCATTGCATGGCAGCAGCTATGTCGCGGCTGTCCGAGGAAGGTCCGCGAACCCCCGTAGGGGAAACTCAACAAACCAACCTGCGGAGGTCAGGTTGCTTGTCGAGGAAACGATGAATATCCTCCAGCGACCACGCGTATGAAGACGCCGCATACAATGACAACCTCGACCACGATGAGAAAACGCCGTTAAAATGACGCCGCCATCCAAAAAGGCTTCGACCACACGCCCAACCCACGATTCACATACCTGACGAAGCCGCCCGATACACCACTTACAAGTGGTTATCGATGGCCAGAAAGTCACTGCTCTACTCGACACAGGAGCCGATTATTCGGTGATGAATGGAACATTCGTTGTGTAGCTGAGGAAACTAACGACCGCTTGGGACGGCCCAAAAAGTCTCACCGCAGGAGGCCACCTACTTACGCCATCAGGACGATGTGCAGTGCTAGTGATTGTAAGGGACAAACGTATTCCGCGACCTTCGTAGCGCTACGGCAGTGTTTCCACGAAGTAATCTTGTGCATGGATTTCCTTAATGAGCATCAGGCGATCAAAGACCTGCGATCCAAGCTGATCACTCTTTTGGCGGACGAAGCCATCTCGTCGATGAAAAGTCCGGAACGGAACGTTGCGATGTGTTTTCTGGAGGAAGAAGTGAGTGTCCCAACCCGCTCAAGCATCATCCTCACCGTAGGCGCCACGGAAGCGAATAATACTGGAGCCATCATTGAGGTTTTTATTGGATTGGTAAAACGTTTATTTGAGCCCGCCATGAAACGAGTGCGTGCGCCCGTGCACCGAACAGGGCCTACGTCGTCGTCTGGGCGCCAGCCGAGTGGCCTGGGTGCCCGCTCGGCTCGTTGGTCCCTGCCTGGCCGGCGCCTCGATGAGCTGCTGAACGGCCCAGAGTTGCTCTCGTCAAGGGGAACATGTAATTGCTTTTCGACCCAGGAATCGGCATCGCAATAGGCGTCGCACATTTCCGTAAAGGCCAAACCGAAGTACTGCTGACTAACTTCAGCGAAGAATCCCGGTAAGTGAACAGATGAACGATGAATGGCTTTTCGGAGAAATATCCTGCATACGAGACTACTCCGCCTTCTCCAACCTAACTGCGCAAGACACGCCTGACCAAGAAAACTCGCCCACTTTCGACAAAAACCCAGCCCTGCCCCGGAACAAACCAGACCAGAACCGCAATCTGCTTCGAAGCTCCACCGAGTGTTTCTCATCATCGGCGAAGGTCCGGAAAATGCCGAATGTCAAGCATTACATTATAACCGACTAGAACGTCCGACCTCACCGCCAAAGTCCCTACCGCGTGTCGCTGCGGGAACTGACTGAAGTCATCCTGCATTAGAGCCAAACAATCCAACGGAGGACAGCTGCATACTACCCGCAGATTGACCGAGCGCCTGAAGGAGACCATCGCCGATATGCTCGCCATGTATGTCCATGCCGAACACAAAATCTGGGCGTCAAACTGCCTTGCACTGTCTTTGCCTACAACACCGCAGTGCAGGAGGCTACTCAGATGACGCCTTTTAGGCTCGTCCATGGCAGGGAGGCCATGACAACGCTAGACGCAATGCTGCCCAGCGTTACCGAAGAAGATAACATCGACGTCACCGCCTACCTTCAGCGCGCAGAACAAGCTTGAAGACTTGCCCGATTACGATCAAAGACCAACAGCGGACCTACACCACACGCTACAGCCGAGGAAGACGCAACGCGGAATACAAGCCAGGCGACCGGGTCTAGACTTGAGCGCCAATTCACCTCCGCGGATTGAGTGAAAGCTTTCGCGTCGCTATTGCGGATCGTACAAGGTTCTTCGTCGAATAAGTGAACTGGATTATGAAGTCGTCCTTGACGACATGACTGCATCCCAACGACGCTGCCTACGACAAGAAGTTCTGCATGTCGTCTGTCTGAGCCTTATTATGCGCTCTAAAGCAGACTTGTTTCCATACGCGGTGTTCATTTTTTCAGAGTCCTTTTATGTGTTTCTCGCCGCCTTAGGCTTTAAAGCATCGGGTTGATGCTTTTTGGCAGCTGAGTAATGCCGCAAATGTTTGTTGTGTTTGTTGGTTCTTCAAACCTGCCGGCGCGCCGCTTTCTGACTTTGTCATGCAAGAAGCGACCAGATTTATCTCGATTGAGCGCATCCAGGCGGAGCCTTTTACGTTGTTGAATAATGTTCTAGTAACTTTAGACGTCTTATCTCGAAAGTTCGCTATCAACTTTAAATTCAGCACGGCCCAGAGAGGCGGGAATTCTGTTCGACGACCGCGTAGCCCACCTGTTGCTACGCCACCGAGGCATTCATTTCTTTGTGGGTGCAGTCATCCCAAATGAAGAGTTTCGTTCGCAAATTATTCTCACTGATTTCCTGCTGAACGCCTGAAAGACGTGGTCGACGACGCAAGGGAGCACCTCCGCGTCTCTCGAGAGCCGAAGGCTTGCCGCTAGAATAACAGTCGGCGCGGAATGCAGTTCGAGGTTGGTGGCCTGGTATCGAATCGGAAGGAACCACATAAGATGCATCAACATGTTTCGTCGCATACTTTGCCAGCAGACGAAATGGGTCATAAAGGGTCTAATGGAGGTCCAGCCTTCCATATTTGATCTATGATTGCACCTCTAGGCAATATCTGTCTCTCCTCGCGTTCTAGATGTGAGACAGTCATCATCATTGACAGCCGCACTGCGTCCACTAGAGAACAGAGGTGTCTCTCACACCTGCCCTTTCAACCCTCTCCTCTGCCAGCTGCGGCCCCCTTATCCCTGCAAACTTCTTTACCCCATCCGCCACCTAACTTTCTGCCACCCCTCTGCGACGTTCACTTTTTCTTCCAGCATATTACTTGATGGAACAGTGCTATGCTCCAGATGACGCAGGCACCAAGGATCCTTGCGTGAACTAGAATGCCCTAGCTCGATAGCCGATATCGTATCCTTGCTGGGAGAAGCTGCGCTTTCGGCGGTGAAAACAACGGTAGGTTAAAAATTTATCGCAGAAATGGACCCACTAGAGGGCGGTTTTGGCCACTGTTTAGTCATTTTACTTTTTTTCTTTCTTTTCTTTATTTCATTTCATTTCCTCACAACAGAGAAAAGGAGGAAGTTCGTTCGAACTTCCCGGCCAAGTCGCCATCCAACCCTTACTTGCAGGCTGAGTGGAGGCCCGTGGCCGCCCTATAGCATGCCTGTTGTCCAGCTTGGTACCTACCTCACCGAACGACGTAACTTGGACAAAGTTCGCCCCGTTGACTGAATCCTTGCTCCCGTTGAAAGATCAGCCGTTGTCCTGTGGTAGCTGACGAGGCTACCAAACCCTTTCGGCGGTTAACACTTGTGGAGACCTTGCTCCGCTCGTCTTCTGTGGTTTGCTTCCCCGCGAGGCGTTTCCCTTGATGGTTACCTTAACAATCATAGGAGGGCGACGGCATCGCGGCGACACAAGCTCCACGGCCAGCGTGATTGTTGGGCGTGGACGAAACGACATTCTCATCGGCTGGAGATTTCGGCGTGCACTAACCTTCAGGTGCGGCGCTCCGCTCTCCGCCAGCGGTGCGAGGCCTCATGGTGGGAACATTATCCCACCAGCTCATCCCGTCTGGCCTCGGAGTTCTCTCGCCTTAAAGTGGGCGAACTTTCGCTCATAACCGCGCTGGTTAGTCGGACGTCCACGATCCTTTGGCGTATTATGTTGCTAGCTGGCGGTATTGTTGTTGTAGCAATAAATGCCTGTTTGTGCCAGCAAGATTTTCGTTCCTTTGTTACCTCATAGCAAGGCCCGCAGTGGCTGGCATGCGCTCGTTAGCACTCGACATCATGGGACGTGGTTCAGTGGTTTTCAACTGCGTCAACCGCGGTTAAGCCAGCAAAACGTATATATGACTAATGTCATATATACGTTTGACTTATATTCGTTATACGTTGTGATATATTCGTTGACTAATACGAATATAATCACAAACGTACATAATGACTAATGTCATTTTCTTTACAACGAAAGCTGACTCCGCTGTAATTCTTGACGAGTTAAAATGTGGCACTTTCAAAGATGAAACTCGAAGAATGTTTCTTAGTTCACGTGATGAAAAATGGTTTGTTACACTCTAATCGAAATGGTATATTTGTGTAAAGAAAACATATCGTAGTTCCGCAAAGTGTGGTGAACGCCGCTCGTCATACATCCGGCTGGCAGCTATAATTCTTCGGCTGCCAGTAATACACCACCATGGTTGGAGCCCTTCATCCACCTTTAACAAGAAAACGTCTGTTGTAACTAAATATAACGCAACGCGTTCATATCCGTCACATGTCAACTTTTATAATATAAAGCATGCTTGGACAATTATTTTGCGCAAGTAATAAATACTTTCACTAATGATTCAAATTTAATAAATAACCTTACCATTTATTGCTAGGAAAGAAAAATTGCACTATATTACAGTTAGTTCATAAATGCAGTGAAATTGCACTTCAATGGCCTCTTGAAATTCATGCGCAAAAATAGTGTAAACAAACTAAAAAAACACCAATCTATATAGACGCGTCGCGCACAGTCATTTGTTTATTCCATTGCAGCCAATTATTCCCTCATCTCTCTTATGCACTTCTACAAAAAGGGCCATTACACAGATATGAGAATGAAGAAAAAAAAACTACGTAAACAAAGGCATGAACAAACATTTGCAACCTTCATTGCGCTAAAAAGAAATGATATATTAACTCATCTTTCTACTCAGAGCTCTTTCCGCCGTTTGAAGGCTCCGAAGCAAGTTATTTTCGCCGTGGTCTCAGGAATGGACATTGAGAGTCTGCGCTAGGCCATGTTCGTTCACGTTTGTACCCTACTTCGCCCTGCCCTCGCCCTGTGATGCCACGCGTAACCGCACACCGTTCCGTCCTTAGCCAATGTGACCTTGGTAACGACCCTGAACACCCACGAATTCCTTACAAGCTTACTTTTCAACGGAAAGGCTTTTGTGAACACGATTTTTTTTTCATGTACAGTGTGATTCCACTGTGACAATCAACATAAGCGCAGATCTTCCCTCGGGAGGCTTGCATTCTATCACTGTTAACGTTTATGATATCGTCAGAAGAATACCGTGTTTTTTTTATGGCAGTCCCGCTACCTTGAATATTTTCATAACAGTGCCTCACATTATTCCATAGTCCCCGCAGGGAGGCGTCTGCAGCATGCAGACGTTGGTGAGTGGCGACACCACGGGGTTAACCCGAGCATCCGCAGGGACATCCCCACAGGGGGATGATGGTGAACAATGCGTCACCACGGACCCGAGCATCCGCGCTTAGCCGTGCGTGGCATCGCCGTGTCCGGGGAAAAGGGGATCCTGGTGGTTGAGTCGATGCCGAGCGTCTGGACCTTTAAGGCCCCTCGGCGGAGGCAACACACCACTTTGGCCCCAGCTTCCTGTAGACGGCACCTCCGGCCTGACCCGACCGGGGGAAATCGGCAGTCGCCTTTTCCTATCCTCCCCTCTATCTTTCACTTTCCTATCTCTTTCTTACAACTCTCCTGTCTCCTCCTCTTTTCTTCGTGTTTTCATCTTTTTCCTGGCGGCGAGGGTTAACCGTGTGTGACCAACTACCCTGAGTTGAGTCATATTAGGTTATAGTTAAGGTGTACAGCTGGCGTGGGCAGGACTTGCTCGCAAGTTCCTGTCCCGTCCCCTTGTTGGGCTCCATGGTGGGTGGCTGGCACCATGACCGAAAAACTAGAATTTTTATGGCTCCCCCTTTTTCCAAACCAGATCGCTCTCTCAAGAGAGGGCGGAACGAAGCAGAACACTTTTTTCAAAAAAGAAAAGTCAGTTTTCCTAAGTACCATGTGATTCATAGTGAAGTACAAGATAAGCAAGCTAGAATCCTGTCCCCCTTCCTAGTGTCAAAGTGTTTGACAGAAGCCTTGGGCATTGGCTACAAGGTATCTAAAATGGCCAGCGGTGACTTACTGCTCGAACTGCGTGACAACGTCCAACATTCAAAACTCGCAAACATTGTATCTGTTGGGGATATTCCTGTCTCCGTGACGTCACACCGATCTCTAAACACCGTCCGAGGTGTTATATCCGAAAATGACTTTGTCCACATCACTGAAAAAGAGATGCTCGAAGGTCTGAGTGACCAAGACGTGATAGATGTTCACAGAATCAAGATCCGGAAGGATAATAAGGAAATAGACACAAAACACATGATCCTAACGTTCAACACCAGCACACTGCCCGACACAGTCGAAGTAGGATATCTAAAAGTTAACGTAAGACCATACATTCCCAACCCTCGCCGATGTTTCAACTGCCAACGGTTCGGTCACGGCTCACAAAGTTGCCGCGGCCGGAAAACGTGCGCGAAATGCGCCTCGAAGGATCATTCTGATCAATGTGACGCAGCCCCGCACTGCGCAAACTGTGAAGGTGACCATGCAGCGTACTCCAGGGCGTGTCCGTCCTGGAAAAAAGAAAAGGAGATAATCATTATAAAGACAAGGGAAAACATTTCATTTAAAGAAGCGAGAAGGCGTTTTACACTCACCAACTCATTCTCCTTCACAACAAAACAAAACTTCGCCGATGTGGTGCGTGGGCGCGGCGCACCACACCAGGCTCCGGCACCCGTCCAGGTCACACACAGTGAGCCTGCGGCGGTGCCATCCGCGCCCCAAGGCAGAGCAGCTAACGCTGCTCCGCCAACTGCAAGTCAGGCTGCGCAGACCCCCGGGTCGGCGGGCCTCAAGACCTCTTCCCACAGGTCGAGGTCAAACTCGAACGCGAACGTGCCTCCTGCACGGTCGTCCAGCGCCTCCGCAGAGGCGATGGACACGGCCCCGGGCAGCCCCGCGCCGTCCACTTCGGACGGTCGGCGGAGCTCACTGGATCGATCAAAAAAAGACAGGCCTCGAGTCACGGGGCCAACAACAACTTGATCTACCTTTCCACCCTATAGAAACACAAAAGTAAGATGGCTTTAATAATACAATGGAACTGTAGAGGACTTTTAAACAATTACAGTGACATAAAAGACATACTAGGAGCACATGCTCCTGTCGCCTTATGTCTACAAGAAACAAATTTAGGTCCACAAAAAAATAACTTTCTAAAGAATTACACTGTTTTCCGCCGCGATCGGGAACAGGCGAGCCGACTATCGGGAGGCGTAGCCATCATAATGAAAAGCGGCGTCCCGGCTCGAGAGCTTAAACTAAAAACAAGACTTGAAGCTGTCGCAGCCACTCTGGTTGCCCATAAAACCATCACAGTGTGCTCACTATATATCGATCCGCACTTTAATTTAACACTACATGACTTAGAGGATCTTTTAGAGCAGCTACCAGAGCCATACCTGGTAGTTGGAGATTTTAATGCACATTCATATTTTTGGGGAAGTGAGAAAACTGACGCTAGAGGCCATCTCGTAGAGGATTTTATTTTATGCAATGGCGTCTGTTTACTCAACTCTAATAAACCCACATACTGCTCCCCAACCTCGGGGAAAATGAGTGTTTTAGATTTGTCTTTTAGTTCACCGTCTGTTTTTAAGGATTTTAACTGGAGTGTTTTAGACAATCCATATGGAAGTGATCATCTCCCTGTCGTAATAAGTCTTTCATCCTCGCTAACAGTTATTCCCACAAAACCACGGTGTTGGAAGCTAAATTTAGCTGACTGGCAACTTTTTACAGCACAAGCTACATTAGAGAAAATAGTTTTAGAAAATGTTGACATCAATGAGATAAATGAAAAATTCACGAATTGTATCTTAGCTGCCGCACATTTAGCTATTCCTCAATCCTCTGGAATAGTAAAACAAAATCACAAATACTGGCACACAAAAGAATGTAAAGATGCAAAAAAGAAACAAAACAAAGCCTGGGGCATTTTTCGGAGATATCCAACACATGAGAATCTCATAAACTTTAAAAAAGCAAGAGCAAAAACACGATACATCAGACGCAACGCAGAAAGGGCATCATGGCAACAGTACATATCCTCGATAAACAGCTCAATAACATCCAAAAAAATGTGGGAGCAGGTGCGGAAATTCACTGGAAATTTTACTCCTTTCACATTTCCAATGCTAACAACACCCGGTACTCAAACGACATTAGAAGAGCAGGCCAACATATTGGGTGAGCATTTTGCTACAGTATCAAGCTCAGCCAACTACACACACTCCTTTCATAAGCACAAAACAATAGTAGAAAAACAAAAACTTCCCTTCAGAACATGCATACACGAAGACTACAATCAGCTTATTACAATGCAGGAACTAAACACAGTACTAACATCCGGTAAAAAGACAGCACCAGGCCCAGACAATATTCATTATGCCATGCTTGCTCACCTCTCTGAGACTGCCATAGAGGCGCTCCTAAAATTTTTCAATAGAATATGGATGAGTGGAGAAATCCCCCAAGCATGGAGAGAAGCAATCATAGTACCCTTTCTAAAACCTGGCAAACCACCAACTAGTCCCTCCAGTTACAGGCCAATAGCACTCACTAGCTGTATAGCAAAATCATTCGAAAGCATTCTAAACATCAGACTAACCTTCACACTTCAGTCCCGGCAACTTTTAGATATACACCAATGCGGGTTTAAAAAGACATGTTCCACAACCGATCACCTTGTTCGCTTTGAGAACACAGTCCGGGAAGCGTTCATCCACAAGCAACACTGTATCGGGGTCTTCTTCGATCTGGAGAAGGCTTACGATACCACGTGGAGGTTCGGTATCCTCCGTGACCTAGCGTACCTAGGTATCCGCGGCAGGATGCTGAGCTGTTTGAACGACTTCCTAACCAACCGCACGTTCCGAGTCCGCCTAGGCGCAACCTTCTCCAACACTTTTATTCAAGAAACTGGTGTACCCCAAGGGTGCATCCTCAGCACGACCTTATTTGTCATCAAAATGAACTCTATAGGAAAAGTAATCCCAAAATCCATCATGTACTCAGTTTACGTAGACGACCTCCAAATAGCATGCACGTCTTCAAGCATACCTACCTGTGAGCGGCAAATACAAATAACAATAAATAAACTGGCTACCTGGGCAGATAAAAACGGATTTAGATTTTCCCCTCAGAAAACAGTAGCGGTTCTGTTCTCTTTGAGACGAGGCCTACAGGCCGACCCCACACTATATCTAAACCAGACCCCATTACCTATCAAACAAGAGCATAAATTTCTAGGAGTAACTTTCGATAAAAAACTCACTTTCTTGCCACATATAAATAGCTTAAAGAAAAAAGGTTCCCAGGCCCTCAATATACTGAAACTACTGTCAAGAAAACGCTGGGGGTCTGATAGGGCATGCCTGTTACATATATATCGTTCTCTGGTTCGCTCTAAGTTAGACTATGGGTCCATAGTATATGGCTCAGCAAGACCATCCTACATAAAACGACTGGATCCTATCCACAATCTTGGTTTAAGGCTGTCTTCCGGTGCTTACAGAACTTCACCAATAGCAAGTCTGTATGTGGAAACGAATGAACCTTCCTTAGAAGATCGAAGAACTGCACTAACTTGTACATACATCCTCAAAATCCTTTCTCAGCCCAAACATCTCTGTTACCCAATTGTGACGAAATGCCCATCCCGAATACTCTTCAATAACAAGCCTCACGCGATTAAGCCGTTGCTCTTGCGCTTCGAAGAAAAATGCCAAGCTCTGAACATACTAAACGAAATTAAAGATATTGCCCCAAGACACGAAGCGCTACCACCGTGGTACTCTCTCCCCACAGTGTGTGACGTCACACTAACACGCTTCAGTAAAACCTGTACGCCACACGACCATATATTACAAGAATATCTAGCACTACAAGAAAAATACAGAAATTACACTGCATTTTATACTGACGGGTCAAAAACTCATGCTCATGTAGGAAGCGCAGTAATACAAGGTAAAAATGAAAATGCAGTACGACTGCCCTCATGTGCTACTGTTTTCACCGCGGAGTGTTATGCTATTAGTGTTGCGGTACAGAAAATAACAAATGAAAACATCAAAAACAGCATAATTTATACAGATTCACTGAGCGTCCTTACAGCATTAAACTCCAAAAATGCCACAGAGCCACTGATTGGAAGCATCATACACAATATAGTAAAGGTCACAACACGAAAACATGTTATAAAATTCTGCTGGGTTCCCAGTCACGTTGGCATTAGGGATAATGAGAGAGCCGACACGTGTGCTGCACAAGCCAGAGCCATGGAGGTGAAACATGTGGGCTTGCCTCCGAGGGATTACATGAAGTTAGTGCACAGCAAACTAAGAGCCAAATGGCAAGCTTCTTGGGAAAATGAAAGAAACAACAAGCTGCATACCGTAAAGCCTATTTTGAAAGAATGGAAATCATGCCGCCATAAAGAACGTTTTATCGATGTAATTTTATGTCGTTTACGCATAGGCCACACACACATCACCCATAACTTCTTATTAACAAAAAAGGACAAACCTGTGTGTGAAATGTGTGGTGAGGAGCTCACAGTTAATCACATTTTAATTTCTTGTTCCCATCTCGAAGAACTTAGGAGAAAGTTTTTTGCTGTATTTTACAATCAACAGATTCCATTTCATCCCGCATTGCTTTTAGGCGAGCAGACACTTGTCGAGTTTTCACTTGTTTGTAACTTTCTAAAGAAAGCCAATGTTTTAAACCTGTTATAATGTAACCTTTATACACTTGACATAACATCATCTAACCTTGTGTTTGGCGCATGATAGCCATAGTTGCTTATGCGCCATAAAACCCCATATAACTAACTAACATTATTCCATAGCAGTCTCGCAGTTAAAATTGATGTTCAATAATCCTGAAATTGGAACCGACGAGTGCATTCGAGAACCCGCAGTCAACGACCAGCCTACAGCGTACATTTACAGATTTCAAACTGACAGTCATACTCAATTTTAAATACATTTAGCAGAACAGAGAGGCACTAGCGGAGACGCATCTCATATAAAGATCAAGAAATTTTTTTACTTTTCAAGACACGGATGTTTGCTGGTACCTGTTGTATAAGCACGATTCACGCTATGCATAGCAGGTGTCTTAGCTATGCTTTCAGAGGCAGACAAAAGCTGATTTAACCTGAACCTAAAAGATTGACGCGCTTCTTAATGATAAAATCACTACTAAATTACGCGCGTATCATCTCCGATATCTTCGCTTGTTGTCAGATCGGAGCACTAAAAATTATCAATGAAAAGTCGCTGGATTTATTTTTGTACAAAGTATTGCTTAACTGACGCGCCAACCAATGGCTTGAAAATTTATGAGATTGTAGGCTTGCGGCTGTGCAAAGAACATCAAAAATTCAAACTAATTTCGTTAAAATATTTGCGGCTTTTCGACGAGTCCAGTCCTCTTCCCAGGACCTGTTACTACCCGTCTAAAAAAGAATAATTAAGAACAGCCGGTGGAATTAGCATTCAAATACCCATTCCTTCTACGTACAACAGACGAGCGGAACAAGTTGCTTCCATAACGCCAAAACAGTGCTGACGCATTTAGTATATTCGGTTGCTAACGGTATGCGTTGTCAGAGTGGAAATACAGTATGATTTTATGTTTGAAGACAGATGGGCGGTGGTGATTAGGAAATGGTGCAGCAATAATATACAGTTACACGGCAGAGCTAAAAGGAGGGGGACGGGAATTTGTGAACTTTAATTAAGAGCATTAAGAGCAGTGTAGGTTTTGGTAACTCATACATTGTGTTGCCACGTGTACTGTTCTGGTTCACGGCATTCCTATTGTGCCTACCTCAACGAGCTAAAGGACTGCGCAGAAGAACGACCGAGCAGCTGGTGCCGCCGCCTTCTATAAACAGACCGCGGTGGGCCTTTTTTCACCGACTAGCTGTAGCTCTCACCGCAGTTCAGCCAGATGTCGCTGGTACTAGTCATGGGATCGGAGAAACAAGGAACGGAACACGTGCACACACCTATCTTATCCTAACAAGACTAAAACATACTTCGGCGCTTCAGCGAATAACATAGCAGTTGATGAAAAAGACCGAGCACCGCGTACCTCTGCGCTATTTACAGTGTATGGCTCTGCTCTGGTTAGGTCTTACATGGCGGTACCAGCTGGGCGAGTGTTCTGCGCGTTCCCTCCGCACGTGTCGCCATGCTCAGCAGAGTAGACACAGAACAACGCAAGTGGCAATATACCTTTCTGGTTTTGTCACTTGCCTTTTGTGAGCTTGATCGAAATAAGAACCTCCCGCCGAGGATTTTTGTAAAACCATGCAGAATGTTGTAAATAAACTGAATAACGAAATATGGAACTCTTATGGCACGTATAGCACCTTGCATTATCAAAGAGATATTTATCTCCATAGCAAACTGAATTATGACTATTTGGGACTATTCGAGTAAAAGCTGCTAGAGAGAGAAAAAGCTCACAAAAAATTCAGTGTGGAACTGTTTGATGCGGAACATTATTTAGAGTAAGCACACATCACACTCACTGCATGACAGGCTTTGCGGTCAAAGCCTAGGATTTCTTTCCGACAGTGACATATCAGCGGATCTTGCTTGCAGGTTGTGTATTCGGCGGAATACTCCACGTTGCTACTGCTTCAAAAGTTCTTTCCACCTAAACTCATTCCTTTACATACCTCTTAACAAAAACTAACTAGGAAGTGCGGTTAAGTGCACATCTCGTAATGTATTTAGCGATTTGTTTAGGTGATAGCGTCCAAAATGTCGCCGATTAAGCTACGCAACCAAGCAAAAACCAATACACCCTGCCAACAGGCCCCTCATGAATTCTGCCGGGATATGTACGAGATATACACAGTATTACTTCCAGAACTGGGAAGAAGTCCTCCCACTTCTTATAACCTCAACATAAGTGTTAGAGTTCAGATGAGGGGTGTTTCCAAAAACCCTCGCAATGTTTCTGAAAGCACGCGCCGATGTTCAGCGCCTACATTTCGAGTTTGTGTTCACATTGCTTTACCGGTTATGGTCTAGCCACTTGGTAATTGCTGCATACAGTATGTTACATGTGGCACCTTCTGCTGTGCATAATGTGGTACGTGCTGTCTCCACATACCTCATTTTTCCCCTCGATGAGCCATACGAGGACTCCGATTAATCGCTGGCGGAACTGGGCATCCTGGCGGTTTCGAGCCTGCGTCAGGTAAATGGTACGCCGAGTTTCAATCAGTAGCTGGTGCATTGTCTCTTGCTTTTCTTCGCTGTGACTCCCTATTGGAAGGCGTCCAAAGTTCTAGCCTGGCACAGGCTGTGGCTACTGAGGGAGTGTCAGAAGCAAAATTGTAGTTATCGTTCAATGCAGTACGCTGTAGAATAAGCAACCTGGTTTGTACAATGTCTATTAAGACCACTGACGCGAATATATAGCCACAGTACCGCACAAAGGCAGATGCATTTCACGACTTAACGAACGCACCGCTGTTTCAGCATTTTTGACGACCGCATTCGCCAAGACAACAGGTGGCATCACTATACCCATTGCAAGAGAAAACAAAATACACAAGCTGCAAATAGCTTGTGTAATTTCCAATTGCCAATACCAATTAACGTCGTCCGAAAGTGACTCAGGCAATGAGGTATGCCGTAGTGAAGGGCTCCGGAAATTTCGCCCACCTGAGGTTCTTTAACGTGCCGACATCGCGCAGTACATGGGCCTCTAGGATCTCGCCTCCATCTCAAGCTGCCAATGCCTGATAGCGCAGGAGAGTCTCCTGCTAACTTTTAAATCATTGTGGCTACACGTGTTGCCCTGCAAATCATACTAATTTCTAGCAGTTGGAGAGGAGGAATAACCGCGAACTTGACAGGACTGAAGAACGAGAAGAGGACAGGACGAGCGGTAACTAGCAACTGAACTTTATTGAAAAAAGACATGTAGCAGCAAAGGTTGCATCTGCGCATAGCGTACGAGAACGGAGATAATTTCAAGCAGCTTCCAGTCTGGCTAATGTTGAAGCTACATATTAGCAGGCTGACTCACTGGCTGTGGCACTTCTACTCAGCTCCTCGGCTAGTTGCTACCGTAGCAGCACACTTCCGACGCTGCTACTGTCGTCTGCATGAAAGGATTACAACGCAAGTGTTCAGCGGAGAGTTTCAACAAAACATCCTGCGCATCGCAGCAAAATGAGCGGCGACTTGACCTGGGGCCCAAAGAGGACGAACGCATCCCTAGGATAAGTATCAAATGAAGCTGCAAAAAATACTGGAATTGCAACCTCCAGTTTCTGCATTAAAACTGCGGTCAACAACGTGCACAAATCATAAGCCAGGCAGCTAAATGGTGAATGGTTTTCCTACCTCCTGACAGCGGCGGCGACAGTGCTGTTGATGCAGTACCTGGGGGTGGTGGTGATGGTGCTGCAAAACTCGCCACGTTTATAGGGGAGCCTTCCGGAGTTCATCCTGTTGATGCATTGTTCACTGCACGTGCCGCTAGGGAACAGACGAGAACCTTTCGTTGCCTCGATTCCTGAACAATATTTTAAAAGCATCTGTAGCCTGGCAGGCAGGCCACTTCCGCCCTTGGGCGGCAACTAATCTGTCCTCAAGAGTGCCACCAACGGTCGGTTGTCTTGAAAGCCAGACATTAGCCGCTGAGCCCTTCTGCAAATTGTGAATAGGCGTGCTCGAGAGCCGCCGTCACTGACTGACAACTCCGTCGAGGCCCTTGCCAAGAACGGATACAGGAGCAGCATCTGCAGCATCGAGCAGCATTCCAGCAGCATTTGCTCTCTTCGGCGCAATTGCGAGCTAGATGTATCGCCTATTCTCAGAGCGATATCAAACGCTTCCTTAGAAAATAGCGTGGAAGTGTTTCTGTAAACAGGCATCAATGGAAAATAGACAGCTTGAAGTTGGTTTACTACAAGCATCATATGCAAGCGGTGCAGCCTAAGAAGTTATAGTCGCATTTGTTGTTTTAATGAACGCATTTAGTCATCGGTCCGGAATTGAGCAAAATCTAGAAATGCTTTGCTTTTGGTCTTCCTTGTTCCTTCTTCCTTCTTTGGTCTTGGGAAATGGTCATTCTTAGAAATGTTGTGGTCTTCCTTGTTCGTACACGCGGTGGTGGTCCTTACTGCCGCAGCTGCGTATGAACAAAACACGCTTATGCAGGCACAGCGTTTTATTTTTCCCCGCAAATCGCACTTCATAATGTTGCTTTAGTAGGTCGTCTTACATTTTGTTTTCTCCATCGTCAGAGTTGTTTCAAATAGTTGCTGCTTCCTTATTATAAGGCGAACGTGTACTGGAGCTTTGTCTTTAGCATTTCTGCTTCCAAGAAACAGCCAGGGCTGATTTTATTTAGATAGACTGATGTCAAAACCGAAAACAGGAGAGCTGACAAAAGGTCGTAGATAAAAAGGTTCGGATATTTCTTCTTCCAAGCGATATCCCCGTTCACTCCATTTGTTTTTCCGTGACAAAGTTGCAAAAACTTCAACGACTTGCGCTGCTCTGCACCAAATCGAAAGACGCCAATTTAAAGCTTTCGCACGGCTCCCTCTGCTTTGAGCGCTGTTTTCCGTTTACGCGGCACGCGCAAATCTTGTCCTGCAGATGCCTTGTAATATTTTACATCGTAGTCGGTGCTCTTCATGACAACTGTATAGTTGCCTTTGTCAGTGGGGAAGATTACGATATCCGTGTTTCTACGAAGGATCTTCATGCATCACCTTCCGAGTAAGAAGGGGGTAGCTGGCAGGACGACGTGGGAGCTGAGCTAAGACAATGGCTGGTCGGGTTCGTGTTTCACCTCGACGATTGTTTTCAACTCAAAGTATACCCTGTTAAACAGCACTAATGCTTTTTCTTGCATCCGGTGCTGGTAATGTGTTGAGGTTAGAAATATCTAAAATCTATAACATAGTGTGTCGTTGATAACGCTGGTACTCCAACAATAGTACATATTATCAGTTCACCGACCAAAGAAATGTAAATAACAATAACGGCACTCGGTTTACGAGCCAGAAAAACTGTCGACTCTCGAATGTTCACACAAATGACACTAAAATGCTATACATTTGCAGCAATTTCGTGTTTCCTCTTTAAAATGAGAATCACATTTGACACCAGTGGATCATTGAAAAAAAGCGCTGAAAGATTGGTTGCGTATTCAAAATTTTCTGCTGAATAATATTTTTGGCTTGTTTGTGCTTATGTTAGCTCAGTTTGTATTCTGTGTTATTATGGTACCTTATAATTGCATAGTCGTCCTTTGTAATTACTCGCTCCAACCTGCTTGCTGTTAGTTCATATTTCCTACACATAATGCTTAACCGAGGGTCCTCGTGCAGTCTGTGGCTCTAGGACTTTCGTCTGCGTGCAGTTATGAATGTACCTATTTTCAGTAGCAAATAAAGTTTGATTTTTTTGGTTCCAGTAATAAACACGCATTGATCGACCAAGATTTATTGATAGTTTCAGCAAAAAACAAGCATTGATTGACCATCAAATTCACTTTAGTAGAACGCCCTTACGGGCTAGTTGATTCATCTCAGTCATACGTAAGACTGCACGAATAAAACAAGGCAGGAGATATAAAACGAAAACAACGCCACGCGCACGAGCGCATATTTCCAATGTTTATAGATGTGTGAACGAACATGATGTGTAGGCGTAGGGCCGAAGCACGCAATCATTTTTTCATCTAGCATAGGCATTGTTTTAAGATAGGATACACTAATCGTGTTTTTGTTTCATGAGTACACGAAACAAAAAAAATTGAAATCACATCATGGGGGTAGACCATATAAACCAAGTGCACAATCAGACATACTGTCTCTAGGAGCTTCATGCCAAAGCAAAAAAAAAGAAAGAAAACAAGAACTGATCGGAATCAACCTTTATAAGGGTGAGGGGAAAAACAATATGAGAGTTTACTTCGGAAATAGCGGACTGGAAAACACAATAAAAGTAAAGAAAGGCAATGGGAATGAGGAAAAAGAATGGTAGCCAGTATGTAAAAGCAAGCATTAAAGGATGAAAACAACAAGGCACAAATGTATAGGTGAACATAAACACCTAAGAAATGAATAAATACTTTTTCGGGCCTGAAAAGCAAGTTACAGTCAAGAATCTGACATTAACACATCACAAAGTTATAAGTGATATTCTGAATAAGCGATTCCGTTCCGTGAGAGTGGAATAGACGGAATGCTGCCACATTTTTAATCAATTTTCACAACGTGAAAAGCTTCGACGACGTCCATTGCGGTCTTATCAATTAGGGCTGAACAAAAACGTGGTGTTTTCAAAGACCAAAGTGTAAAGCAAGAAAAATATGATTAAAATCAAACCCACATATAGCGGCCAAAGTTATAACGAACGTTCGCTTATTACGGACGATGGCGGCGCAATGGTCAAATTATGTATCAGAACCATGGTAATACACCTCAGATACAATGAACAACATTGGCCACACCACTTGACTATAGCGAACAAGGAGGCGCCGAAAATCTGATCCGAAGTCGAAAAATTCGGGCTCCCAACAAGCGCCGAGACTGAAGAGCGCCTCTCAGCACTCGGGGCGGCACTTCGCAAAGAATATGAAAAACTAAAAAGGAATAAAAAAGGCGGCATATAGGTCACTGCTGGCCAAGTGCACGGAGATTTTCTTTAAGGTCGCTCATACCATGCGTGTGCGATTATGCAGTACTCAGCCTGTCTATTTTAGGCGCATTTTTTTGCACATCTGTTCTGTACTGCATGTTTATAACGGAAGGTACGGTCGATGCTTAATTTTTATTCTTAACAGACAAGTTTCATTGTCAGTTCCGATCACTCTTATTTTGGTTCACAGCTCTGCCTGGAGAATTAGCAGCATGTACAATCAGCCCGGAATCATTCATCATCATTCATCATTTATTATCCCTTAAGGGCCCTGGTTAGGGCATTACATAAGGGGGGGGGGACAAGAAAGTATGGCCATGGTCATATTTATACATACAAGAAAAACAACGAGGCATGGTGATGTACGTGCATTTCCATGATCAGTGCATTTTGAAATATAGGGAAAACAAACGGACGAAAATTACACAGGCAGTTATGCTCCGCATACTTTTAACAAACAACAAAACAGTATATTCACACACAAAAAGGAAAAGCAATCGGGTACTGAACAAAAAAATGCAGTGTATTATTTAACAAACAACAAAACAGTATATTCACGCACAAAAAGGAAAAGCAATCGGGTACTGAACAAAAAAATGCAGTGTATTAGAGAAAAACTATAGCAAAAGAAAAATGAAATCCTATTGCTGCTCATCAGTTTATTTAGAAAAATGAGCGGATGTTAACTGCCTGAATTTTGAGTTGTCACGCTCATGGGCAATAGTTTCGGGAAGTGAATTCCAGTCATCAATAGCCAAGGGCAAGAATGATTTATTAAATGAATTTGTGGAACCAGTAATACGCTGCACGCTCAGGGAATTGAAGAGCCGACGGGACGTTCGTACAGGTGGTACCAGAAGGGAGGTTCGCAGGTCAGGACGGTTGTAATATAGATTATGAAATAAACTCAGCCGTAATGTCTTCCTTCGATGAGTTAACGAGTCGAGATCAATGGATGATTTGATGGCACGAACGCTGATCCGTGTATCATATTTTGAGCAGATGAAGCGAGCTGCACGATTCTGGATGCTTTCTAGTAAGTCAATTAAGTATTGTTGATGAGGGCTCCATATTGCGCAGGCATATTCAAGTTTAGGTCTAATGTATACTTCATATGCGAGCTTACGAATGTTACTGGGGGATAAAGAGAGAGAACGTCTGATGAAGCCAAGTGTTTTAGATGTGTCCGCCACAAGTTTCGTGATATGCTCAGACCAGTTCAGTTTGTCTGTGATATAACTCCCAGATATCGGTATGATTCTACACGTGAAATGATCATGGAGTTCAATGAGTATGAATAATCAAGGTTGGAGCGTTTTCGGGAGACTTGCATGCTCTTACACTTGGACACATTCAGTTTCATCAGCCAGGTGGCGCACCAGGTTTCTATTGTGTTGAGGTCTTTCTGCAGGAGCAACTGGTCAGATGTATTAGTGATGCGACGATAAAGTACACAATCGTCAGCGAAAAGGCGGATTGTGGATGAAATGCCTGTAGGGAGGTCGTTTATAAAGACTAAAAATAAAAGTGGACCGAGGACAGAGCCTTGGGGTACGCCTGAAATGACATTTGAGTTTTTGGAGCGATGGTCGCCAATAACAGTGAACTGAGTGCGGTCTGAAAGGAAGGAGGAAATCCATGATAGTACCAAGGGGTCAAGAGAGAGGGATGAGAGTTTAAACATCAGACGTTGATGTGGGACACGGTCAAAGGCCTTAGAGAAATCCAGATAGATAATATCAGTTTGAAATGAAGAATCCAAATTGAGGTTAAGGTCCGTAGTAAATTCGTAAAGCTGGGTATCACACGAGAAACCAGAACGGAATCCATGCTGGTTGGCAAAGAAGAAGGAATTTTTGTCTAGATGAAGAGCAACCTGTGAGTATATGATATGTTCTAGCATTTTGCAAGCAATACATGTTAATGAAATAGGGCGATAGTTTGATGGATCAGAGCGATCACCTGACTTGAAAACCGGAACAACCCTACTTAACTTCCAGTCATTTGGAATCGAACTACTTGAAATTGATTGGCTAAAGATTATTTGTAATATCTGACATGAAATTTCTCTAGAGCCTTTTAGTATCTTTGTAGGTATCTCGTCAGGTCCAGGGGCGCTAGACGACTTCAAACTGTCGATAAGTTTACCTATGCCTTCGGCAGAAATGGAGATTGGGGGCATCTGGCTGAAATGAGAGCTGTTATGGTTGGGTACATGAAGGAAGGGTTCATGAGTGAAAACGGAAGAGAAGTAATTGTTCATAACATCTGCACAGCGATCTGCAGAGACGTGCGAGCCATCTTGCTCACGCAAGATAATACCCTGCGGCGAGTTATGGTTTGGCAACAGAATCTTCCAGAATTTCTGGGGGTTATTTTTAATTATGTTTTGCAAATCATTATTAAAAAATTTCTTTTTGGAGCGTCTCAAAAGATTCGTATAATTACGGAGACATTCGAAGTATTTATCCCATTTTGAAACGGTGGCTGAATTTTTGGCTGCTCGGAAAAGACGCTTTTTCTTTTTTAATAATCTTCGAAGAGAATTGGAAAACCAATGCTTATCAGCATCTCCGCGTATGCACACAAGAGGCACATATGACTCCATCAGCGATAGCATTTTCTGTTTGTAAACCAACCAGTTACTATTAACTGTTCGAGAGGGAGCAGAGTTACGGAAATGACAAAGAAACTTTTCTAGAACCTGGTTAATTTGAGCATAGTCAGCTTTGTTATAGTCGCGAATATATTTTATTGATGGTTTGCGGGAAGGAATGGCAAATGACAAATTAAAAAATAGCAGGTTATGATCGCTAAGGCCACTGGTACACGAGGGAGACTTAAACAACTCAGGCTTCGGGACGAATACAAGATCGAGGACGTTGTTACCACGCGTTGGAGTATTAACACACTGAACCATGTTAAACATTAGAATTAATTCAAGAAATTTTTTTGACTGACGAGAAGGTGCTGACAGCTGATCCCAGTCGATGTCGGGATAGTTAAAATCGCCACAAAGGACTAAGTGTGCACGGGGAAAGCGGGACCGCAAGTCTAGAAAGACTGAATACAATTCATCAACAAAAGAACAGTCAGAATCTGGCGGCCGGTAACAGGCGATAAGTAAGGTCGCGGTAAAAGTAAGGGACAGGTTAACACAAACTAATTCAAGGCTACAGCCGACTGGCACGAAGTGCGAGCGTATGCTAGATTTTATCAGAACCAGAACACCCCCTCCTCTTCGGCCAGCTCTGTCAAATCTGTAGATAGTGAAAGATTTACTGCCCTCGAGTAGTTCATTGTCTCGAATGTCATCGGTAAGCCATGACTCAGTAAGGATAGCAATATCTGAGCAGTGATCTTCGAGTAGCGCTTCCACAGCCTCTCTCTTGGGTAAGTAGCTGCGAATATTTGTTAGCATGACAGCCATGTGATGATAAGATGGGATGGCGCGTGAAACATGCAAAGGCTGGGGCGGCGCTTTAGAGGGAAACTTGGAGGCGGACGATGACTGCTATGATGAAAGCTCGACTACTGAATCTGTGTCGGCGTTATATATGTATTGCTTTTTGTTGATAAGCAGCTTGTCGTAACGTATTTTAAACGTGACATCTCTTCCCTTGCCAAAACAATATAACTTCTTTCGGGCTAATTGAACATGCGTTGAATAATCTTCTCGAACAGAAAAGTTTGTTTCTTTCAGCTTTGGTCCTGCAGCCAGAATCTTTGACTTGACCTTAAAATGTGCCAGTTTCACAATGATTGGGCGGTTTTTCGATTCCTGAAAGCGGCCCATTCGGTGGGCGCGTTCTATATCATCACTGTTTATCGACAGTTCAAGGTGTTGTGAACAGAAGGTGACAACCTGCGCCTCTGATTGCTCCCAGGTTTCGTCGCTCGTGTCCGCGATACCAAAAAAGATTAAATTCGACCTGCGGAAGCGATTTTCTGCGTCGTCGCACTTTTCCGTGAGCATTTTAATTTCAGAGGAAAGTCGGGTAATGTCGGCGTTCGAGCTTGAGGGCGCAGCTTGTTCTTCGGTTTGACCAGCATGTACAATTTTTTCCAAAGCATCAACCCGCAATGAAAGGGCGCTGACGTTCTTTTCAATACTAATCTGTGCACCGCGTATGCTGGAAAGCTCGGACAAAACAGTATTCTGGGACAATTCAAGGCGCGATATTGCCGCAGCGATTGATTCTAGGGTTGCTGGGGTGTCGGTTTGGTCAGGTCCAGGGTTCATTTCAACATCGCCAGAGAGCATAAGCAAGACACGAAAAAAATAGGCGTTGATGCAATGTAAACACATGTCGAACAACAGTTTGCGGCAAGAATCAATGAACTCAAGTGGGCACGACACCGCGAATAAAAAAGGGTCGCTTGTACGGGTAGAACAAGCGTTCGGTAAGTAACTAACCTGCGTAAGGAACGGAGTTGACATGACCGTGTTTGAAGCGGTGACGTGCCCCAAGTCGCGCCGGTGCTTGTGCCACGTATTTATACACGAAGATCCCGCGTTCATTGTGCCACCAGGTTGCCAGATGAGAGGTTCGTTCCACTCCGGAGACAGCGTGAATGCCGAGGTTTGCTGATCAGTGTTCTCGATCCGAGGTAGCTGAAGGAACGGCTTCGTGGGATGATGTTCCTCGACCGGGTAGAAGTGGCCGAAGAAAGGCAGCGTCGATACGGTCCATATCAGGACAGCCTGCGTAAGGAACGGAGTTGACATGACCGTGTTTGAAGCGGTGACGTGCCCAAAAGGCGAACAGAGCATGTCAAGAAAACAAAAATATTTTACCTGCCTATTTTCAGCTGAAGTGTACAACTAGCCCCATGTTAGGAGAAGGTAAGTGACGCCAACCAAGTAAAATACAGGAAAAACACGACGTTTCGGGACCGGCTCGGCCCCTTCTTCACGGTGTGACTACGGGCGAGCGCAGCTTGGCTTTTTTAAGCCCCTGTGTGGAGGACCTGCGGGTCAATGGCCGCAGCCCATGGACGTAGGATGAGGGGAGAGTCCCCAGGGAACGATTACATTCTCTCGTGTTTGCTGTATGTGCCACGACTCGAGTAGAAGCCTCCTGCGTGGGTTAGCTTCCGTTTCCAATACAATGGTGCTGTCGAAGTCAATTGGGTGGTCACACCCTTCACAGTGTTCGGCCACGGCGCTGCGTTGACGATTCATGTGACGGACGTCCGCTTTGTGTTGGTTCATCCTTTCCGCGAAGTTCTTCGTTTCCCCTATGTACGACGCCGGGCAGACGGAACACGGAATTTTGTACACGACGCCCTGGGCCTTTTCTCTGGGCTGCCGGTTTTTTGGGCGGGGGAGAAGGCGACCGATAGTGCTGGTCGGTTTGTGCGTTGTCAGCACCCCTTCTTTTCCGAGAATGCGACCGAGCGTCTCGCTCACGCCTCTCACGTAGGGGATGCAAACACGTTTCCGCTTCTGGCATGCGTCTGAGGAAATAATAGACCGGATTTTGTTTTGCCTTTCTTGTTTCCTGATAATGCGCCGGATGAATGAGCTTGGGTAGCCGTTCTTTTGGAGGTCAGAAATGACTCGGTTCTTCTCCTTCCTTTTATCTTCACTTGAGGAACATATGGAGTCGGCTCTCTTCAGTAATGACGTCACGACAGATGCTTTGTGCGGGATGGGATGGTTCGAATCGAAATGTAGGTACCGTCCTGTGTGGGTTGGCTTCCTGTGCACCGAGGACTGCAGGCCTTTGTCGTGCCTTGTAAGTAGGACATCCAGAAAAGGCAGGCTGCCCTGCTGTTCATGTTCAACAGTAAATTGTATGGCCGGTTCAACTGAATTTAGATGACGCTGGAGGTTTTCTATCTCTGAGGTTTTCACCACACAAAAGCAGTCGTCTACATAACAGAGGAATAACTTTGGCTTGGGATTAAAGGAGGAGAGGGCCCGGCTTTCGACGTCTTCCATGGTTAGGTTAGCCACTGTGACTGAAATTGATGCCCCCATAGCAGTTCCGGTTGTTTGCTTGAAAAATTCTCCGTTGTAGGTGAAAAAGGTACTGCGCAGACAGAGGTCGAGAAGGCGACATACCTCATCGACGTTGAGTGGAGTTCTCTCGTGCAGCGTTTGGTCGTTTTCGAGTGCGCGGCGAGCAACGGACACAGCAAGGGGAACCGGTACGCAGGTAAATAGCGACACCACGTCAAACGAGACTAGGCTTTCGTCTTCCTCCACGGTAAGGTTCGAGACAAGTTGGACGAAATGCCGCGAATTCTGTACATGCGTGGGTGTTCTGCCGGCGAGCGGCGCCAGCACCTTGTGCAGGTAGTCAGAGAGACGTCGCAGAGGAGACAGGGTGAAGTCTACAATTGGCCGAAGGGGGACGCCAGGTTTGTGAGTTTTAGGTAGCCCGTAAAAACCTGGAGCTGAGCCGTTTCTGGAGATGAGGCGGAGGTAAAGCCATTTGAAATCAGGATGCCGCTTGAACATCTCTGCCAGGGTTTTGTTGAGTGTTGCCTGAGTGTTTGAAGTCGGATCCTTGCGAACCTTCTCATACGCCCCACTGCTCAAAAGGGCTGACGCCTTCTCCTCGTAGTCGCGTCGGTCCATCACCACTGTAGAGTTGCCCTTGTCTGCCGGGAGTATGACGATGTCGGTGTCGTCCCTGAGACCGCGTAGGGCTTTTCGTTCCAGTTGAGACAGATTGCTCGGAAATTTGGGGGGTACCTTGGCGATGACACCAATCGCTTTCAGGCGGACCTCTTCCCTGACGTGCGGCTCCAGGTGCTGGATCGCATCTTCAACAGCCGCGACTAGTTTTGGGAGGGCGGGACCAGATGATATGTTGAATCCATGTCCTTTTGCGAGAACAGAGGATTCGGGCGGTGTTAAGCGACGGGAGGAGAGGTTCTTTACAAAGCCAGAGTTATGGGGGTCAGGCTGTTTCTTCTGCCGCTGCTGTAGGGCAAACAACTTCTTGTTTTGACACTCACGATGTTTGTTGGCTGCAGTGGAGGCCGCTTCCATGGCAAAGGCGTCCACCCGCGGGAAGAGCTCAGGCATCCTGTGTTCTAGTTGGCGGCGCGCGAAGAACCGGTCCAGCTCCTTTTTGCGGAGAACGGAATGGCACTCGTGTATCCGCGCACTTAATAACTGTTGCTCCGTTTTGGACACCAGCCGTAGGCCTTCTGCGGTGGTTACAGGGCGCTTTAGGCGAAGGCTCACGGGTATCACATCCTTTTCCTTGCAGGTCTTGTTGAAGTTTAGATGTGTCCGGAAGACAGCAATACTCTTGGTGATGTTGACGTATCGCTTCACTAGCTGCATGGTCTCGATGCCGAAGTCTTGGCGTATAGACTCAAAAGAAAACATTCGACAGAAGTCTGTCTGGTTGGGAAATTTAATGTTAGGAGAAGGTAAGTGACGCCAACCAAGTAAAATACAGGAAAAACACGACGTTTCGGGACCGGCTCGGCCCCTTCTTCACGGTGTGACTACGGGGGAGCGCAGCTTGGCTTTTTTAAGCCCCTGTGTGGAGGACCTGCGGGTCAATGGCCGCAGCCCATGGACGTAGGATGAGGGGAGAGTCCCCAGGGAACGATTAACATTCTCTCGTGTTTGCTGTATGTGCCACGACTCGAGTAGAAGCCTCCTGCGTGGGTTAGCTTCCGTTTCCAATACAATGGTGCTGTCGAAGTCAATTGGGTGGTCACACCCTTCACAGTGTTCGGCCACGGCGCTGCGTTGACGATTCATGTGACGGACGTCCGCTTTGTGTTGGTTCATCCTTTCCGCGAAGTTCTTCGTTTCCCCTATGTACGACGCCGGGCAGACGGAACACGGAATTTTGTACACGACGCCCTGGGCCTTTTCTCTGGGCTGCCGGTTTTTTGGGCGGGGGAGAAGGCGACCGATAGTGCTGGTCGGTTTGTGCGTTGTCAGCACCCCTTCTTTTCCGAGAATGCGACCGAGCGTCTCGCTCACGCCTCTCACGTAGGGGATGCAAACACGTTTCCGCTTCTGGCATGCGTCTGAGGAAATAATAGACCGGATTTTGTTTTGCCTTTCTTGTTTCCTGATAATGCGCCGGATGAATGAGCTTGGGTAGCCGTTCTTTTGGAGGTCAGAAATGACTCGGTTCTTCTCCTTCCTTTTATCTTCACTTGAGGAACATATGGAGTCGGCTCTCTTCAGTAAGAAGGGGTGCTGACAACGCACAAACCGACCAGCACTATCGGTCGCCTTCTCCCCCGCCCAAAAAACCGGCAGCCCAGAGAAAAGGCCCAGGGCGTCGTGTACAAAATTCCGTGTTCCGTCTGCCCGGCGTCGTACATAGGGGAAACGAAGAACTTCGCGGAAAGGATGAACCAACACAAAGCGGACGTCCGTCACATGAATCGTCAACGCAGCGCCGTGGCCGAACACTGTGAAGGGTGTGACCACCCAATTGACTTCGACAGCACCATTGTATTGGAAACGGAAGCTAACCCACGCAGGAGGCTTCTACTCGAGTCGTGGCACATACAGCAAACACGAGAGAATGTTAATCGTTCCCTGGGGACTCTCCCCTCATCCTACGTCCATGGGCTGCGGCCATTGACCCGCAGGTCCTCCACACAGGGGCTTAAAAAAGCCAAGCTGCGCTCGCCCGTAGTCACACCGTGAAGAAGGGGCCGAGCCTGTCCCGAAACGTCGTGTTTTTCCTGTATTTTACTTGGTTGGCGTCACTTACCTTCTCCTAACATTAAATTTCCCAACCAGACAGACTTCTGTCGAATGTTTTCTTTTGAGTCTATACGCCAAGACTTCGGCATCGAGACCATGCAGCTAGTGAAGCGATACGTCAACATCACCAAGAGTATTGCTGTCTTCCGGACACATCTAAACTTCAACAAGACCTGCAAGGAAAAGGATGTGATATCCGTGAGCCTTCGCCTAAAGCGCCCTGTAACCACCGCAGAAGGCCTACGGCTGGTGTCCAAAACGGAGCAACAGTTATTAAGTGCGCGGATACACGAGTGCCATTCCGTTCTCCGCAAAAAGGAGCTGGACCGGTTCTTCGCGCGCCGCCAACTAGAACACAGGATGCCTGAGCTCTTCCCGCGGGTGGACGCCTTTGCCATGGAAGCGGCCTCCACTGCAGCCAACAAACATCGTGAGTGTCAAAACAAGAAGTTGTTTGCCCTACAGCAGCGGCAGAAGAAACAGCCTGACCCCCATAACTCTGGCTTTGTAAAGAACCTCTCCTCCCGTCGCTTAACACCGCCCGAATCCTCTGTTCTCGCAAAAGGACATGGATTCAACATATCATCTGGTCCCGCCCTCCCAAAACTAGTCGCGGCTGTTGAAGATGCGATCCAGCACCTGGAGCCGCACGTCAGGGAAGAGGTCCGCCTGAAAGCGATTGGTGTCATCGCCAAGGTACCCCCCAAATTTCCGAGCAATCTGTCTCAACTGGAACGAAAAGCCCTACGCGGTCTCAGGGACGACACCGACATCGTCATACTCCCGGCAGACAAGGGCAACTCTACAGTGGTGATGGACCGACGCGACTACGAGGAGAAGGCGTCAGCCCTTTTGAGCAGTGGGGCGTATGAGAAGGTTCGCAAGGATCCGACTTCAAACACTCAGGCAACACTCAACAAAACCCTGGCAGAGATGTTCAAGCGGCATCCTGATTTCAAATGGCTTTACCTCCGCCTCATCTCCAGAAACGGCTCAGCTCCAGGTTTTTACGGGCTACCTAAAACTCACAAACCTGGCGTCCCCCTTCGGCCAATTGTAGACTTCACCCTGTCTCCTCTGCGACGTCTCTCTGACTACCTGCACAAGGTGCTGGCGCCGCTCGCCGGCAGAACACCCACGCATGTACAGAATTCGCGGCATTTCGTCCAACTTGTCTCGAACCTTACCGTGGAGGAAGACGAAAGCCTAGTCTCGTTTGACGTGGTGTCGCTATTTACCTGCGTACCGGTTCCCCTTGCTGTGTCCGTTGCTCGCCGCGCACTCGAAAACGACCAAACGCTGCACGAGAGAACTCCACTCAACGTCGATGAGGTATGTCGCCTTCTCGACCTCTGTCTGCGCAGTACCTTTTTCACCTACAACGGAGAATTTTTCAAGCAAACAACCGGAACTGCTATGGGGGCATCAATTTCAGTCACAGTGGCTAACCTAACCATGGAAGACGTCGAAAGCCGGGCCCTCTCCTCCTTTAATCCCAAGCCAAAGTTATTCCTCCGTTATGTAGACGACTGCTTTTGTGTGGTGAAAACCTCAGAGATAGAAAACCTCCAGCGTCATCTAAATTCAGTTGAACCGGCCATACAATTTACTGTTGAACATGAACAGCAGGGCAGCCTGCCTTTTCTGGATGTCCTACTTACAAGGCACGACAAAGGCCTGCAGTCCTCGGTGCACAGGAAGCCAACCCACACAGGACGGTACCTACATTTCGATTCGAACCATCCCATCCCGCACAAAGCATCTGTCGTGACGTCATTACTGAAGAGAGCCGACTCCATATGTTCCTCAAGTGAAGATAAAAGGAAGGAGAAGAACCGAGTCATTTCTGACCTCCAAAAGAACGGCTACCCAAGCTCATTCATCCGGCGCATTATCAGGAAACAAGAAAGGCAAAACAAAATCCGGTCTATTATTTCCTCAGACGCATGCCAGAAGCGGAAACGTGTTTGCATCCCCTACGTGAGAGGCGTGAGCGAGACGCTCGGTCGCATTCTCGGAAAAGAAGGGGTGCTGACAACGCACAAACCGACCAGCACTATCGGTCGCCTTCTCCCCCGCCCAAAAAACCGGCAGCCCAGAGAAAAGGCCCAGGGCGTCGTGTACAAAATTCCGTGTTCCGTCTGCCCGGCGTCGTACATAGGGGAAACGAAGAACTTCGCGGAAAGGATGAACCAACACAAAGCGGACGTCCGTCACATGAATCGTCAACGCAGCGCCGTGGCCGAACACTGTGAAGGGTGTGACCACCCAATTGACTTCGACAGCACCATTGTATTGGAAACGGAAGCTAACCCACGCAGGAGGCTTCTACTCGAGTCGTGGCACATACAGCAAACACGAGAGAATGTTAATCGTTCCCTGGGGACTCTCCCCTCATCCTACGTCCATGGGCTGCGGCCATTGACCCGCAGGTCCTCCACACAGGGGCTTAAAAAAGCCAAGCTGCGCTCGCCCGTAGTCACACCGTGAAGAAGGGGCCGAGCCGGTCCCGAAACGTCGTGTTTTTGCTGTATTTTACTTGGTTGGCGTCACTTACCTTCTCCTAACATTAAATTTCCCAACCAGACAGACTTCTGTCGAATGTTTTCTTTTGAACTAGCCCCATTCATGTGTCTGGGTAAATGGCCTACTGAAATGCATAACCGAAAATAGGTTGTAAAGGAATATCTAGCTGCAAAGCATAAATGTATGACATATGCGTGTTCGCGTTTCATTCCGGCCTGACTGTACAGTGCAGTTGCATGGAAAGGAAATCGTTACCTTTTCAGCATGTACAGCTGAAATATGACTGCATATAGAGTTCTGTGCTTGTCTAATAGATTTTAACGGCGTGCTACGTTCTTTAAGGTCGCGTATCAACGGGTGCATTTGCCTTATACAAGGGCAGTTACTCTTCAGTCGCTCATAATAGATAGCAGATAAAGGAGAGAAAACCTAGTTTTTGCATGGCTACCTATGTTTGGAAAGGCCTCTTTAAAAAAAAATGCTTCGACTGTGGAACCGGATCGGTCGGGCGGGGCATCTTTTCTCCGGCGAAGCTCTCATGCTATCAGTGCGTGAGGCGTGAGTTTGGAAAACGAAACGCATATCTTTATAGAACTACCTTTGTTTTGCCATCTTTTAAATTTTCACATGAATTTACTAGGCGAATACCACATCTTCTCAGCACTTAGATTTCAGGGCGGACTTTTGTTGCCTTTTGTCTGTGGAAAAAACTATCAAATGTCCCCTCCTGCACTGCACTTCAAAAGCTTCGTTTACAGCTGCGCTAAGTAGCACTACAAAAACCACCGGTTTCACTACCTAGAATCCGTGAGATTTTGTAATATATATGCTAATCAAGATCATGAACAAGATTGCGATGTATTGTGCCCCAAGCAACAAGCGCTTTTTTATCATGGCTGAAATAAAAAAGGAATCTTAATGTCTGAAAATTTTTGACATGAAGAAGATGTATTAAGGCGCTGCCTACATTCCTCCCACATCATCTGCCAGCATGTATTGAGTCATCTCCCTATGACTGTAGCTGGCTTAATGCTCAGTTTCAAGGCAGCCATTCACTTTTCTGCTCTATTTTTCGCCCCAGTACTCGGACATTAGGACACAGGGTGCGCATAGGCAAATGACACGACTAACTACAGTTATAAGAGCGTTTCTCCGAAGCATAGGACGCCTCTTTCGAAGCGTGTCCTGGTCGGACCATAGAGTTGGCGGCATTCGTCAGATTCAGAGCTTCACACTTCGTCAGGAATTCTTATTTGTTCTCCGACTGCATCTCGTGCAAAAAAAGAAGAGCACATAAAGGAGGGGCCTTTCTGTTTGTCGTTTAGCGGCTGAGGCTTTGCCCGATAAATGGTAGCTATTTAAAAGACTACGTTTAGATTTGTCCACAATAGGAATCTGTAAGAAGAAACCAAGTAGAGTTTAAATTGAGCATTACGTCACAAAAAGCAAAATATTCTGATTCGAAGCAACCATGTTGCAACGTCCCACTTTTCTCGTGTCCCATATTTGTAGTCTAAATTTAGCAACTCGAATTACCTTCGATCCTGTCAAAATTAAGACCACATTTAGAAAATCACGGTTCTTAGTTCTCAAACATTGGGTAAGCGATTAAGAGAACGGTTCGCTGCTTAATCACAAATAGAGCGATCTGCTTAAGTCAGCTGATGCGAAGAGTCTGTGTGCGCCATAAGCAACGGGGTAGCGTATATAAGTAGAATAACTTCCTTCATTTTCTTTTCTACTAAACAGTATAGTTCTTTGACAACGCTGCGGAAACGATTAATATTCTTTCCAAGTTGAAAACAGCGGTCAGTGCCCACGGATAACTTCAACAAGGTCTGATGCAACGGACTCATAGGGCGGGCGCTAAAGAAGTATCATTGTAATATAAATAAGAAGTAACCACTGTGGTACGGGAGGCAAGTGTACACTATAGCCTGGTAACGTCTTGCATTCCCTGGCAATCGTAGGTTTTCCGCTTTGTCAATGAAAAGCGGGCCTTCCGTCTAGCTATTATTAAGAAACTCTTCGTGCCCCAGGCCAGCTATGTTCCTTGTTTGTATTGGTTGCTTCTACTAGTCCTAGTGACGTCGTACAAGCATGGCTGAGTTCTTCTAAAGAGAACGAGGGGGTTGTACCTTCCTCACGCATATTGAATTCTAATAACAATGGTTGGTTCACTGCAGCAGTTTTTAATCACTGCTTTCATACAATCAGCCTACTTAAGGGTATGTTTGATATTCTTGCTTTCTGTGACTGTTAGCTTCCGCCATTTCTGTCATAAAGAGCACCTGTTTCTATTCCCTTATCTTCTGAATAGTTCATAGAGGACTCGAATTTGGCAGCCTTGATGCCGTAGGTAGCATAAAGGGCTCTCCCACACCGTCCACCCTTACTGTTCAACTGCGTTTCTACGTGGCAGTCGCGGAGGACGTACCTGTACTACGTTCGGCGCTCTGAACGTGGGTGGGGCTTGCGTACTCTTAAGGTTCGCTTACACGACATATAAATATCCCCAAAAATAGGCAACTGGGCATCCATCGCCGTAGCTCAGTTGGTAGAGCACCGGACGCGATATTCAGTTAGTGTGTTCAGATCCCATGGGCGGTATGCGGTTGTTTTTCTTCTGCTTTTATTAGTCGCCCATTGATAAAAACTAAAATAAAAAACGTCCCTTATGCCCCTTGGTTTCGGTGACTGCTAGCTTCCGTCATTTACAACAAAAGGTATAGTTCGTCTGCATTTCGTTCCATCTTGCGCAACGTATTCAAGGACGAACTCATACCAGCGACTCCAACTTTCCAAGTTCGAGCCAAAAGCGCTGAGATAACGGTCAACTATGGACTACCCGAAGACACGTCCGCTGTTTCCTGTTACCCTGAGTCAAATTTTGTTGTGTTATGTAGGTGAGAAAGTTGTCACTAATTTCGCGAACTCCAGCAGTAATATCACAGCGCCGCCGGGGTTTGATAGCAATGAATATCAAGAACATGATTTTCACCGCCACTCTATTCACTGCCGGGCAGTCACATTTACTAATGCCCCTGTTGTGCAAGATACTGATGACTGCTGCTTGGAAACTTCCCAACTCCACCTTTCTCCGCGCTAATTGCCTGTTCTCATTTGCATTTCTGACCATCGCAGTCGAAAAACAAAACATTTCTGCCGTCAGAACAAGTTTTCTGCAATGTTTTGTCCAAAACTTTAGTAACAATAGACATTTTTGTTGTAACAAACATAATTGGGTGTAGTTATTAGAGAAAAGTACTACTGAAGTGCTGCCTACATAAATGTATTACGGATAAAACAGACCACTAAAAATGACTACAAAACAACTGAAGAAATCAGGCGTAAATATAACACTACAAAATATTTTGCATTATTATTGACAGACCTGGTTTGCATGAAATGTGTGATTTAATGTAATCTACTAGGGTGAGGTTAAGTAAAGTAAATATAGGTAGCGCCTAAAAGAAGTCGAAGTTTCTTGCTCCTTCGGGGTACTCACTACTACTTCCGCACGCGCTCGCGGGTTTTGTAGTGCCGAAAATTGGTTCCTTCGTACAGAGATACGGACATGCAAGATTGAGCACGGCAGCCCTTGCTGAAGTGCTCTCTGCAGTGCGACTATTCTGAGACCGTGCCAAACCTCATGACTGAAATTTAACATACCATCCTTGCCGCGACTTTTGAGCACCTAGTACTGAAAGTTTGTACGAGCCGACATATTCATCGCTAGCTGCGTGTCAGCTTATTTGTTCATGTTAAGTTGTGTTGTGGCGAACAGTTGGGATTATTCAAGTTGTTAAGAGCAAACATACATTCGGCTGCATGTTTTTATTTTGGACAGGTTATTTTAACATGCTTGGTCATTCCCGGCAGCCTGCGTACAACACAGTGACTTCGAGAAGTTTGGGAGCTATTGAAGCTAAATAACATGCACTAACACGTATCGGAGTCCTTAGCTTGTGTAAGTCCTCCTGATAATCTGCTGGCTTTACTTACAAGTGGTAAGAAAGTGATTGATTCGCAGTGCCTTCTCAGATTGTTTAGATAAGGCACAAAGCCTCAACCAGTTCGTAAAGGTTATAATGAGACTGTATGAGAGGCAAGAACCCCTATAACATACAACGAAGCCTCTCTGTACCTATTAAGTACTTCAGCACATTCAGAGTTTGATACGAAACGTAAGTGGGAATGTTTTCACCAGCTTGAAGTGATGTAAACAAGGCAGGTTCGAGCAGCAGGAACGATAGGATATTTAAAGGCACAATGTGATAACAGGGGGGGGGGGGTGTTGTTTTAATGGTCTTTATTAAACTAGAAATAAATAGGCAGTGGAAAACTATATGAGGTATTCTTTTAATTGCCGGAGATTCACGTGCGGACGACAATAGAGAACGCGTTGAATGTACGGCACAGATAACCAGCCGTGCCAAAGGGCTGGATTTCAATATAAGCGGCAAGACTGCCTCAGCAAGCAGGCAAATTGCATCTTGTCCATTTTTTGCTGACGGGGCACCAGACTCTGGGCTGAAACACTAAATATTAAGTCATTATTAAGTTATCTGTAGATAAAGTATATCTGCGGTTGGCAAACAAGCAGGAGTCTAGGAAACCATAGCTTGCAATGGCAGTTTGGCTATACGTGGGAAACCTTAAGTTTTGTCACAAAGGTAAACAAATACGTGGTACGCTTCGAAAGAGCGGCATTGTAGCTACAGCGGTCACTTGATACTAGTTCCAAGGAAAGCACGGAGTCCTTCCGAGAACCACCTGTACCTCAGCACTTTCCGGGGATCTTGAAGATCACGTCCGCAAACCAGAAATCGTTCAAGCATTTATACAGTCATGAGGTATCGGAAGCGATCGACGTTCTTCTTGACGTACATCGGGGCCGCCTCGTATGGATCACAGCTCAAAAGTGGCGGGCTGTTGTCGAAGTATCTTCCACTCTTGCGCAGAGATTCGATGTATAAGGGATCTCTCTTCTCAGCGAGGTCACCCCACCGTATCCCGTCATCCCTTTGCGCCGCCGCCAGTTTTACCTGCGTAGTGACATGCAGCACTCCATGAATGACTTTTGAGCAGAAGTTTTTGAAATGGCTGCAGAAAACGAATAAGCACAATTTGCAGCTCCGATCTACAGAAAACGGCAGAACATATATTCATACGAATTTTTCGCAGGCTGAAACTATTAGAAAACAGTGAAACAAATATACCGTTAGAACGCATGTACGAAAAACGACGTTTCCAGTCACGTAGAAGTCAGCAGAATGCCATACTACAAGTTGGAAACATTTAGGGCCCAACCGTGAAATAAGTTTACGACGCACTTAGTAACAAACTGTTAATTAGAGCTGGATACGTATTGCATAACTGCACTAGGTGGTGTTGCGCAGACTGCGTGTCGTAGTTGTGGTGTGGTATGAGGGCAAGCAAGAGTGTGGTATACAGACTGCACGTTCATAGCTTATCAAGGTGCAGCTGTGAGAATAAGGTCAAATCTCATTCGAATCTGCGGTAAACTGCACCTCTAATTTTTCTAAGATTCCTTACACGGTTCAGCCCTAAATGTTTCCAAATGTTTATTACATGCGCGTTTTAGCCCTTTTGCGGGCTCGTTTCGTAGATAATACACAATATCGAGATTAGTCCTCCTGCAGATATCCTAAATGACACTGCAATGATATGTGAGTGAAATAAACTCAAGAAGATGCACACCCGGACGCGTTTCCAAGTATACGCACGTCGAGGTTCTAAAACTGGCATGCTTTACGTTATGCGAATATTTTAGCTCTTTCCGGTCATTTTTTAATTTCATTTTATCGCAGCAGTTACTTCCTATAGCCAGACTAGAAAAAATGCGAAGTCAGGGGAGAGGGAAGTAGTCTGTGAAGAAATGCTCCGTCTTGTGTTATGATGCAAAGACAGCTATGACTTGTTTAAACCGAAGCTGCCGCTTTGTGGAGAGATAGTGGTAATGTAGAGTGAGTTCATCTTGGCAACTTTTTACCTTAGAGAAGGGAATATGTTGAAGACACTGGAGAGGACATTGATGAAATGGGCAGTCATAGAATGGGGGCGCGTTAGAAGCAGCGAGAAAGTGTAAGTAGGCTACGCTTTTCTAATAGCCTGTATATTTTACACTTTTGCGCAAGATTACTCGGCGCCGTAATTCAGGCTATGCTTTTGAGTTCTCGAGTTAGATGCAGTACGAGGAACAAACTTGATCTCTGGACGGAAGGTAGTGCGAGTTTTTTTTACATAAAGCGCTGGCCCGGAAGCAAGCGAATAATGGTTGCTGCTAGCCACAAACGGCTGTGCTCGAGGCTTTATAAATGACATTTACATATTTATTAGTTCGATATGTTAACAAAGGCCTCCACAAAGGCACTGCCTAAACGGGAGGATGTGCAGTTTCGAAAAATTATCTGACCACAAAGAAATAAATAATAAATTTTCAGAGCAGTACACACCACATAGCACGCGATTACTTGTATGATTTACCAACCCTTTTATACCGTTGGACCACTACGTCTGGCAGCCGCAGCGGTGGCTCAGTGGCTATGGTGCTCGGCTGCTGGCCCGAAAGACGCGGGTTCGATCCCGGCCGCGGCGGCTGAATTTCTTTGGAGGAGAAATTCGAGGCCCGTGTACTGTGCGATGTCAGTACACGTTAAAGAACCCCAGGTGGTCAAAATTTCCGGAGCCCTCCACTACGGCGTCTCTCATAGTCTTTGTCGCTTTGAGGCGTTAAAACCCCATAAACCAAACCAAACCACTACGTCTCGCATTAGAGAGCCATGAAAGGCAGCGCCCAATTGCAGCAAAGAGCGTGCTGATTTAAAGCTAACGCCGGTAGAAGAGATCAAAACCATTTGAATGAACGAAAGAAGGTCCCGACGCTTGTGCAAGATGTTAAAACTTAGCCCTAACCTTTGCGGCGCCTGGCACCATCTCCTTTTGAACAACCGCAGTTATGGCTTTTGTAAACTTCATAAGGCATCGACTTACACATTTCCACTGTAGGAGACACGTCAGTAATATGGCGATGGCTTCATAGAGCGTGAAAGGCTCAAAAAACGAAATCAATTAGTCAAATTTCTGCGAAGCTGAAATGCGAGGGCGAATTTGTGATATGCATCAGTAAATTAGCGCGAAAATTCGGTTCTCAGCACAGAAATTGAGAACAAACACTAGAAAATGAACAATTTGGAGAAAAGAAGTTCCAAGAAAGTAGCAAGAGGTGTCGGCTTTATTAATTTAGTCGGCTAGTTCCCAATAACCTTTTGCTTGCCGCATACCTTCCAGAACTGCTAAATGAGTATGAAAACTTATGGATCGTTGCTGTTTCTACCTGTCATTTTTTGTTTCCTAAAATGCCAATTAATCCGTAACTTTATTGCACGTCTGATTAGAGAACGACAAAAATATCCAACTCCTCCAAACAAGTAAACTGATAAAACCAAAAGTATGTGCGTGCAAAATGATTGGACTAGCAATGCATTGATATGAACGCCTCTAGGGCTTTCGTGTATTCATGGAAAAGAGACATTCTTGTTTTACAGTGGCACTTCAGTAGCCCTTACCTATTGTAAAGTCTTGCCCGAGCAGAAATGCAAAACGAAATTAATCAAAAATTCTATCACTCAGACCCAAAAATCTCTTTTAAAAAACTTATATCCCTGTAGAACGTTTGAAATCTTTGTCAATTTGGAAAAAGGGAGACAACTTAAGGCTCAAATTTTGGTGAAACGCAATAGAAGTATTCGATTCGCAATATTTTATCTCTCAAAATGCCTGAAATAGAAAATATCCCAGAAGTAGACCATATATTTCATGAAATGCTTGTAGGTCAAATTATTGGCAGATTCAGGCCAGTATAGTATGAAAACCATGGAGGACTTAAAACACTAATTTTTCCGTGAAGACATTAGCCAGCAGAGAAAGAATGCTTAGAGAGAAGCTCAGCCATGGGCGAACTCGGAAACAACGCCTGTACCAATACAGCAGCTTTTTAGGCACTTTTTCTGATGCCTTAGAGCGCTCAGCTATCAGCGCAGCCTGGCTACGACAGCCAGTAATTTTGATAGGCTTTTCGGAAGTAATCCAGTGGGTAAAAATTCGGCAGAGACGTTTAAGACTACCTAATTATGGGAATACGAAAGTGTTCAACCTGCCACAATGAAATCCATGTACGAAGCCGCCAGCATGCCCTCCATTGTCTCCTTCGTTTCCAGTCGAACGATGTATGACATCACCACACACACACCTCTACTATGACACCACCCGGAAAAGCGGTACGACGAAGAGTTGCATCAACATTTTGATACGAAAGTCTGAGAAGGAATGCAACTGAAGGTGCATAGGTTGTCGGTTCGAATCTCTCTCTCTCAGGTTAGCCTCCAATTTCGCTAGCGCATGCAAGCTATACGCAACAAGAAATATTATAGCACCACCTGCAACGCTGTAGGACAAACAGTTACGTTACAATTTTTGTATGAATGACGGGAAATTTCTCGCCACATGAAGGTCGGCCAGCGGTCTGTATAAATAGACGAAAGGCATATGTATAGGATTGTCTCAAGTGGCGGTGCTGGGCTTGCTGTGTGTGTCTACAGCATATCGGTGACGTCACCAGACTTTGCTTGCCGTCACTGGGATTTTTTCTAACAGCGAAAGAAACCTCCCCCTCTCTCTCTCACACACCCACACACACCCCCCCACACCCACACACCCCCACACACACCCACACACACCCCCACACACACCC
The DNA here is from genome assembly GCF_055824585.1 of Amblyomma mixtum. Lineage (NCBI taxonomy): Eukaryota > Metazoa > Arthropoda > Arachnida > Ixodida > Ixodidae > Amblyomma > Amblyomma mixtum. Next base: position 51,983,775 of record NC_143015.1, read on the forward strand.
ACAAACACACCCACACACACCCACACACACACCCACACACACGCACACACACCCCCACACACACACACCCCCACACACACACACCCCCACACACACACACCCCCACACGCACACACACACACCCCCACACGCACACACCCCCCCACGCACACCCCCCCCCACACACACACCCCACACACACACACACCCCACACACACACACACACACACCCCCCACACACACACACACACACCCACACACACATCCCACACACACACACACACCCCACACACACACACGCACACGCACACACACGCGCGCGCAGACACACACACGCACACACACGCACACACGCACACGCACACACACCAGAGGTGCCCCGGCAGAGGCGGTTCGTTCCAACTGGAAGACTGAAGCTTCTTTCTTCGCACCAGGGGTGCCCCGTCAGAGACGGTCTCAAGATGTGTTGACACGCAGGGATAAAAAATGGAATAACTGAAAATTTATATACAAATATTTACAGAATATACAAGTTAGATACAACGGCAAAAAGACAAACAACCAAAAGGCGGAACTGGCTAATACTAGGGGAGGCCCCTACTCGGCGTAGCCGAAGATGCGTAGCATCTGACCTTAGCGCAGAACCTCGCTTCCGGCTCCGGGACCCGGTTTTAAAGCCCTAAAGGCCCGGCCCACATTCCGTAGCTTCCAATCATGTTACGGTCTTAACATCATTGGTTCATCCAGGGCATAGCCAGCCCTCCAGCTTCCGTAATGTAGAGCACTCTCTTCACCACAAAATAAAAACAAACACAAATAGGTATTCGTGTCAGCACGTGCGCGAATCGGTACCGCGGGGCGGGGTGGACACCCGTACCGTTGGCGCGTTCGCGAGCCGCCACGTTCCAAATAGGAGACGCTTCGTTTTGAGCGCCCCCAGCCGCGTTCCGATGACGCCGGTAACACTACCGATCCCTTACACGCCCTTCCCAAGATTCTACAAAGGGCTCAAATGCCACTTTTAGAATTGTAACAAAGGGATCGGTACGGGTCACAAAACCACCCTGTGGGTGACATGCCGCAGCTACACCAGCACTGGCACCAACAAAACCAAAAACAAAAAAATGCACAGGGCACCTACACAACATTACGCAAAATGCACACTTAAATACACACAGTGGCATGCCTGCCGTGCGCCGTAACACAGCGTCCAAGTTGGTGTGTTGCACCCAGTTCACCACCTCTAAAAACACACTCATCCTCGCGAATGGGCACACATGCGCACAGACACTTGCAACCGGAGCTTTCATTGGCACTCATATAGGGTCCGTAAGCGGCCACGTGAGCCTCCTTGGTCGCACCGAGCGTCCCTGCGCGCGTTCGAGCCACCACGCGTCTCAACAGGATGAACGCCTAATGGCCACTATACTCATTAGGTTTGTTCTACAGCGGGACGAGAGCTCGAAAGCCGGTGCCCTCCAGGATCAAAAACGTCATGATCCTCGATTGGTCCAAATATATGACCATGCGACGCCCATAAGGGCACGCTCTCGTCAGCGCGCCTGTACGGACGGCGTGCTGCGTAAGGAACATCTCTCCTGCCCAGTTCAACTGTAACAGTGCGGCCGGCTTCTCTGCCCATAATTTGGCGTACCGCCGCACGGAACGTGCTGTTCCAAACGCCGACTTTCAGTGCGAAAGCTATGCGCCTGTCTCCTGGTACTTTTGAGCATTTGGAGCTATTTGCACCGTTCCTGCACGGACAAACATTTAAATCGCCGCTCCCTGCTTGATAGGCGCTGGCCGGCTGCGTGGCATCATCTGCAGCACGAGCTGACTCGCCGTCGCTTGACCCGAGCTTGTCTTGTGGCAAGTCGTCACGCATTTCCTTCTCCTCGAAGGACCTGGTCGGACGCCCATCGGGTGCGTGCGACAATTGCGCGGCACTCTGCCCGGTAGGCGCAACAGGCCCACCTCCGTTCTCTGCCTCAGATGAAAGGGTCTCGCCATCAGCAACGCTACGAGGGCCTTCATGCGCTATGACCGACACAGTGTGCCGTTCCAGCAACGTTAGCCTTTCTCCGGTCACTAGCTCCGTGTCAGAGATCACAATCTCATGCATAGAGCCTGCAGGAATTAGATCACTCTCCTGCTTGGTCGCGGACAATTTGGTCTCGATTAGCTCTAGACCATCAGAATTGGGCGGCTCTTTTTCTTTGCTAGCCGCCCGCAGTGGCGGAAAGGCTGTGATCCCTTCAGAAATCTCGTTTTCGCTCTCTGCGGCATTTCCTAACAAAGAGGCGTCCGCGAATATCGGCTGATTGCCTACAGCGACCTGACTGCTCTTTCCTCCACCTGTGCTTGAGCAGCATAATCCGTTGTCTTCCAGCACAGGCGGCCTCACCTCTCGGGACTCGGAGCAGTTCTCCCTGGCTGATCCACTGGCTCTCCTACTCTCCTTGATCTTAGAGATCTCGAGCTCTACCTGCTGGCGTCTGGCTTCGATTACCTTCAAGAAATACTTAACCTCCTGAGGTTCTTCCTCACGAAGCAGCGCCTTTCCGCCATTCACTTTCCCGAGTTGAACCTGAAGGTCCGCTAAGCGCGCCTTCGCTAACTCAACCTGGTACCTCACATCGAGTGAGGGCTGGCATGGATAACTCTCCATACCGCCGTCTGTACTCCTCAACTGTCCTACCGGCTCGAACACATGCACAGGGACGTGAACAATGCGACGAAGGAAACTCACAGTTTCGATGCGTCGATCCGCATTGCCAGCTCCTTGGCGTCGGAATCCACCGCCACCTTCACCGGACGCTGCGATGAGCTGTCGCACGCCGCTGGTCCTGTGCCCGCGGTCGTCACTTGCTGCGACCCGCCAGTGACCGTCGAGTTCTCGACGCGCTGCTTTCCTTGACCGGATGCAGTCCCGCGTCGCTGGACACCTGCCGTGGTCCTTGCGTCCTTGCCGCCGTCTCTCCGCAGGTCCTTTCTCGAACGCTGCGGTTGCCTGATCGTCGCCTTTCTCCCTGCCTTCAGTCTTTTACTGCGCCGTCTTCCGATGGCCGCAGGATCCTGTCGACTGCGCCAGTAAAGTTTCACAGGTTCCCTGTCTTCCTCGCACCAGAGGTGCCCCGCCAGAGACGGTTTGTTCCAACTGGAAGACTGAAGCTTCTTTCTTCGCACCAGGGGTGCCCCGTCAGAGACGGTCTCAAGATGTGTTGACACGCAGGGATAAAAAATGGAATAACTGAAAATTTATATACAAATATTTACAGAATATACAAGTTAGATACAACGGCAAAAAGACAAACAACCAAAAGGCGGAACTGGCTAATACTAGGGGAGGCCCCTACTCGGCGTAGCCGAAGATGCGTAGCATCTGACCTTAGCGCAGAACCTCGGTTCCGGCTCCGGGACCCGGTTTTAAAGCCGTAAAGGCCCGGCCCACATTCCGTAGCTTCCAATCATGTTGCGGTCTTAACATCATTGGTTCATCCAGGGCATAGCCAGCCCTCCAGCTTCCGTAAGATAGAGCACTCTCTTCACCACAAAATAAAAACAAACACAAATAGACATTCGTGCCAGCACGTGCGCGAATCGGTACCGCGGGGCGGGGTGGACACCCGTACCGTTGGCGCGTTCGCGAGCCGCCACGTTCCAAATAGGAGACGCTTCACTTTGAGCGCCCCCAGTCGCGTTCCGATGACGCCGCGTACACTACCGATCCCTCACTGTCGGCCAGCGGTCTGTATAAATAGACGAAAGGCATATGTATAGGATTGTCTCAAGTGGCGGTGCTGGGCTTGCTGTGTGTGTCTACAGCAGATTGGTGACGTCACCAGATTTTGCTTGCCGTCACTGGCATTTTTTCTAACAGCGAGAGAACCCTCCCCCTCTCTCTCTCTCTCACCCACCCACTCACCCACCCACCCACCCACCCACCCACCCACCCACACACACACACACACACACACACACACACACACACACACACACACACACACACACACGCACGCACACACACACACACACACATACACACACACATGCCACCTGCTTCTCTCGTAATGTAAGTAGGAGTGCTGCCACATTGAAATGCGTTCTCCTAAGCCATGGGTACATGAATTCTTGTGAACCGGACACCATGGTACTGCCGATGCTGTATTACACGGTGCAGGACACAGAATTGGCGAGGCTCGAGACGCTCCAGGGAAAAAAGATAGGGACGATTCGTTGGTAAATTGGTCAATGTATTTGTCTATAGCAATGTAATAGCGTGAAGTAGTGTGTTTGAATACTGGTATTAAAGTAACTGTACAGCAGGTACGCTATATGCACTAAATGTTACAATAGGCTGTTTTTCATCGTCGTCGTTAGCCTAACGGCGCCCACTGCAGTACAAAGACCTATTCCACACTCACTCTTATTGTATTACTAGAATTTATGCGCTGTTTACTGTTAGACTTCAAAATAAAATTTATTTATTTATTTTTTATTTATTTCAAATACCCTCATGGCCCTGCGGGCATTAATAAGGGAAGTGAAACAAGCACAGATGAAAAAAAAATACATTACAGCACTACAGCACTACATACTGTTCACTGCACTGAGTATTACAAATTTCAACAATTCATGAAAACCTAGACGAAAAAGAAAAAGAACGAGAAAAGAGAACAAAAACAAAAAACTACAAATCAGCAACACAGAGTTCATGTTTTGCTGTCATGCTGACACATGTCATGAGCAAGAAAAGCTCATGACATGTGGGCCCTTCACTGAAAAATTAGGTAAACAATTACGACATTCGTGAAGTGCGTCATAAAAAATGTGTTCTCTTTTTTGCTCATGCAAGAAACTAGTGGTTCAAGTTTAAGCCACCTAGGTTTCTAGCTCTGCAGTGTGCCTACACATCATCATTTGCTTCAACTCTTCGACTCGCCTGCAAAACTGTACTTGGTACTGCGTTCTTTTTGTTCTGTTTCTCTCAGAAGAGGCATCTGCAAGCAGCCATAAAGATAAGACCTAAGCAGAGAGTCAGCGCTCATAACTTCTCTTTCCCGTAGACAAAGACAAGGCACCTAATTACTAAAAGAGAGATTATCTAGCAAGTAGGCCGCAACGTACGTGGAATTAATTTAGTTTAGTTTATTCAAAGTAGACTAATTGAATTTTCAGTTTTTGTAAAGTATCGAGTTATTTTTATGGTCTAGTAATTTAGTAATGTAATTAATCGCCAGCCGGCAGTAATTTCGAAGAAAAACTTATTATTTGCTTTCAAAATTGCTTTCATTACTATGCACTGCTACTCTCGAAAGCAGAACAACGCGCGGGAAGAATTACGTAGGACTGTGCCTCCGGTACCACCCGTCTTCTCTGCTCACGCGTTGTTACCCGTGGGCATTGAATGAGTAGGCGGGAGCTTTTAGGGTTCACGCAGGCAGCGTGGCAGTGTTCGGAGGAGAAAAGAGGAGGCCAGTGACGGGCAGGGAAGAAAGAATCTTATCCAGGGTATTTACAATTTAAAACTATAACGTTAGGGCTCTCGTTGCTCAGAAAATGTGGCGTCTTCGTCGGTGCTGGCATTGCGAGCATAAAATCCCTGGAATAGCAACCGAGGTGGGCCACGTAGGTCGCGTGACCTTGTGACGTCATCACAACCTGCCCACCGGATTGTGAGCAAAATAACCACCATGGCAGGGGTCAGTTAAATTTATAATTGGCCGCGAGAACTCAAACCAGCAGGAGTGACCTTACTGGCACAAGCCGCATCGCGCCAGCATCTTCCTTCTAAGGGCCATCGCTTAACCATTGTGTCAGGAGTGGTATAAAGACTCCCAGGGACCTATGAATGCGAAGTCGAGAGTGACCAATTTGCCATATATGGGCGTTAACATATTGAAAACATCGTCTCACGCCTCTAACGCGGAGTTTGTGTCGCCTCCAAATTTTTGTTACAACTGAGACGTGGCAGTCGCCGACCGAAAACAAAGCTCACCTACATTCTCGACACCATCGTCACACACTCTGCTAACACAGCGTTCCTGTCAGATAGTCGCGGCGTACGCCTCGCAGCCCGGACCCCGCACTCTGAGTCTGTCAGCACTGACGTGCAGCTGGCGCTAGGCCCCAGCTCGAAGCCAACCGGTATTTGGAACGTCTGTTTTGAAGCTGGCTTCCAACGATGTCTGCGGGTAGCAAGCGCTACTCGACCAGGTCGAAGCTATGTTTGCCGCCCCCCCTAATTTATGGTGACACGCGGGCCAGGATGCTCGGCGTGTGGAGCGCTTGGACAGATTTGAGTATTATCGCAACTTTGCCCTTGAGGTAGAAAAAGGGCTCAACAGCGTCCTATACCGTAAGCGGCAGTGCAGTGCACTTTAGCCCCCCCCCCCTTCCCCCCCCCCCCCCCGTCACAAGTAGCAGCAAAAATGAGCTTTATTTGTAAAAAGCGCAAAAAAGGGTTCTGTTCTCTAACAATCCGCGCTATTTCCCTTTTAATTTGGTCATAACGTCAATGTGACGATGCAAAGCAGGTGGCAAAGCAAAATCCCCATCACAGGCACATCCGGTCTGGTTGCGGCACCACCGCTAGCCAGCGTCCTGCCTCCTCACCAAGTTCGGGTGAGTCATATGCGATACGCTGCGCCAATTCCTCACACAAGTGACGTCAGGTTTCTTTTTCCGGGTCAGGATTAGCGGCGATAAATCTGGTTACGCATGTGAAACTTGTCCTTTTCCGCCATATGTAGGCGTTACCTCCGGTCCGCCAGTCGTCTTTGGGCTCGAGACGCTGTTATGGAAGTAAGTAAATTTTTTTTTATTGCGCAAATATGGTCTTGAGCATAAGAGAGGTATATATTTCGACCTGGTGGCGATATATACAATATACATAATTGTGCAAGCCAGTATACATGTGCAAGCCGGTGTCGGCTACAAATGCCAACATGGCCCGGTATCGGGGGCCCATCGGTCCTGATTCGAGTGTCTGGTAGTCTGCTCGATAGCAACCCTGAATGCAGAAGTGTCGCTTCTTGCCTCCCGAAGTCCTGGGCAAGTTACCATAAAATGAGCCAACGTCGTCTCTGTAGCAGAAGCGGGTTAGGAGGGGCAGTTCAGAAGGCGGTTCTGTGATGTGCAGCAGGCCCTGACCGCAAGCGTCCTGAACGCCACCACGTGACGGCGAGTTAAATCGCCGGAAAGGTTGGATCCACGCAGAGCAATGAAAGCACGCATGGAGCAGCGGATAAATTTCGTTTTGGCAATACGGCGTCTACTGCGGATAATTTCAGCGCAGGAAGAGGGTATGGAGCTTGCAGTTGATGGGACGCACTGTCCGCTTCCCTACGACGGTGTGTATTGGGTAGGCAAGTTAAATCATAGTTTTATTCATGGTTTTACGTCAAAGGGAGCCTCATTCAAATGCAGAAGACATAGAGGAATGCAAAGGGCAGGTGGCGCACGTCGCAGTTGAAAACTTGTCAGGAGAGAGCCGAGGCACTCCTAAGGTAACATCTTCTAAGGGCCCAGTGGTACCTAGTTACGCTCGTCGCCGTTATCTTTATTCTGACGAAAATAGTGTATTTTTTTCTGCGGATAATTTAGGTTCCTTAATTGCTCGTGTAAATCTATGGCCTAAAAATCTACCTGACTGGCTTGTTGCAAATGAGCTTACGTTAACTGCTGGCAAAACAAACTACATTATTTTTAGTTGTTTTTACAGACCAGTTTATATGATTAATGAAGTGATATTTCAATCGCGACCGCTAGAACGAGTTTGAGATTATCTAATGTTTAGGTGTCCGATTTCACGAAAGCCTTCGCTGGACCTCTCATGTTGACTTTATTAAACGCAATGTTGCACAATGCATTGATGTGCTTAACAGGTTCCGTCTACTGTTACCTTGTTATTTACGAGCTCTATTTCAATACCGTTCACTCGCGGCTTCATTACTGTTGACTTGCATGAGGCACTGCTGGTAGGCCAAACTGGAAAGCCTATATTTATTACAGAAGAAAGGTGTCCGAATCATTGAAACATACCGGTGCGTGACTCAACATGGTTATAAGATGGAATCTTGGACATTCAATCCTTCTATAAGTTGCGTTTGCAAAGACTGCCTTTTTATATTTTAAAAGCGATCCACAACTTTTCATATCGAAGTGTACGAAGCATGAGCCGCACTACAAATTTAGGCAAACTGCTTTTATAAAATCTAAATGTAGGACTAGCTATGGGAAGCAATTATTAAGATGGCTTATTCTTAACCTGCTAAACCTTTATCCTGATTTGTTGGGCATTAAGGAAGACTGTTCTTCTCTGCATGCTTTCCGAAAGCAGATGAAGAATTTTTCTTGACTTGCATATAAACTCGACTATGCTTGTAGGAACTGCGGTGCCATTATAATTACTGCTGCGTTTCAGGCGATCACCTTCATTCTGGTCATCTTTGTTTTGTCAAGCAAACACATTTGTGGTATTTTCTTTTTTTCAATTACTTTGACTGGTAGCAAGGGTGTGTTTTTAAAGTCTGGTTGGATGTGGAATCATACGGTATTCCTGTAGAGTTTTGATGTAATGTTTTTTTCTGGGGTGTGTTTTTTTTTCTCTTTTACGATATTCTTGCAGAATTTTGCTGAAATGCCTTTTGTGTCCATAATGCGCTGTATGAACGCAGTGTGTTTAGGAAATAGTCAGGCGACCTCATCATTTTCAATCATTTTCAAAGTAAATTTTGGCATATATGATGTTGAACTGATTGAAACCATAGAATTTAATATGTGTTCACCCTCTAAAGTACCCTATACGATAACGTTGGATCCTAAATTTCATTTCTTTGCTTCACAGTAGAGCACTTCGGGTGGTGATTGCTTCCTAAGGCCTCCTGGTAGATATGAAACGACAGCACATTTTTCGTGTGTATCTGCCCAAGACGTACTGGTGGAGGCCACCAGAGGTGGCAGCTTGCAGTCCGTCACTCTTCAGCACATCCAAACTGTATATTCCAGTAAATTAGGGCTTATTTTACTGGCATATGTTTGCGTGTATATTTCACGAAAGCATGTTCTTAGAGATAACATTTAATGCCATGCTTCATGCTTTTAGTTTATAAGCATTCTGAAATGTACCACACAAGCCTGCACAACTGTTACCGAAAAGTTGTCTTTACAAATAAGACGACCTAAATGTTCAAGCTGAAGGCAAAGTTTGCGGCGATGACGAAGCTTTTGCAAAGGAATGCAGCAGTTCATTTTGAAGCACCAAACCTTCTGCAGCCTTCTTTCAATAGGAGAGGCAGAAAAGGCTGTCATATTGATTCCTCGATTGGTAAATTATATCTGACCCTTCTCTGCTCATGGTTTAATTATTGCGTTGCTTTGCTTCCTCTCGTTTCAGGCAAAGAAACCAGTAGACGCGCACTTTGCAAAAAAGCTATTGTCTCAATTTTTTCCGTAGTCACATAAAAAAGCTGGTAGTTTGGGCTCTGCTCACCAGATCAGAAATCTTCATTGCACTCGTCAAGAACATTATCTGCTTCACAAACGCGTTAGCACGAAACTGTAATTTATTAAAATATTGCCTTTATTATTGAGGTAGGAAAGGAAAAGCATCTACTTCCCTATGCTAAATCGTACATGTCGAGCAGGAAGAGCAGGAAACAGTCATTTTCACTGCATTTGTGATGCAGTGCTAACCACTGATAAGTAAGGAAAGGAAGGCTAATTTGAAGCAGTTTACAGAGATTTTGTGCGCCAGGTATTGCAGCAGACTTTATACAACTCTATCCGACTGCCCTTTTTGTTTACTTTCCTTATTAAAATATTTGTATTCAAAACGATGGAAACAATACTATTAAAACAAGCCTGGGCGCATGCATATGCTGTATACAACTCAGGGAGGAATTTTGTTACGAACACATTTGAGAAAATGGTCGCTGAGTACTGGCAAGGTTTTGTTTTCTGAGAGTAACGTAAGTAGAGATAATAATTTTGAAACACATGGCACTTTCTTCTAATTATTAAACTGTAGTATTTCTTGTTGTGAATTTGGCGAAAAATGTCCTGTAGAATTGAGCAACAACTCGAAAAAAAAAACGAAAAAAGCTTTTGGCATCACAATCATTTTAACGAGTATTCTTATTATTTCGGTAGGCTCTGGCAGCGCACAACGTTAAGGAATGATGGAGGTGCAGACTGCGCTGAATCCCAGTTGCACTTTATTCAGAAAGAGAAAGCCCTCATAAAGAGCATTAGAGTTTTGTTGAAGTCGATGGTCAAATGTAATGCAAAAACATGCAGAATGAATGTAAAACTACAGTGCGAATGAAGAAACATCAATGAGAACCAGTTTGGGATGAAGGTACGCTGTACACGTACTTTCAGTCGCCAATACGCAAATCTATGAAACCAAAACGCTGGAAAGACTAAACATTTCTGATATTAAATCTCAGACAGGAGTAAAAACTTATCTTGAATTTCCGGCAGTCAAACTTGCACGTGTTTACAATGTCTAGACGAACGCGAGTTTTTTTTTTTTGCCTTCTTTGTGCAAATTTTCCCTGTTGTTTGATGAATTCGGCTTCCATAGTCTTACATGGGGTCTAATCCTGTCTTGAGCCGCTTATCGCCGTCATTCTCAACAACGACCCATGCTATTTTGCTGTGGCTGAAATGTAAAGTAAACTTTATAAAAAACAACTGCACAAAAAACGACGAGACAAGAGAAAAAAAGCACAAAGGAGGAGCTAACACTAAAACTAGTTGATTCACCAACGCCTCCTCCTTTCAACAAAAAACTGCACGCGCAAGAAGAGCGTGAAGCAAAAAAAAAACGTAACAAACTCGCCAACACGAGATATTCCAGCTCCTTGCGGTAGAGTTGGATGGACGCCTCGCTAACACGTTTGTCCGGCCCTAGTATCGAGATTTCTAATCATCGCGTTTGCAGGACTTACAATGCTTAGCGAGATTCTCCACCAGTGTATCATCGAAGGAATTATCAGGCTGTATTAATATTGTTTTCATGCACCATCCGTTTGCCCGACATACACCGTGCCATAGCTGGGCGGAAACTAAGAGATTACTTTGCATATGCAAGGCGTAAACTTATTGGTGGGGTTAGTGTTAGCGTGACGTCCCTCCGCCTGTACCCCAAAGAGCTGGAATTTATGGGGCTTGCGAAATGGTTACGTTTTTTTTTTTTCACTTTGTATGGTTGGTGCACATACACACTGACCAGACAACAGGTGATGCGGAGACAACTGCAGACGGGGACGCTGCCCAACCCAAACTACATATCTAAATCCATAAATAAAGATATCAATCCCTCCTGCCGCTTTTGTGGCGAGAAAGATAACTTTGACCATATGATCTGGGCGAGCCAAATCAGTAAGGCTCTCCCAGGACTCTTGTCTCATCCCTTCTAAGAAGCATGTGGCAAGCTCAGGTCCAGTGGTGACCCCGACATTCAGTCCAAGGCCGTCGATTGGGCCGGCGTCGCCAAAGATCCCCACGGCTTGCGGCACGCGAGCTAACATGCGTTAGTCCCCTACGCTTATGCGCAATAAAGTTTTGTCAGCCACAGCCTCAACTTTGTTGTTAAAGCAAAGTGACATTGAGCGATCAGCCGGTTGTTAGTCTGCGCCTGTTCTCTGTGCTTCTGCTGTCTTGTCCAGTCTTTCTTTGCACAGTTTTCGTTTTTTATAATGTCGTACCCGCTAGACCCTCACCGCACTCTAGTACTGTAAACTGCTTTTCGCGCAGGTTGTCAACGTAATTATTCGGCTCACGAAGCCGGCAATATAGGCACTGGTCCTTCCCTTCCATGTAACATTTCCCGCAGCATAAAGGTATATGACGCACCATTCTGGCTTTGCCGGATACAAAAGGAGTCTTGTGTTTCTTGAAACAGTGGTGTTTCCCATACAACTCAGTGATCTTACACAGCCTCGATAACTTTGTGTGAGCTGTGTGCTTATAATATCTGCTTCACCTTGTGCGGTAGCCTGTGCTGTAAGGGTCTCTGTGTTTACCGTCCACATGAGCCCTGGACAGTCTTGTTATTTTTCACTTTTCTATATAATTCATTATTCATCGAGATTAAAACTGACCCCCGATACACCTGCTACCTCCAATTCAACTATCCTTTCATGAAAACTGCTTTGCATGGCTTGCGAAGCGGAAATGCATTTATGATTCACAGGTTAACAACTCAACTTAACGCAAGTTCGTAATGTGCCGTGCTGAGCTCAAGGTGAGGTTTGTTGCCCGCGGATCATACATCCAGAAGACTTCCCTTCAAAAACCTAGCATTTGTGGGGACGCGCTTTACTAGTCCCCTGTGGATCGCTTCCCCGCAATGCACTCTCCTCAGTTGTGTTACTTTAACCAACAGGGAATTGCGCTGGCGTCGCAGCGACATGAGCGCCACAGATGGCGTGTTGGCTGCGCGCGTGCGGGGGAGAGACGGTTCCTTTGGCTCGGGAACGGGAAGCACGCTGACATTCTGCGCGAGGCTCCGCTCTTCACCGGCTTGCGCGAAGACTCGTGGGGAGGAACGTTTACCCGCACCTCGTCCTGTCCGGATGCGGTGTTTCCCCTTGCCCTAGCGTGGGCGAACATTCCGTCGTAACCGTGCCGGTGAATCGGACGTCCTCGATCACTCAGCGTATTTGTTGCTGGGTAGCGTTATTGTTGTTTTATCAATACATGCCTGTTTGTGTCAGGCAGTGTGTCGTTCCTTTGTTCCCTCAGAGCAAGGGCCGCCGTGGACGGCGTACGCTCGGTAGCGTACGCAACCACGGGGTGTGGTCCGCGCGGTTCTGAGCATGCCAGCCGCGGTTAAACGGGGAGAACGTATTTATCTCTCCAACTATTAACACATCTGGCACCCACATTATTCCCACATCTGCTCTTGGAACATTAGACGACTCTGTTCGGTTCGAAGAAAGCTTTGTTCGCACATGACAAGTGCTTGGCCTAGCGTGAATTTTGATTGCTAGGATCTGCGGCATGCTTTCTTGAGTGCGAGGTGTATTTTGCTGCATCAAGTTTGACCTTTGCTACATGCTCAGCGCAGTTTTCTTCCAGTTTTTCTTTTCAGGAGTATCTTCAACACGAGAACCACGTGGTCCGCATCGAAGGAGCTCGAGGTATAGTGCCCGCGCAGTTGCTTAGCCCGAAGCGAGTGAGTACGGAAGCCCCGTGGCCGGTCCGAGTTTTCTTTACATATTTTCTCTACTCTTTCTGATAGCCTGGGGCCACGGGTACCGCTCCGAGCTCGTTGGTAATGCAGTTCGGCACAGGGCGCTCCGACACCGTCCGATACGGCGGGCGCCGACCGCCCAGAAGCTGCTTCGTGCAGAGAGTAGGGTAGGACCACCCAACAAAGGTGTTGTCTCCTCGCGGATCCGCGCACGTAACCAATTTCTTTTGTTGGGGGTCGTCGTAACAATGGTAGTGAGGCTTTTCACAGCTGCCTGCACCATGTTGGAAAAAACACGACCACCGGACCGGGGTGCTGAGGGGGGGGGGCGCACTGCGCTCCCCGCTCGTTTTTTATAGCCTCGCACGAACCGAGCAGTCTCGGTAAACTCAAGAAAGGGCTTTGTTCACTCGAACTAAGCGTTTACACAGCCGCCCGACACGTGTTGCTAGCGGGTAGAGCATTGAGCCACGAGGCCTTTACGGACGCTGTTTCCCCTCCCGAGACCTACGTTATAGGCATGCGGAGTGTGTTTCAGAAATCTTGCAGATCCAGTGAAGCCACCCAGGCTTGCTGTCCTGTGCACATCGTCTCGCTGCTGCCTGCGGCGACGGAGCTGCCTCTGTCCTGTTTGGAGCATCGATCCCGGGCAGCCATGGCGAGACCAGTCAGCAGTCACCTCCAGCAGCTGTTACCCTGGCGACAACTGCAGAGCCCTGGCCCGCAGTTCGCAACCGGCCTTCTCTTCGCGGGCCTGCCGACACGGAGTACACGGGCCATGCGAGTCGTCCCAGCCGAGACCTTCACGCCGCCTTCGGAATACCGCGGAAGTGTTGCATGGACACTGTCCCTGTGACCTCCGCTGCAAGACCGGCCTCAAGCTCGTGAAGACCAGGAGGCTCCTCCATAGCATGTACTTGCAGGCGCTTGGTTCTATTTAAGGTTGCGGGAATGTGGAGATGCGAATTGCTCGTCCCTTGTGGTTCGCTTCTCCGTAGTGCACCCTCAACTCGTCCCAGGTGGTTCGCTGCGCCGCAATGCACCCTCCTTAGTTGTGTTACTTTAATCAACTGTTGAGGGTGCTGGCGTCGCAGTGAAACGAGCGCCACGGATGGCGTGTATGCTGCGCGCGCGAGGGAGAGAGACGGTTCTCTTTGGCTCGGGAACCGTGAAGCGCAGTGACGTTTGGCGCGAGGCTCCGCTCTTCGCCGGCTAGCGCGAAGCCTCTTGAGGAGGAACGTTCACCCGCACCTCGTCCTGTCTGGCCGCGGAGATTTTGCTTGCCCTAGCGTGGACGAACATTCGCTCGTAACCATGCTGGTGAGTCGGACGTCCTCGATTCCTCAGCGTATTTTGTTGCAAGCTGGCGTTATTGTTGTTGTATCAATGCATGCCTGTTTGTGTCAGCCAATGTGTCGTTGCTGTGTTCCCTCAGAGAAAGGCCCGCCGTGGTCGGCGTGGGCTCGGTAGCGTACGCGACCACGGGATGGGTTCCGCGCCGTTTGGAGCGTGCCAGCCGTGGTTAAACGGGGAGAACGTATTTATCCCTAAAATTCAAAAACCCACAGACCCTAATATAGGAAGCGAATAGTTCTGCTAATCTGCACTTCAAGCATCAATGGAAGCAGATGAAACAGCTAACGGGAAGTCGATAATATTTGCGATAATTTTGGGAAGCATTACTGCACTAAAGAAAAACAAGAACACCTCCGTATCTAAGTATTTTTATGACACTGAACCTTTCCGGTTCACTCTTAAGTCTATTTATAATTTCGTTATTAAAAAGTACCTAATGGCCTCTATAGCTCTCTTAAATCCTTTTGTAACAACAGGAGGTCCGTCGCTCGTTTTACAGTTCCTTTATGCGTTGAACAAAACCACAAAAGGAATTTTTCTAGCCTTCCTTTGCATTCCCTTTTTTTTTGTAGAGAAGGCTTAAAAAAGTAGTCCTAGGCTTGTGCTGTCGCGTAAGAAACTTTCTGCTTTTCGCTTATTTGCAAAGAGTAAGCCTTCATCGACGTCGCAAAATGGACGAAAATCAGCGCAACTTAGAAGTCCAATTGCTGAATATAGCATAGAACATTACTCACCAGTACACCTGCAGGTACAGCATACTCACCTGTATACCGTGAGTATCGAAACACCAGGAGCAGTGCCAACCGGCGTGACGGGGCGGCGTTCCTTGAATCGTCCACCGCTGCTGCTGTGTTCCAGTGTTCGAAAGATTCCTGTTGGCATAGTTCTCCATTCTGCGGAGGCGCAGAAGGTCGTTTCCGTACACGTTGCGGAGAAAGGCCACTGTGCAAGCGCCGCCCACGACGACTGGCTTTCCTTTTTCCCAAAAAAAGCCGTACAGGAACCAGCGCAGACTCACAGCCACCGGCTCCCCGTAGCCGTCATGGTGTTTCAAGAAGAGTAGCACGTCACGGCTTGGTATTTCATCGGCATCGGCTATCATGAAAAGATCGTCGTCCCGCAGCAAGTGGTTTAGCATGCGCTGACCTCTGTGCCAGATGGACCTACGAAAGTAGTTCTCGGGCGCCCACGGATTTTCGTCGCCGTCATTGAACTCGCCCACTGTCAGTGGCAAGATCTTGTGCGCGTGTTCGGCCAGAAATCCGGCGCTCAGGTTTGACCGCAGGTGCAGAGGCTTGGCGGTTCCGAAGAATGTGAAGTTGGACTCGCAGACCACGTAGTAGTCGACAGCGTCACCCAGCTCCTTCACTCGAATTTCTAGCAGGTCCAGTTCGTGGTTGAAAACTAGGCCGTTGATGATGACACGTGGTCTCGAGCGACGCTTGATGAGCCCCTGGGAGTACCACACTTGAAACCATTTGGTTGACCACACAGGGTCTGGAACGGAACACTCGTCACCGTTCCAACCCTTGCGGCAGACACACTTCTTTTTTGCAAGTCCCGGCACCGTACCTTCTTGAAAACAGTTGGGCAAGTTGACATGGGTAGAACTGTTCTTGCGCAGTGGTTGAGAGTTCCGTGAATTCCAGTGTACGTACGATCCTTTAGAAGCATTCTCGTTCGCACGGATCGCTGAATGTTTTGGAATGGCCTTAGGCCTCAAGTGGGTTTCCAAAAGTATTTTTTCCTGCAAGTAATCGGTTCGCCACGCGATGTTCCTGTGAACTGAGTACCACAAAACTGCGCCAGCAATGAAACCAGTTATACACAGCAAAAATAGCAGCTTCCATAGTTTCGCCGAAAAGATCATGGAAGTGGATCTGGTTGCCCTAACGCCGTCGCACAGAGGAGTATTTTTTCACTGTTCTTTGGTAAAACGCATACGCGGCTCACAGCACATACAGCTGTTGACCAGCGCTCCACAGCTGTTTGTAACTGGACTCGTGGATAAGAGCAGTACAAAAAAAGCAGAAAGTTACGACAGTGTGGGCCTGACGGCAGAGGAAAGGGCAGGAATGTGTCAAGCCGAAAGTGCGTATTATTCGCTGGCTCGCAATTGAAAGGCAATATTTTGAATGCGCTCGTTGCTCTTCACCCAGATGCTTACAT
Organism: Amblyomma mixtum; assembly: GCF_055824585.1. NCBI lineage: Eukaryota > Metazoa > Arthropoda > Arachnida > Ixodida > Ixodidae > Amblyomma > Amblyomma mixtum. The sequence goes on from NC_143015.1 coordinate 52,000,484, forward strand.
TTACTTGTGTTGTGTTCAAACAAAGTGTTGGTAACATGTTCGTTTTGAGAGTGGTAGTGCTCTTTTGCAGTGCCGTCGTTAGGCGTGGGAAACGTCTTCTTCGGGCGACTACAAGCTGCCACAGATTTCTAAGAGAATAATTTACAACTCGCCTGAAGAACGCGGGAATTCCTGTAATGCTTTTACTGAAACATGAACAAAGTTTTGATTGCAAGGGCATTGCAATACATCTGTCAATCACAGCAGCAGCGGCAGCGAAGAGAGCAGCAGCTAAAGGCATCTTCCCCTATTTGCAGCTACAGGGAAGGTCCCCTTTCCTGGATTGCTATGTCAGGACCGTTTGGCACCGATATAAGCATATGTGCCGTCAACACGAGGGGCGGTGCCCTTCGGCCATTTCCTGGAGATAGCGCCACAGTGCTTCCGCTGGCCGGCACTGACATCACTCGGGATTGCTTAAAAAGGACATGAATCTGAAAGCCGGCGGTCATCACAGCAGCAGCGCCAGAGAAGGGAGCTGCATCTATAGACATTTTTCTGCGTTTACAGGTTAGTCCTTGGGACAGACGATATTGGTTCCATCTAACGTAGCCTGCTGTCGCTGCTGCTGGAATCACTCTTTATTTGTATTGATTTATTACTTTGGTTCCCCATCGAACGTGCCAAACTGCGTCGAACTGCCCAAAAGGAGGGGTGACCTACAATCAGAACTTGAAGCTGAGATTTATAGCATTGCAGATAACATTTTTCACAAGGTAGTATTGAAGTTTCAACACTCAGGAATAGATATTTTCAAACGAAGAGCCAGGTGAACAGCGTCGAGTATAGTGTGGCATCCTTGAAACAGCATGTAGAGGAGTTGCGCAACGAGAATCGCCTCCTTGCAGCTGACAGCCAAGTGTTCAAGTCTAGAAGCATTGAGATAACAAGCAAGATTGCTGGTCTTGAACAGCATTCAAGAATAAACAACGTTGAAGTGAAAGGCGTTCCTTGCATACAAGGCGAAGATTGTGTAACTATCACACAAACCATTGGCGGAAAAAGAGATTCCCAGGGACTACCGCTAACCACAATTCGGCTCATCATGTTCACAAGAAATCAAAGATCGGAAAAACATCCTGGCCCGCTCTTTCCCGATCACCAAAAAAGCAAATTTTGTTAGCAAAGCGCGGAATGCTCGTATCACCTTTTTCTCCATTGATGTCAGGGCATGCGAGTATACAGTCTCTTTTTTGTCAGCAATCACCTGACTGCGCGAAACAAGGCATTATTCTCTAAGGTTCTGTCGCTGAAGAGGACACGTAGAAGTTCCTCTCAATGAACAACTGCATGATTAAGGCTCAGAAAACGACATACAGTACTGTGTACCACACCACAAACGAGTCCAACCTGTCAAACATAATGTAAACCATTGGGCCAGTATGCCTCGGTTACTTTCGTTCTCCCGATGTCGTCCTATTTTTCGATCAATCAACTGAAGAACTTCATATTGGATGCCACTTGCTCAGCAATACATGTCAATGCAAGAACAGAAAAAAACTGTGATGCTATTTACGACTGACTTTCTGTGTTCCCCAATATTTTCGATTATCGGAATTTCAACAAACTTGGTTAATTGAGCTTGATAAAAGTTTTCTAAGCATGGTGGAGCTGCATTACATATATCCCATCACTTCACTTATAAACGACGAATTGACATAGAATTGAACATACCTCGCGGAGAATAAGTTTGGGTGAAACTTTATCCCTTATTCTTAGACATCTATAATACAAAATTAATTTTTGCCTGTATTTACCGGTCATCGTCACCATCAGTTTTCGAATTCTGTACCGCACTTCACGAGAAATTAGGTATTCTCTCATCTGAAAATGCAAATCTCGTAGCAGTAGTCGACGTAAACATCAATCTCCTCGATTAATCTGTTCTTGATAGCATAAACTACAGGAGCTCATTCCATAGCTTTTGTCTCGAGTGCATCATCAAGGCTCCAGATCGATGCACTACTTCTGGCAGTAACACACTCATTTTCATGCTTTGACATATTTATTGTCCCTTCCAGAAGGTGGCGTCCTTCAAATAGACATAATAATAATAATAATAATAATAATAATAATAATAATAATAATAATAATAATAATAATGGTTTATTTCCACCAAATCAAATACAATTTGATGGAGGAGGGGAGAAAAAAAGCGGCTATCCGCTTGACGGAGTTTTCCTCTCCTGTTCAGACGGCAGTGACAGAAAACGAGGAACTAAATTGAACATCAAGTCATAGATGAACAAAAACATCAATATAAGCAATGTCTGTAACCGAACCGAATACACAGAAATCAAAAGGGGGTATCAGCAACGAAAAAGGGTTATCAGCACAGTAGACGACCAGTCATCAAATAACAAAAAGGGCGGAGAGCAATTCATAAAACAGGAGTTGATGTATTAGCACTTAACCAAATGAACAATCATACTACGCAGAGAGGAGATGGTGATTTCACGGAGGTTTACGCCTGCTTCAATTAACTGGTTTTGTAAATACGGCAGTTGGTAATTAAGTCTTTGACGACCGTAGCTAGTTCTTGTGAATGGTAAAACCCATTGTGGTTTGTGGCGATGCGGATATGGTGAATCGGACATCGGACTGATGCAAAGGAGCCATAGAGGAAATGGTGTCAACATGGCGCTTTTGCACAACTGTATACACGCGCAGCAGTCTGTAAGCATAGAGGTTTAATATGGTGATAATGTTGAGGTTAGTTACCAAATCCTGAGTTGTGTGTCAAACGGGCAAGTCATAAACTATACACAAGGACTTTTTTCTGAAGTACTAATATCTTGTGTAAGTTAGTATGTGTTGTTGTTGCCCACACTAATGTGCAGTAGTTTAGGTGTGAACAGAACAGGGAATTATATAAGAGAAGTTTGACTGTCTGTGGTAAAATATGTCTGTGGCGTGATAGAAAACCTATAACCTTAGATGTCTTCAACATGACATGACTGACATAGTCATCCCACAGCATATTTTCGTGAAAATAAACACCAAGTGATTTGAATGATTTTACTATTTCAATTTCTTGTGATTTATAAGAGAGAGCTAGTTCTGCACTACAAGTTTTATTCTTCGGACGGAAAATTACAGCTTTGGATTTTGACACATTTATTGAAAGAAAATTTGAGTCTGACCATTCCTCTAGATTCTTTAATATGCGATTAGCATGCATGTTTAGGTCGTCACAGGTATCACCAGGTATAAGGATAGTAGTGTCATCGGCATAAATGATAATGCGGGCGGAAGTGTCAATAGTTACAATGTCATTAAGGTAGAGATTGAACAGCAGAGGGCCAAGGATGCTGCCCTGAGGGACACCGGTATTAACTGAGCGTTGTGATGATTTGAAGTTTCTAATCTGAACATATTGTTTTCGAGATGATAAATAAGATTTCAAGAGATGCAAAGCTTGTCCTCGTATCCCGTATAGTTCAAGCTTTTCCAAAAGAATACTGCGACTAATCCTGTCGAACGCCTTCGTGAAATCCACAAATATACCTAGTACTAACATTTTGTTTACAAAATGTTCTAATATATATTCCTTTTCGTGAAGAAGGGCTAGCTCTGTTGATTAATTCTGTCTGAATCCATACTGTGAACTAGTAATTATGTTATTAGATTGCAGAAATTTTTCCATTCCTATTAGCACGATTTTTTCTAAACCTTTAGAAAATACTGGAAGAATACTAATTGGTCTGTAATTACCAAAGTCATTCTTATTACCCTTTTTATACAGGACAGTCACCTTTGCTATTTGCATATCTGAGGGGAAGGTTGCGGTTTCTAGACATAGGTTATATATATAAGCAAGAGGAGTAGAGATGTATTCAATGATATATTTCACTGGGCGAATCTGGATGTTGTTGACGTCACAAGAAGTGGAGTTTGATAATTCATGGAATGTTTGTATAATTTCGCTTTCATCAACAGGTGCAAGGAAAACAACAGGTGCAGGGCACCTAGAGATAGATCTATGGTGCAGTTCAGATGCAGGTTGAACATATTGTGTGAAATGAGTGTTAAATGCTTCGGCTAAGTTTTCTCCTACATAATCTTTTCCGTCATGGGTCACCTTATCAATGGTAGCGTTGACATACTTGGCATCAAGGCATCGCAGCTTTTTCCAAAGTATGTCAGGACGGTCGACTGAGCCAAAGTAATTCTCATAATAATGTCTCCTTGCATTGCGGATGTCATTGTTTAACTTATTTCTGTATTTCTTAAATTGTTCAAGAATAGAAATGTTTTTTGATGCAACAAAAGAACTGTACAGTTTGTTCTTCTGTTTTATACGCGCAAGTAGCTCTAGTGATATCCATGGTTTCCGTACGTTCCTACCTCTTCGTTTGTTTTTAAGAGGGAAATGCTTGTTATATATAGAGTTAAACCTTTCTGCAAAGGCTTGATAAGCGTCATTCGCGTTGGTTTTGTTATATACATCGTTCCAGTTTACACCGCACATCTCCGCACGAAAAGCGTCGAGGGATGCTGCTGTTATGACTTGGATAAAAGATGCATTCTGCTTTCTGAATTTGGGTTTCACAGTCTGACAGAATAAATAGATACCCATGTGGTCACTCAAATCACAACAAGTTACCCCAGATATTATGGATGAAGGATTGATATTGGTGATAAATAGATCAAGAAGTGTTTCGGAACTGGAGGTTATACGGGTCGGCTCTTTGGTAGTAATCGCCAAACCGAAGCTGCGCAGAATTATACCGAAGTTGACACTATTTGCTGCATTGGATAACATGTCTATGTTAAAATCACCGCTTATGACTAACTCATAATTATGTTCGCTTATAAAAGCAAGAAAGGACTCGATGTATTCAAAGAACAAAGAAATGTGACCGCTCGCTGGTCTATAAAACACAGAAAACACAGTATTATTGGTTATTACAGAAACAACTTCCACATCTGAAGACATATAACATAGGTCTTCCACCATGTCACACTCAATTCGGTTGTTAGCAAGAATACACACTCCTCCACCTCGACGACAATCACGGTTCATAGAAAACGTTGAAAATGACGGCAAATGGAAGTTATTCGTATTCAGCCATGATTCTGAAATCATAACAAAGTCAAACGAAAAGCCAAAACTCTGGAGTAAAATTTGAAACCCATCTAGTTTGTTGTTTAAGGATCGCACATTGAGATGGAAGCATTTCAATAAAGACGAACACAGCCACTGTGGGAGCAACGTGTGGCTTATAGCACTGGGTAAGAGATAACGTACACTTGCAGCCATGATAGAAGTTGTGGTATGGCATTGCACTGAACAGGAAATTGTCAGTTGACAAAGTTAGCTAGATCGCGTGCATCGGTAACAACCTGCACGTTGTCGCCTTCCTTCTTGCGGATGAGGACTTTGCCGTTTGAATACCAAACAAATCGGTAGCTATTGCTTTTGGCCCATTCTTTAGTTGTTGAGAAAAGAAGCTTTGCTCGGCGTGTCAGGTTGTCACAGATGTAGAGATTGCTGTCCTTCTCTCGGAGCAAAGCTCGCTTTTTCATCCACTCATCTTTGAGTGTTTGCCTTTCAAAGCGCACTAAAATAGCAGGCACTTTACTTGGCTTGGATGGGAGCCTATGAAAAGCCTCAACATCGCTCTCCTCGACCTCTGCTAAATCAACTAGTTTAGCCACCTCATTGATTTTCTGGAGGATGTTTTCCTGGTCAGTTACCGGCACGCCATGTATCTCCAGATTCGTTTTCCTGCTCCTAAACTCAAGGTCATTTATATCAGCATGCAGCTGTCGTATCTCTTCACCATTATTGGCGTTTTCTACATGTTCGAGCCTTTTCTTAATCTGTACAATCTCTTTATCCTGGTTGTCAAGACGATTTAGAATATCATCAAAGTGATCAGACATAGTTTGAATTGAGTGTTCAATGTTGTCGACCTGTTCCTTAAGTGGCAAGAGGGCGTCGAGCTTGCGACTCAGTTCAGCGAACGCGGCAGCTACATTGAATTCCTGAGACGCGTCTTTTGTGTTTGCCGCGCCACTACGGGAAGCCGCTTTTTTGCATGTCGGACAAACAAAATGTTTGCGGCAGTTCCCACTTCTGGTCTTCGCAGACGCATCTGTTAACCCTGAACAATTTTCTGCGTGGTATGGGTATGCGCAAACAATCTAGCAAGCTTGGCAGCAGCAGTGGTTTGAGTATACGCAGTGAAGAAAAGTGTGGAAAAAGTACCACAAACCTGGGAAAAGAGCACAGGGACTTGTCAAAAACGCCCGTCCGTAGCTCGCCACTGCCGCTGCCGAACTGCTGTTAAAGGGGGGCGTAGCCAGTCGACGAAGATAACGCTGCGCAGTGTTTGTGATGCAGGATCCAAAAGCCACCGATTCCTGGGCGTCCAAGAAAAGCAGGTCACTGTCGTTAGGTTCCGGCCCCCGATGTAGCATCAAAACAGCATAGCCAGGGGCTTTCAAAGCTTGTGGCAGCAGGACTCGAACCACACAAACCTGGGAAAAGAGCACAGGGACTTGTCAAAAACGCCCGTCCGTAGCTCACCACTGCCGCTGCCGAATTTCCAGGACAGCTCAAAAACATCACAGATCATTTCACGATATTCTTTCCCAGCAGAGCTCAAAACCACAGAAGACCGATATACAGTACGATTGTCTTGGATAAAGAAAATTGCTTGACTGCAGTGGCTGGAGCTGACTGGCAGTCGATTATGTTATTGCATGATCCTCAACAAGCGTCTTCATAGTTTTAATCGCTTGTGACCTCATTACTTATTCCGACTCAGAAATAACAACGTGCAAATAAAAACTAGCTTCGCCACAGAAACTTTTGCTCACAGAGAGCCTTCTAAGAGTACTGCACAAAAAAGAAATCTGCACAAAAAATTAAAAAGGCAGCCTTGAACCTTTTGCTCGATGCAAGAAATATAAGAATACCTTGTCTGCGCTATTAAACACAGGAAAAACAACTTATCCTGAACAAAAGTTTCTTGAGTGCGGCAACAATATGCAGAAAAAGTGGAACATCGCTTATTTGTTTTTACATACTATGGGTCCAACCTCGACCAAGATAGGAGTGGACACAACATCAAACTTGTGGCTTACACAGACCAGCACGACCAATATACATACAGTACAGTAGAATCAATAAAATAGTGTTAACTAAGTACCATCATAAAATGCAGGTGAAGAATTGCAGTAATAAAAGATTCCATTTATGTACATTATATTTTCATATGTTTAGCAAGGCAGACGGAAAATTGTTCTCGGGACATTGCATTTACAACTTTGTTTGGCAGCCCATTCCATTCGGACACTGTTACAAGAAGAAAGGAATGTTTAAATCAGTCCTTGCGAAATTTCTCTATTTGGACACGTTTACTATGTTTATTACGGCTTATGAGTGTTCTTGTTTCGTTTATGTATCGCTCTTTTCTCATACGCCCTAAGCTATTAATGACGCAATAAAAAAAGTTTGTAGCTTTTCTTTTCGCCTCTGAGAAAGGAATGGCAAATCAGCTTTCGCATAAAGGGGTGTCAAGGAATCCAGCCTTCGGTATTGAGAGAAAATGAAAACTTTTGTTTCCCTTACCGACAACGCTATCGATATGTTTTGCCCAGCTGAGGTTTGAAGTTATGGTCAGGCCGAAGTATTCGTATTCATTTACCCGCGAAGGAGGACGACTACCTTGCAAGGCATATGCGTAGTGAAACGGCTCAGCCTTGTGAGTAATCGTCATGCAGACTGTCTTTTGCGTGTTTAAGGTCATTGACCATTGATTACACCAGTTCTGTATTTGAAATAAAATATTGTTTAGGTGCATTTGGTCCCTATTGGATTGAATTTCAGTACAAAAGATGCAGTCGTCTGCGAATAGCCTTACGTTTAGCGGCTAATCTTGAATCAGGTCATTTATATATATATAAGAAATAAAAGGGGGCCAAGAACTGACTTTTGTGGCACCCCAGACAACTTCACATAAACGTGACTTCTTTTCTCCAATGCCAGCATACTGTTTACGATTGCTGAGAAAGTCCTCCGCCCACTGAAGTGCGCAATTATTTCTGAGAACAGCTTTTAACTTAATTAGAAGTTTCCTGTGATTAACCTTATCGAAGGCTTTTCTGAAACCTAAAACCAAGCATCTATCTGACCCCTGCCATCAATTACTTTATAAAAAACATGCACACATTCCATTAGTTGCGTCACCGTTGATAACTCCTTCCGCAACCCGTGTTGATACCCACTAGAATAACTATTGCGATTTAAACACTCGCGAATGTGTTATTAAATATTTTCTTGGAATTCTAATGTACAAACTTGACAACAATCTAATCTCTCTTCCTCTCATATCACAGTGTTATCTTGTAAATGCGAACATAACCCGGTTCGCATTCAATAACAATATTGTCCTACCTAAAATATGCAGCAATTACGGGAAACAGCCATTCATTTCTCATCAATTGCTGTCTGGAACACTTTACCGATAGAACTAAAAAATGCTTATTCAATCTTCAACTTTAAAGCACAATTTAAACGATTAATTCTTAGCAAGTAGCCGTACATGTTACTAATTCGCTTCCATTTCTTCCTGCAAGCGTTCTGCACTGCCTCCTAACCTTCGTTCTAATTCAGTAACTGTATATATGTCGATAGTCCTTTTTACCTGATTTTATTTCTCTCCCATGTCCCTGCTTTAAGTTGTATCCCATATGTATATATTCAATTCTATATATTTATCTGACGTTTCGTAAGCTTTTAAATATTCTACTCGATGTTTTTAATTAGGAGGTCCCATTACATTATGACTCCTGGACCTGCTCCTGCATGATATGCTCAAGTTATCACACGTATAAGCAAATAAAGACTTCTTCTGATTCTGAATATTAGGCCGTTGACATATAGGACAAAATTTTCACAATCCGTAAAAGCGATATTGGAATATGGTAACTAACCGACACCGCGCCTGGTTTCCGAAAATAATCTGAAAGACTGCAGCATGCAAAAAACGAAGTTTAATCGAGCTGAAGAGCCTTGCATACGAACATGCATTGATAAGTTGAGAGCCATGCACACAGACTGAGTGTGGGAAAGAGATCCTGGCTTGAGGGGCTGTTCAGCACGAGCTACCTGCACGTCCTGCTGCAAGGCGTTGCGAACTATTGCATGCTTATTTTACTCAACAGCGTTAAGATACCAGTCAGAGAAGAAACCAGCGTACTTGTTGGTGTTAGAGCCGTGAGTCTGCATTAGGATCTCAAGAAAATCTTGATTGGTAGAACAGATCGTGACGTCATAGGTTCAGATAGAACAAAACAATTGTTTGAGTACAGTTGTGGTTCCGAACTCGTTTTATGGCTCGAATGTCTTTATCACATCCAAGGATATAAAATAGTTTGCTGAAAACAAAATCGCGGTATTTAGTTTGGATTCCAAGCAATGACACTTGTGTGGCAAATCGCGCATGGTACCGCTCGGCTATTGAGGCATGTTCGTTCGACTTGTATAAAAAGATGCCTTGCGTGCTTTGTGGTGTATCCGGTTGTCTAGAATTGCTACTGAGGCATGCTAATAGTATGTATAATTGCAGAGAAATACTAATTACGGATGTGGCAAATAACTATTAACACTGTCGGCCATACGGCTGGTGATAAGGAGGAGCTTAAGTTTCCCCCTGATTTTATCTTCTTCCTTCACGTTCGTGTTACAGAATGTGCAGTTTAAGGTTCTTATGCTTGTTTTGTATGGTCTAGTTATCCTTGTGGATGTATCTGCATTTGAGGAGAAGACAGCGCGCAAGCACGCGTGACGCGAAGTAAGGAACCATCGCTTGTGCCATTCTTCTTTACTCGTTTTGTGGTTAGACGCTAAGCCTCTCCCTTAGATGCATTAGCAATTACAGCCCGAAGCTCTTCCCTTCTCTTTGATCGGCATAGGCTTCTATTGTATTGTATTTTTACCAGTAAGGTCCTGTGCTGATGATGCACCGTTGCTACCAAATATTTTTTAGTGCAAAATATTTTAATGGTGGCCGCCAACTGCACTCGAAGTGTGCGGTTTTATACAAACCACAATCCTCCCGCACATGCCTGGGATTGCCAGTTCGAGTCGAATCCAGAACTTCTATGTAGTGTCGCAGGCCTTTTCTAGGGCCAATAATAGCCGAAGAAAAAGAGTAGATTAAGGCATACAAATGAATAAGAAAATGAGCGTCTCCAAAAAAACTGAAGTATCTGTAAGACTTTCACCTGAAATCTTCCTGTAGATTACATTGATTTCGAACAAAATGGTAGGTTCCCGAGCACTTTTTTATTACCAGCCCTGTTGACCGTGTACGAAGTTATGAGTCCTGATCTACGGTCTCTCCCCTACTTAAAACGCTCTAAGATGAGCTTTTAAGAGAACTCGTCAAGGCAACATGGCTATAGAAAGGGGATTCTAGCGCCATTTTTCAATGTAAACGCAAACTCTGCTCATTTTTCATATTGTATTAGCAAAAAGATCTCATATTAGCAAAAAGATTAGAATCTCGAGCGCAGTGACTTCAGAATAATCTGCGAACATAGCGAGGTACCTCCGATCAGGTACATCCTGAAGCTCGCTGTTTAGCGTCAGAGAGAATTACATTTGATTACTGTATCCTGAATATGCTGTAGCACATTTAATTTCCACGTTCACTTGCGAGAGTTCTTTTCTCTCCAGCGGCTTTAATTTTTTTTTCTCAGCGTATGGATAACACTGAAAATTCATAATGGCTGTCGATTATACTAGCAATTTTTTCGGGAGTTGTCTGTAAACTGCGATTCTGCATTCTCTTGCATGTGAATGAGGCAAATTGTTAAGATTTCATTATTTTACCATAAAGGTTTTCTACTTTTCTTTCAAAGAAACTGTTCCTTGGCCCTGTTAGTCTTGGAGTGCAAATTCTGAAGTTTCGGGTGTATACGGAAGAAAACGAAGTCCAATTTCTCTTTACAGTTTTCACCTGTTTGAATAATTTACTTCTCTGGGTTTAGCGAGCACATTTTTTGTTTTACAAAAAGGATAACACTTTAAGCATACGTAACAATGATACCGAAAAGATATGAACGACAAACATTTTATACGACATTCCGAATTGTAGCCCATTAAAACACAACAAACGGTGAAGGAGGGCACGAACTGCGCTGTCCATCTCGTTCATCGTGTCGTGTCTTTTGATGCGATACAATTCGAAAATTATAGCCGCAAGCCCAAATTTTCACGGTGCATGTCAGGTCGTCTATGCGGAGTTCTGAAATTTCTTTAGTATGGAATTCCGACTGAACGCTGACAGAATGGCTGTGTTCGGCGTCATGGTTTATGCTAAAAACTACTAATGTGTATAAGCTGACGGCGGCTGGTTCCTTCGAAATTCCCACTTAAAATCTGTAAATTCTTTACTTGAACATAAATCTACGTTTACAGGGCTAATTTTAATAGATAGCTTGGAGAAAAATATCTAGATTTGTCTCTATCGAGCAGGCACCTCCCATTGAATAGTATTAGGATATTCTGCACCTTGCCCGGGTAATTGTCCCGATGACCAAGAGTAGTTGCACTATGTTTACTGCTTCAGTGATTCAATTTTAAGCTGTAGATACCCTTTTTTAACGCATGATAGCCATTGTGACGAGCAACAACTTCGTCTAAATTGAAACCTTTGGCAGGTTCGTGGTTCGGAGGATGCTATTATATATACAGGGGTGCCGTGCGTTCCAGACAGAACGCTGGAATTGAATGGTTCGGTGACAAACAGCCAACTTCTCATACAACACATATCCCTTCTAATGTCGGCAGGCTCACTTGCGTCGAGTTGATAGGACCCGTGCGGGTGCGCCGCGAAAAAAGTCGCACCACGGCCTTAAACACTTGTGGCGAATATCTGCCCGAGTGTAGATGGCTGTCAAAGCTTGCATTGAACTCTCGTGCTGTGGAGGCAGCAGGAGGCAACGGTAATGGTGGAATGTCACCTCCCAGGCGCGTGCTGTCTAAGCGCCGGGTGAGAACAACCTCTATAGAAGCGGCACGAGTGTACCCTTTCTTGTACCGTTCGATTTTGTATACTGCACCTCAGGCCACAGGGTTTAATTCTTCCCCATCACCTTGGTTGTCTCGCGGGTAATTATCTTGCTAAGACGACAACTCTTTGCTCCCGTTCCGGCGTTTCGCGTTGGCGTAGTAGTGGTAGTAGTAGTAGCACAAGTAGTAGTAGTAATAGTAGTACAAGTAGTAGTAGTAGCTGAAGTAGTTGTGGTCGGCGTAACCGGTGAGTGGTTTTCATGGGTCCTCTAGGCAGGTGGTTAAAATGGATGGTATGACGAAAGCTGAGGTATGCGCCATTGGAGGGCGAATACTAATCGACCTTTATGGGAACTGGTAACCGGGGCGGAGGAGGGCATGAGTGGAGAATACGAATGCATCATTGGAGAGGAGTGGCCACTAGACCACACCAGCGGGTGGTTATCGTGGAACAGGAGGTAAGGTGAGCGTGAGCAATGGCCAACCAGAGGGTGGTTGCCAAGAGAACCACCACCCGGGTGGTAACCACCGAAGAAGGACGATATGAAGAGAGCTTAACAGTGCGCAACCAGAGAGAGGTTGCCACGGGAACCACCCGAAGTGTTGTTACGGGTGAAAGAAGGGAGGGGAGTTACCATGGAAGACAATTACTGCGGCGAGAGCGGCATGCGTAACCAGAAAGTGTTTACCGCGGTAACAACCCGAGGGATGGTTACGTGGAAGGAGAGAGGGACGAGAGTGGAGTGGGCAACCGGAAGACGGAGTCCTTTCTGAGGGTGGCTACGGCGGAAGGAGGAGGGTTTGGCGAGAGCGGAGGAATGCAGAACGGGAGAGTGGTTGCCATCGAAGGAACTTCGAGAGTGGCTACCGTGGAAAGAAGAGGTGAAGTAACCCTTCGACAGCTGTCTCCCAATGTCGTGTTATGCATTGGGAACCGTCCTCTTGGGGACGCAGCGCTGTGGCCGAACGCTGCGAGACATGCAACCACCGAATTGACTTTGACGGCACTATTGTATTGGAAACCCAAGCTAACCCACGCAGGAGGCTTCTACTCGGGTCTTGGGACATCCAGCGGACACGGAAAAATGTCAATCGCTCCCTGTGGACACTTCCTTCTTCTTATATCCATGGTTTGCGGCCGCAGGGCCGGAAGTCTTCCACACGAGGGCTTAAAAACCAAGCTGCGCCTCGATCGTCGTCACACCACGAAGAAGAGACACAGCTGGTCCCGAAACGTCGTTAAAAAATTAACTTTGCGGGCGTCAGTAACCGTTCACCTAAATTAATTTTCCCAACCAGACAGACTTCTGTCAAATGTTTTCTTTTGAGTCTGAGGTTTTATCTTGCGAACTTCCACCCTCCTTGTTTGCGCTCGATATCTCTTCCGGAGTTGTGCTTTTTGTCGGTTTGGGTTATGACAAGTGGCGATTACGTAAATTATCTTCAAAATCACGCGTTCCTCGTTACGCAGATACAAATACCGCGCGGAACCATCAATAGCAACCTTGGGGCAGTGGCCGAGAGGTTTGGGCTTGAATTTCGCACTCAAGAGGCTATGTTCGAATCTCAAAGAAGCCTGATCTTTTTCTGTGTATTTCGCTTTCGGAAGTTTTCCAGTGGTTTTGTCGGAAAGAGAGACAAAAATGTGGGGAGAATATAGGCGAAAATGTAACCATTACATGCATACCCGCATTAAACGCGTAGAGAAACCGTCATGCAACGTGTTTCGTGTTAAGGAAAACAGTTTTGGTAAGAATACAGTCTGTTGGAATCAAGGAGCAGACAAAGTTGAAGCAAAAAAAATAAGCAGATAAATTACTAGCAGGGACGATGTTTCTCGTACGTGACTGTCACTACTTCGGTTAGATGCGAGCTAAATAATTAGTGCAGTATTTATTCCCATATGCGGAGATCCCTAAATCCGTAAACAGGAAAGAGTAGAGTTGAGCGTCTAATGTCACAAAGGCAGGCCAACTAAAGTTCTCAGCTGCCAACACGGGGTTCCGCTGGCCGGCACAGTAAATCGCATATCGCATACGGATCTTCGCAATGAGAAACGTGACACCTTGTATGGCACACCAGCGTGCTCTGGCGGTCAGCGCAAAGACGAGCACAAAGCCTCGATAGATAGCAAAGCACCTTCCTTCGTTTATCAATGTACGGGGTTCTGTTTAACCCCTTATGTCCAATGAAATGGTACGCTGTTTTTGCGTCATCCAAATGCGAGCTGATGTACAGCAACTGCACATTACAGAACTGTAGCTCCCAAAGAGTAGCGCTGAAATGCTTGTGAACGCTGCCCTCATAAAGAACATAATGGGAGAGACGTAAACGGTTTCTGGTGGATTCCATCGGGTGCACTGCTGGCGCAGTCTGGCTGTCGACATACAGCGCGAGCCACCGCGATTTGGTCGGATGACAGGGGGTCCCCTTGCGGGAATTGTGACGACGGAAGTGGTTTGTGGCAGAGTGGCTCCTATGCCAGAAGCTTGGTTTGTCGTACCTCTTGCAGCCGTTTCTAATGTGGCATGTACTATTCATTCCACGGTGTGTTTTTCTTTTGCAACGCTGAAATGATAGCGCCCTTTTACATGTTAAGAAAGAGCTGCGGCCTTTGGAGCCTAGGCCTCTTGGCTTCACTGGTACGTTTCGTATTTTGCCCTTTGAGAGGTTTCGTTCTGGAAAATAAAACAGTATTATTTTGTTGTGATCCTTCGAGTGTGACATGTAGGTCGAGACCATCAATCTCGGATCCGTTCTGTAGATGCGCCTCGTTAAAATGTTCGACAAACGCCCTAACCGTCACCAGACTCACCGAAGTCGTACATTTACCGCTGCAGTCGGTTTCAAATACCTTTGCGCAAAAAAAAGGAAATTAAAAAATTAAAAAGCTACCTCATTCCTTCGTATATTTTTCTACTCCCTGAGAAAACCCGATGTTTTCTTTTTTTAACCGAGAATTCCATAAAGACAATGCAGTCCTCGAATACAACACTTCTCAGGGTTGGTGTTGCATGCATCGTCTTGAAATGATTAGAACATTAAACATAATCAAGCTATCTTCAAAAGAGGGAACAAAAGAAGTACATCTGACAAACGTAGGCTAACAATGGATGTTTTATTGCAAGAAGGCCAACCATGCAAACCAGAAACGTATGCGTATCAGGCACCCAAAACACCCACGTGGAACGTAACCTGAAATTGAGAGCATTAGGTGCAATGAACGCGAAATGAACTTTATCTTTATATGGCGTTTCAAGTTTTTCGTTTTGCTTCTGCCTTTCCAACAGTTTTAAGGCAAAGCATATGCCAAGGTCACTGTTTTTGCCAAGAATCGACGCGGTTTTGTGGCCTGTAGATTATTGAAAGCACTTTAAGATGCTCAGAGCGAGCAACTGGAATGGGTGTCAGTGTCGGCATTTAAAGGATGTAAAATGTTTCAAAGCGCCGCTCTTAAGCACTCGTTCGTGGATTGAGCAGCGTCGCCGCCGGCGGTGCAACCGATGTCGCTCTATGCATGGCACTTTGTCGCCGTCTTCAACTAATACTGCTCTTGGACTAACATACACATTCTCGTGCGCAGGGCATTGTACATCGTCCTCTTCATCATGTAATACTACTATCCAACTAATGGCGCCTCCAGACTTGCCGACGACGAAGCAACGGAAAAAATGAGCCTACAGAGACAGAGAGCGCTAGGCTGTCGCGGCAGCCGGTCACTCCACGTGTTAAACTACAACACACTCTCGCACCTTTGCATTGTACGTCATCGTCTTCATCTACTAATACTGCGATTGTACTAATATACAATGCGTCGTTGTATTCATGAATAAATACTACCATCAAAATAATATCGTCAGAAGACGTGCCGACGGCGCAGCAAAGCAAAACAATGAGCCTACGGAGCTTGAGACACATTTAGAGCTGCTCTAAAATTTCCCATTAGAGACTACCGTAGTCGTCCTTAGAATTTGTTTTTCAATCTCAGAGCAGCCTCACTTATGACTTCCACTTAAATATTATTGAATTGCCATTGTTGTTCTGCTCTCCTGCGGCTGTAATCTTTTTTAAACCTCAACAGAATATAAAGAAACAAAGCTTTGTGCCCTATGGGTTACGTGCTCACCTCGCATTCTAAAGGTCGTGGGTTTGCCCGCACCTAGGGAAGAAATTTTATTTTTCTGCGACACCACAGTAACGGCAATTGGGACATTTAGGACAAGTACTGGTGAGTTTCGTTGCCGATGGGCGATGGAGTCCTTTCGCGCTAAAACTCACTCAACTTTCGGACAGCGAAGGTATAGGCAAAATGTTATGCTTCTTTTATTCCTAAACGCACCCACCGGTTTTTATAAGCTTAAATTATTAATTCGCAAGCGGCTCTGACTGCGCTCACGAAATTGTCACATCCTGAGCGTTTAAAACGGAAAGCTTAGAGCATGCCTTTTTCTACTCTGTTTTTTCCTTTTCTTAGTACAAAAATCTAGTACAAAAAAGCTATGGCGTAGAGGTAGACCAATCGCCTCGGAGGAAGTGGGCAGGGCATCCAATGCCGGGCGCACGCAATTCTTCACCGGATTAAAAAAAGAAAACCTCCCGGTGACGATGAAATTGCATAAACAGGCCGCATTATTAACTTCTAATACCTACTTATGCAGGGATGCACCCTTAGTGCAAGCTCATAAAATCTTAGGAATCTCATCTTTGGTTCACTATTCCCTTGGCATTCTCGTCTTTAAGTTCACAAAAGGTAAGCTTCCCATTCCAACAATCAATAGTATCCGATTTCCTAGACGAGATTGCATTTGCTTGTAATGCCAAAACAATTTCTTACTACTGAAGCCTAGAATTAACTGCTGCAAATTCATACTAGAAATTTGTGTCTCATTTTGTGGAATTCATTACCATTTCATTTAAAGCAATCATCTCATATTCATGCTTACAAGTGTAGATTTTGTACTTTTCTTCAATCGCGATAAACAATTGCTTTCACTGCTAAGAGCATTCGGAGTACTCACGACATTTATTTCCTCTATTTATATTTCTATATAACCTGCACCCAAAATATGTCTTCTTTACAGTTGCATCATACTGTATTCCAGCGTGTTTTAAAAATTACTTTACTTAACCAGTTTCAGCTGCATCCACTGCTGTTTGCATGTTGTCATTTCTGTACGTTTGTAACAGGAGGTGCTCTGTGCAGCCGTTGGGTCTGGGAGCTCCCCCAGTGTTAGTCAAATATCAGTACGCAGTGATTGACTGATTATACTGAACGGATTCTGATTCGGATGTGGTCTGATCACAATGACGAGAACCGACAACGCACTCCCTGACCAGAAAACGATGATTTGCTCACCCTAGTTTTGTCCTTAGCGTCAATATCCTCTATCAAAAAAAAAACAGTTAACCCTTGGCCCTGATTCTCCAGCGACTGCGAAACAACTGACCAAGAGGGCACTGAAAACAGTGACGTAGAGGAGGACTAAGATGCTACCTAACTCCGGACAGGCCTCCGTTGTAAACTGAAGCTGGCAACGTAAAACGCTAAAACCTTATTCAGTGTGACTAGTCTAACTGGTCAGTTCGAGGAACTAGGGAGTATTAAATGCAATGTCACAGGGTTTACTGAGGTGCATACAGTATTAATGCCAATGCTATTCACTACCTGTTTACAGGAGGTACTCTGGGGTCTGGAGTGGGCACAGTTGGGGATAAGAGTTAGAGGAGAGTACCTAAGCAATTTGCGATTCTCTGATGACATTGCCTCGCTAAGTCACTCAGGACATGAACTCTTAAGCATGATCAATGAGTTAGACAGGCAGGTCAGATGGTGGCGCTAAAAATTAACATGCAGAAAACCAAAGTAAAGCTCAACAGTCTAGCAAGAGAACACCCGTTCATAATTGGTAGCGAGTTGCTGCAAGTAGTAAGAGAATATGTCTACTTAGGGCAGGTAGTGTCCGCTGATCCGGATCATGAGAGGAAAATAATTAGAAGAATAAGAATGAGGTGGAGTGCATATAGCAGGTTCTCTCAGGTCATGAATGGCCCTTTGCCAATATCCCTCAACAGAAAAGTATACAACAGCTGTATCTTACCGGTACTCACCTATAGAGCAGAAACGTGGAGGCTAACCAAGAGGGTTCAGCTTATGATAAGGACAACGCAGCAAGCTATGTAAAGAAAAATGATGGATGTAACATTAATTGATCGGAAGCGGGTTGAGTGGGTGAGGGAACAAACGAGGGTTAACGACATCCTAGTCGAAATCAAGAGGAAGAAATGGGCTTGGGAAATGGGCTTCGCATGTAATGCGAAGGCAAGATAACCAGTTGTCCTTAAGGGTAACGGAGTGGATTCCAAGAGATGGCAAACGTAGCAGGGTGCGGCAAAAAGTTAGGGGGGGGGCGGATGACATTAAGAAGTTTGGGGGTATACGGGAGCGGCAGCTGGCTAAGCATAGGAATGATTTGAGATATATAGGAGGTGCCTGTGCCCTGCAATGGGCGTAGGCACGCTGATGTGATGACGACGATAACAGTGGCGCGGAGCGCTATTCAGATTTAAAACATTTTCAGCAAATGTGTCCATTTTCGCGCCCAGTCTTTTGCGGATATGCCGATGCGATCCATATGCACACGGCCACAGGAGAGACGTATGTTGTACACGAGAGGTGCCGCAGATCCAACAAGGTTTTTAGCACTGGCTTGCTTTCTCTGCTCTTCTCAATTCTAGAACACATACATACTCGACAGGTAACTGTTGCACATAATACTGCAGTCACAACTTGCCTCTGACCTAATTTTTTTCTGTTGTGGTTATGTGAGACGTCATGAATGTAGGGCGGAACATCTTTTTTTTTTTTTACTAAGCAGGTTTTGCAAACGCGTGTATTCTATCGTTCATGAGAGATTGTCGAGAATTGGTTGCTAATCCGCGCACATGCGTGGGGGAATTGTTTCACTCTGAACCCTGCGTTTCAAGGCTATTGGGTGCTAATCCATTTTGATAGGCCAGCTTGACCGATGAGGCAAGAACGTAGAGGAGCACACAGGACACAGCAGCTGAAATGCAGCGGAAGTATAAGACTTATTCACTAGCGTCTGATATGGCTTAGCTGGGGCATTTAGCGAGAGCCGCTAAGTCTAGTGGTATGATAATATTTGAAATGTTCAATTATCGAATCGAATATTACCCTTATCGGTTCACTAAGCGATCAAATAGTACCGACTCAAAATTATTAGAAAATGAGGAATATTTTCGCATAAGTATTCGAATAAATTTCGAATTGTTTTCTCGTGATTGGTGTGAAAGAGCGCCAAGTCATTTCAGATACTTTTCTCTAAGGCACCGCTAGCTTCGTCCCCACACACCGTGCTGCCATAGTCTGTGTAAACGCTTCAGCTCTGCGTCTGACCGCGACGCGCTCCAATCCCGTGGAAGCATTCATAATGCTGGCCTTGTTAGCCCCGCTGCTTATCCCGGAGGCCACTTCACACGCCGTGGCCGCCGCGGTGGCTCAGTGGTTATGGTGCTCGGCTGCTGACCCGAAAGACGCGGGTTCGATCCCGGCCGCGGCGGTAGAATTTCTTTGCAGGAGAAACTCTAGAGGCCCGTGTACTGTGCGATGTCAGTGCACGTTAAAGAACCCCAGGTGGTCGAAATTTCCGGAGCCCTCCACGACGGCGTCTCTCACAGCCTGAGTCGCTTTGGGACGTTAAAATCCCATAAACCATAAACCAAACTTCACACGCCGTGTCATAGCTCACACGCCGCTCATCTACCGAGTGGTGTTGCTACATTTTTATTTACTTTAATAAAAGTTTAATTTCATCATGAATTGCTGAACATTGCTTCCTTAAGTGTCAGTCCTGTCACATGGACGTTGTGTTGATGTGCGTGGCGATAACTGGTTGCATCCCCTTAGCGGACAGTATCGTTCTTTCTTTTCCCATCCGCGGACGGGCTGGAAAGGAGCGACACGCTGGCGCAATCCACTGCCCCCTTGCCTACATCCAGGGCGTATCACATCCTCCACTCTACATCCTCCACTCCTGTCACAGTGCTGCCACAACACCGTAGCGGCGGCGAAAAAGCTCCGTTGCTTGTCCTCGTACGCCTCAAGTACGAAACGGAACTACACGAGTTTGGCAGGGCTTGCTGCTTCTTGCGCGTCGGTCGACGCGGCAGCTCCAGCGCCTTTTGCTGTCTTTTAATGGACGAAGGTGAAACCTGGGATGCGAAATGTTGAAAGAAATGCAGTGGCGTGTGGGCTGGTTAGAAACATGTTCAAGCTGGCTCGCCCGAATGCGTCCTGTGTGCGACGATTCTGAAAACGCCAGCTAACACACCATCTTTGATCAATCACCTTCGACCCCATCCAGGATCCGCAAAGAGTATGAGAACGGAGCATCTGCAGCCCAGCATTGTACTGCTTTAAAGAAAAAAGTAGGCAAATGCAGTTCGATTTTGAAGCCCCCTGTTAAGCTATCAGAGCCCCCGCGCCAAGACACTTACAGAGTAGACTGCCTTCCTCATTCATTGCGAGCAGTCTGCATTGCTATTATCTCGCTGAAGAGCCAGGTTCGCAAAACTTGCAGTGGCGCGTAGTGTCCGAATATAATGTCTCATGTCGCACAGCATTCGAAAGTGCTGTTTTGCCTGAAACATACAATGCTGTCACACGATCCTGCCATGAGAAGCTACACGTCCTCTTGGTCATGGATGTAGGCCTCATCGCCATCACAACTGACGGCTTGATAACGCAATTCGGGAACGGAGCAGTAGCGTTTCTGTGACATGCCAAGTGTTTGATTCGTGCCTCAAAGATTTGTTCTTGAGTGCCGCCACCTGCGTGCGAACCGTACTGCAGGAAACGTGCGTTTTGAAAGAGTGAGATCTAGCTGAGGACCTTCCATGCTATGTAGTGACTGACAATGCTAGGAATCCCGTTTGGCGATGTGGCCGACGCCCTGGATGAACGTTGTTTGCTTCCCCAACACCCTGACGTTTTGTATTCAGGGCGCGAAAAAAAACATCAAGTTCACAAATGTGTGTTCAAAAGCGCGGACTATTGTTGGGCTGTACAAACGAAGCAGCAGAGCGAGGAAAAGACTGCAAGAAATACAAAGAAGAATTAGTATGGAGGAAGTATTAGAAATTATACAAAATCAGTGGACAAAATGGAATAGCGATTCAGCACACCTTGAACACTCTTGAATGGCGTCAGATAGATGCATCTGTATCAGTGCTGACACCGATTGAAGAAGCCACTGCGGCTGCTTGCTATGAAGCACGCTCACCATTGTATCATGTTATTCCCCATGTTCACTGCATTCAGGTGCTGGTTTCTGGAGAGACGATTTGAGTTGAGCAACAGAGTTCTCAAAGACCCTCCTGAGCCCTGTAAAAACAAGATTTGAAGGTGTAAGAAGAAGAAGAGGACGTCTCCGCGGTGCCGCACTTCGTCGTCATCGCTGGTGGTTCCGGCGCGAGGCTCGTGCTGGAGCTGCTTCCTTCGGCTGGTTCTGCCGTCTTGCTACGACCTGACCGCTGCGTTCGTTGGTCGCCGTGACCCACTAATAAATCCACTGTTCACTTGGTGGAGGTTGCAACGATCCCAGCCCCCGACGTCGCCCTGGAACTCCACAGTCGCACGGTGTCCGTTCCCATGGAGGACCCAAGCCAGCAGCCCCCGACCCTGCTTCATGCTTCCTGCGACTTGCTGACCCTGACTGATCCTGAGAAGCTACGCGCCGTTGCTGACTTCCCGAAACCGGCCTCTCTCAAAGAGCTGCGCAGCTTCGTAGGCCTATGTTCCTACTTTCGTCGTTTTGTACGTAATTTTGCTACAATCATCGCCCCACTAACAAAGCTCATGAATGGACCCGCTAACTTGTCCTCTTGGACACCGGCCTGCGACGAGGCCTTCGCGAAGCTCCGCAAAGTTTTGACATCACCGCCCATACTTCGTCATTA
This sequence comes from Amblyomma mixtum, assembly GCF_055824585.1. Classification (NCBI taxonomy): domain Eukaryota; kingdom Metazoa; phylum Arthropoda; class Arachnida; order Ixodida; family Ixodidae; genus Amblyomma; species Amblyomma mixtum. Next base: position 52,022,532 of record NC_143015.1, read on the forward strand.
CGATCCCGATGCTCCAACGGAACTCCACACTGATGCCAGTGGTGTCGGCCTCGGTGCGGTGCTCGCCCAGCGCAAGCATGGTTTTTCTGAATACGTCGTCGCTTATGCCAGCCGCGCCCTCACGACAGCAGAGTCAAACTACTCCGTTACCGAAAAAGAGTGTTTGGCGATCATCTGGGCGATCACCAAGTTCCGTCCTTACCTGTACGGACGCAGGTTCGACGTTGTAACAGACCACCACGCCCTCTGTTGGCTCGCTACGCTCAAAGATCCGTCGGGCCGTCTCGGACGCTGGGCCTTGCGCCTTCAGGAATATGATATCCGTGTTGTATACCGCTCGGGCCGCAAGCATTCTGACGCCGACGCTCTCTCTCGGTCGCCGGTGACCCTGCCTGCCGTTCCCACACCAGACCCTCCCCTGACCGCTCTCACAGTCTCAGATATGCCTTCCGAGCAGCGCCGAGATCCTTGGATTTCTGTCCTGTTCAACGTCATCAATGCCCCTACCATGGCTGCATATCCGCGATCTCTCCGCCGCCAAGCTTCTCATTTCTCCGTCCGGGATGGTCTCCTTTATCGCCGAAACTACAACTCTGACGGCAGAAAATGGTTATTGGTTATCCCGCGCCATCTCCGCTCCGACGTTTGTGCCCATCATCACACTGACCCGCAAAGTGCTCACGCTGGTGTCCTCAAAACATATCACCGACTTCGTCAGCGCTACTACTGGCGTGGAATGTACAATTTTGTCCGCCGCTACATTCGATCGTGTGATGCCTGTCAGCAACGAAAGGATTCACCTTGTCGCTCGGCCGGACCCCTGCAGCCTTTACCATGCCCTGCTCGTCCCTTTGACCGCATCGGCATCGACTTTTATGGCCCACTTCCCTGCACTCCGGAAGGTAACCGATGGATAATCGTCGCCGTCGATCACCTGACCCGTTATGCCGAGACAGCCGCCCTTCCCACGGCCACAGCTCGTGACGTCGCTTATTTTATTCTGCACCACTTCGTCCTCCGTCACGGCGCACCTCGGGAGCTGCTCAGTGACAGGGGCCGCGTATTTTTGTCCGAGGTAGTTCAAGAGCTCCTCTCAGCATGTCAAATCATACACCGTGCGACTACTGCCTACCATCCGCAAACAAACGGCCTCACGGAGCGTTTCAATCGCACTCTGGGCGACATGCTCGCAATGTACGTTTCGTCTGACCATTCCATCTGGGATCAGGTACTTCCGTTTGTGACTTTTGCCTATAATACCGCCCATCAAGCGACGACAGGTTTCTCCCCTTTCTTCCTCTTATACGGCCGTGAACCATCCTGTACCATCGACACCATTTTACCCTACCGACCAGATCCGTCTGAATACACAACTATCTCCGACCTTGCTGACAAGGCTGAAGAGTGCCGTCAGCTGGCCCGCACCTTTACTTCCGACACACAAGGATACCGCAAAGACGTGCACGACAATGCCAGGCCGGCTCCGACGTTCTCCACTGACTGTCTCGTTTGGCTTTGGGTTCCTGCCGACACCAAGTTCTCCATCAAGTACCATGGCCCTTATCGCGTCATTCAACGCACGTCTCCTGTCAACTACCTCATTGAGCCAGTTACACCTTCCTCGGACCACCGCCGCCGTGGTCGCGAGGTCGTCCACGTTAGTCGCCTCAAACCATATTACAACCCGCCTGTCGTTTCTTCGCCGTAAGTCGCCAGGACGGCTATTCCTTCTCGCCGGGGCCATTGTAAGAAGAAGAAGAGGACGTCTCCGCGGTGCCGCACTTCGTCGTCATCGCTGGTGGTTCCGGCGCGAGGCTCGTGCTGGAGCTGCTTCCTTCGGCTGGTTCTGCCGTCTTGCTACGACCTGACCGCTGCGTTCGTTGGTCGCCGTGACCCACTAATAAATCCACTGTTCAAAGGTAATAGTGTACGCATATTGCCGCGAACCTTTGTAGTGATAGTTTTTTTTTTCATTCTTCAAAGCTGGCGGCACGCTGCTTTACCGCTTTGTTTTTTAGATGCACGCCATGCCCAGATTTATCTCGATTGACTGCATCTAGGCAGAGCCGATTCTATCTTGCTCCAGAATGTCCTAGCAACTTTCCACGCTTTATATCGAAAGTTCGCTATCAGCTTTAGAAGTGCACGGCCGAGAGCGGCGGGCATTCTGTTCTACGATCACCGAGAACGCCTGTTGGCACGCCGCGGCGGGCCCATTCTGTTCTTTGCAGGCGCAAGTCAGCCCAAATAAATAGTTTTGTTTAGAAGCCACTTTCATTGTATTCCTACTCTCCGGACTGCTGTCACCGTTACGTGAAAATACTCTATGTTGACGTTATGCTCAACCCTCCTTTCAAGGGTGCCTACGGCGATCATAAAAAAAATTGGAGGACGCTTAAGCTTCGCTTTTAAGAGTGAAACGCGACAGCGTCTTGCAGCGCTGCCGGCGAGTCCACGGAACGTCAATGCCAGTTCGGCGCGATGCCTTGCCCGATGGACAAATAAAAAAACCCGATGCCACGAACGCCAGCATAGCTTCTACGCCGAACGAACGGGCACCAAGCCACAAACTTCGTCGTGAACGCGCCTTGGATGTGCGCTGTGTTGTTCGCCGCTCACCGCGTGATTCCTGCGGACCCACACCGCCCCATTACGCCCGAACTGGGCGAGTGGGAGGCGCAGCCGTCGCGTTCTATCTGTTTGGGGCAGTGGCGTTCATGGCGAGGAGGAGGGAGTGGTTTTAGTGGGCGCTGCCTGATGGCGCAGCGTGCGCGCGAATTGAACAGCCAAAGTAGCAGAAACGTACATTAATACTCGCTTAAATGCGACTTCTGAAATTTCCATGCTGATAATTACTAATATACAGCACAGTACATGTCACAAAAGCGCCCTTCTAAGACACCTTATTCACTAGACTCGCCTTTGTTCATTTCAAACCATCGAGCTAGCGTGGCGGAGTGGTTAGCGTGCTCGTCTAGGACTCCGGGGGCCCTGGTTCGATTCTCTAACTCGGCCAATTTCCTACTTAGTTTTATTTATTAATGCATCTGGGATTTTTTGCACACGGGCGAAGCCGCTGACGCCGCAGTCAACACCGGCTTTTCTGCGGCACGGGGTCCTTAACGCTATCGCGTTAAAGAAAGGGTCGTATGTGTTCGTGCTGCAAGAACACTCACAGCCATTACAACTTAGTCAAAAATAATTTCTGCAGAACAATTATCCGTCTTGGAAGTCTCATATCCGAGTTTCATCAAAACAGATTGAAAGCCCATCTTCTTTCAACCAGGAAATGTCTGAGATATAATCTTTATTCCCAGTGTTCATTCGTTATAGCAGACCATTACAGTGGTGTTGAAGCGAAGGAAAAAACAAATGCGGATCACTGGAAATCGTGGCCAGAAAGCACTTTCTATTCTGGCTACTGAAGTGGAATGGGACAGGCGCTTCTCAGCTTGCTCCAGCTCGGTAACACGTAGTCGAGGGTCATTTTCGCTGGAGTGTGTGGAGAAACTTGCTTTCTTCTAAGGGAACTCGGTACGTTTCAAGCTTCCGCGACATTTCTGAACAGACGCACTGCTGCGAAAATGTTACGGTCCAGAACCACGTATTTGTGAGTATCTCCGCTTGCACTGTTTTGATGACCAAGACTGTCTTGTCTTGTTACCATAACAAAAGTTCTTTTTGCATGCATAGTGCCTCTGTAACGTGCCCTGTCTTCCACATGCTCGTTTAAAACTTTTTGAAATGTACTTTAAAATTCCGCATTAAGTTAATATCGCAGATATCGTGATATGAAATCTTACTCTTTTGGGTGGTGGGTCCTCGCAACTGTTAAAACAAGCTTCAATCCTAGTCATTTATCTTTTAATAGCTTAAAATTTATCCTGTATCATATCCACATTCTCCCTTGCTTTACCCACATGTGCTAGTGCGTGAATCTTGTCAAGCATCTGTTTCTTTTTCGTGGTAGTCTTAAGTCTTGTCTTATAGTTGATGTTACGGTGTTCGAGCGATGCATCGATGATAATCTCCTATATCGAGTGAACCGCTCTAGAGTGCTAGGTTTTCCTTCTAGCCAAGGTGTATCTAGCAATTTTATTAAGCCCTGCCTACGCTACGTAATTTAGAGAGCACTGTCTCCTTTTGTTTACAACACTGTGCATCCTTTTTGTTTTATATGGGTTTATTTCACCTGTAGTCAAGCTTCACCCAGCTGCATATTATTGATACTTTTTACTCAACAGCATTTAAAAAAACACCATTTCACACTCGTTTCCTTCTGTCATAACCAGCGCACAAACAATATGGACGTGCAAATTATAAGATTTCTATTTAACTGTGTATTGACTATTCGATTTTTTTGACGCTTCGAATTTCAGTTTAATTCCTTGTATTCGATTCAGTAGCAAGTCTATACTATTCATAATGGTGAACACCGCAAAAAAGGCGGGACAACGACAAGACAAGCGCTGTGATTAGAGATGTTAAAATTTCTACACATATTAGAGCCCAGTGTACTAGAAATCACATTTAGTAGGGCTGAGATCTCGGCGAGTTCGTATGCATTCATACTGATGAACAGCGCAAAAAAGGCGGGACAACGACAAGACAAGCGTTGTCCCGCCTTTTTTGCGCCGTTCACCAGTATGAATGCATACCAACTCGCCCAGATCTCCGCCCTTTTATACTATTCGTATTCGATGCGATTTGGAAACGCTACAGTGAATGTTTACAACAATCGAACCGGAGCGAAAGCACGGATTTGTGCTACGTAGAAGACGACAGTGAGCAGACAGTTCCGCGGGGCGGAGCAGATGGAAGTTGATGAGGACGACGCTCTTCAATGCACAGCGCGAGAGTGTCGTACAGTTTAACAGGAGGCGTGTTGGCTGCGGCTGCTAGAGCAACTGTTCCACACGATTAATCATTAACGGCCTGGTCTCGAAGGCCATGCCAATCCACTCTTCCGGGAAGCAAGGCTGTCCAATGCCTCCTCTGTTTTTTGCTCTTTATCTGGAACCGCTTTGTTTGAGTGTGTTGCGTAACAGTAACATCCATGGGTTCTCTGTTTTGGGTAATGATGTCTAATTGCTAGCATATGCTGACGATCTTGCATTTTTCTGTATTGACAAGCCCAGCATTGATGATATGTTGTCCACGATAGATCGATTTGGCATCCTTGCTGGTGCTCAAATGAATCGCTCCTATGGTTAGGTTCATGGGGCACAACTCCGTCCGTGTAAGCTGGAATATAATAGTCTTGTGTGCATCCTAAATATATTGGTGTTCCACATCATGCCTGGAGAGAGAGCGGGTTCCGGCCGTGGAGCGTTATGCTCAGACTTTTGTCCCGCATCGGCTTTCTATTTTTGGTCGAGCCCAGGCTTGCAACACCTTTCTTGCAACAACAATTTATTACGCACTCTAGGTCCTTCACTGCGGCAGACGTTACAAACAGCGTTTCCATTATGTATATGCGACATTTAATTGTTCTTCTAAATTTCAGCGCATGCGGCTGTAGCAGAGCTGATTCACTCTGACGTCACGCTGATAGCGGCTTAGCATCGTGACCTATCACGTCACCCTCCTGTCTGTTTATAAACCCGTTTCCTATCGGCAATAAACGTTGTTATTCACTGACTGCCGGCATGCTGACATGGTGGCAGCGGTCCCTAGTCGGCTCGTCGATGCCAGCGTCCCTTTTTTTGCCACCGAGGCCCTTGGACACATCAGGCAACGCTCGGCTAGGATGGCAAACGTGGAAGAGTGAGTTCACGTTGTTTTTTACCGCTACCCAGCTGAACAAGCACAGCAAAGAGGTTCAGGCAGCTACACTGCTAATGACGGTTGGTGACGAACCTAGAAAGGCGTACAACACGTTTAGGTTTGAAGAAGGAGAAGACAAAAACGACGTTGGCGTCTTGCTAAAAAAGTTTGAGGATCTCTATAAGCCCGAAACCAACCTAACAATTCATGAATTCTGATTCGGCTCAAGAAACCAGAAGGGAGGTGAAAGCTTCAGTGAATGGCTGAAAGAACTACGAATACTGGCAAAAAACTGCGAATATGGAGAGCTAGAAGACCGTATGCTGCGCAACCGCATTATTTTGCGCCTTCGCGACAGAAACTTGCAGCAAAGGTTGATCGCTTAAAACCCGTCCTATCAGAAGATTGTCGAAATCTGCCGAGCCCTAGAAGAAGGGAAAGAACAGTTCCGCGAGATAACCGAAGCGGCAGGAACCACCCATAAAACGAGCGTTCATGCAGTAGCGGCTAAAAACGACGTCTGCAATAGATGCGGCTATCAGACGCCCCGTAGGGGAATATGACCCGCGAACGGTAAAACTTGCAAGAAATGCGGGAGGCGGAACCACTTCGCACAAGTTTGCATGTCGTTGCCGCATTCACAAAGTACGATTCGAAGAAGAAATGATTTGCGGGAGCTGCAGGCTGACGAAGATGAGGATTACTTCTAGGAAAACTTTAACAGCGCAGACACTGACGGCAGACAACTGGAGTGCGATTGTGGACATTGACGGCACACCAATGAAGTGCAAATTAGACACGAGGGCAAACTGCTGCGTTATTTCAAGAAAGGACATTAGAAAACAGCCAGATAAGCCAGAACAGACCTGTCGCGTTTTTTGGGCACAAAACCACTGCCAGTGATAAAGTACGGCGTTTGCTTACTGCAAACGACGAAGCTCACGAAGAAATATTTTTACTGTGGAGCAAGATGTGCCGGTAACACTGAATGGTACAGCAACCCAAGGTTTGGCGTTTATCAGCCGCTTGCAGATCATTCAGCATGACCAACTCTACCCGCCAGCACAGCCTTTTGCAGAAGACTTCAAAGGGCTCTGCGAGCTAAAGACTTCGAGTACAACATGAAGCTGAACCCTGGTTTCGCGGGTGTCGTGCGTTTTTGCAGCTTTACTCGAGTGCGCAATACCCCCAGGGATCCTGTGCTGAACTCTCCTGTGCAGAGGCTTATGAGAAGGCAGACGAGAACTCTGCTCCCGGTACCGGCAGAACACTTGGTTCCAGAGACGGTGCCAGCAGAACTGTGCACAACAGACTCCAGGAAATTCGCCAGCGCCAGAGAACCTACTACAACCGTGGGTCCAGACACCTGCCTCCTCTGTCGCAGGGACAGCAGATAACAACGTTCGACGTGCTTCAACGGACCTGGGCACCTGCTGTCTTCCTGAGGCCAGAGGAGACACCGTGGTCCGCGATCCTGAAAACGGAAGACAGCCGGGAGATCAGGAGGACCCAGGAGCATATACGCGACGTAACCCCTCGTGCAGACGATACTTCAGCGTCTGACGACCCAGACGTCGCACACGACCCCCCAGAGCTACGGCGAAGCACACCACGTCTCCAGGCCTGTCGCTACCCGCTGCCAGAGAGACGTTAAATAAATTTTTTAGGAAAAGAAAGCTGTAGCAGAGCTGAGTCACTCTGACGTTACGCTGATAGCGGCCTAGCATCGTGACCTATTACGTCAACATCCTGTATCTTTATAAACCCGTTTCCTATCAGCCATAAACGCTGTTCTTCACTGACTGCCGGCCTGCTCACAGCGGCGTGATAACCTTTTCAGGCTTGCTTGTGCAGTGGGACTGGGCCTCGAGCATCTATATGTGAGTCAGTTGGTTGCCCGTCTCTTCTTTTTTCGTGATTGTTCCCACCCAATTATTACGGCACTTTTGAGAGTTAACTTTGAGACTCTACTTCCGAACTTTGTAGTTTCTTCCAATTTTACTGAACGCCCCTGTTTATTAGGATTTATGCCGGGCGTTTAAGCCTCCAAGCGGTTTTCGACAGTTCGGTTTTCAAATTAGTACCTATATTCTGTTTCGCGCAAAAATCTGTACAGTGATTTGATAACGACGTTCTTCCCGCCCCCACTGTATCGTTCTTTATACTTTGGGCTTAGGGGTCATGATGTTTTAAAGCGAGTGCATAAAATGCCCCTTCATTCTTGCACGAAAACAATTTTCTATACATTACACGCCGAACCTGTACCTCTCAAAACATGGCTTGATAGGAAAAACATTTGTGTGTCTTCTGTAAACTGCCCCTTGTGCAATGTGCCTGACACAATTGAACATTATTTTATAGACTGCAAAGCTGCGATTTTGTTTTGGGATGTGCTGCAGAAGACGCTACAGAAAGATTTCCTCCTAAATTCCTACAATGTGCGCTAGCTCGTTGTATCCGAACCTGACTCGAAACCCTATGATATGATTCTTCTGATTGGACTTCATAGCCTTTGGAAAACGCGCATGCAATACCGCAACGTTTAACCAGTTGTTTCGCCCAGAATTCAGTTTAGCTGAATGTTGCTGCAGTAACGGACAGTTACGATGGATTGAACTTCTTACCGGATTGGTTACCTCTCCTGATGGGCTGTATATCTTTGCTGGCCGTTTAGTTCTGTTATGTTTCCTATCAATTTGTACCACGTAGAGCCTATCTATACTCCATTTCATACATAGCAGTCAACGCTGCCAGCGGTACCAAAGTAGTCCGCTGCAAAAAACAGGCGAATTTTATCCGTCCGCCTCGCGTCGTGGCTGAGTGGTACGAAACGCGCGCCTGTCTGTTCGTTTTGTAAGGGGCCAAGGTTCGACTCCCTGCTTGGCTGTTTTTTTATTTTTTTTTATTTTAATTAAAAGATTCATTACGTAGAAACTCGAAACTGTCAAACTCTAATACCTACTTTGAAAAACGCAGCGCTGTTTACTTGTTTCGAAGTGTAAAGGTAGGCATACATACGATGTAACTTGAGTCGGATGGCGTTGAGTGCAAAGCTGTCATATTTAACACTGCGCGAGCTAGATATTGTCACCTTGCTAGGGCGTTTTTATGGTGATCTTATTCCAGTAGAGAGAACTTGTTTTTTGAACCTCGCAAGTGCCCGAGGGCTCACCCCCCTCATCTCGCCCACAGTTTCGAGAACTTCACGCACAGTCTTCTCCGGGAAGCGCTTCCTTACGCTAGAATAAACGTTGACAGTCACCTGCTTGCAGTCTTTCGAAATTTTCGGAGACTTCAGCTTGGAGAATAGGCGAGCAGATGTTTTTGAAGCCGCAGTGGGCGAAGAAAACAAGCGAGTAGGAGATAGCGGTGCCATGTTCGCAGACTCAGAAACCGAAAGACGAAAGCAGACGACATCACCGGCCGGCCTAGCTGCGAAAACCTGATACAGGAGGAGCCGGAAAGGCACTCTGTTTTGAAGAACATAAAAGAAAAAGCAATCTTTTTGAGAAATAACGGACTTTTATTATTATACTACAAATCGACCAAAATTTACTTTAATTTTTAGTTAATTTTAAGTTAATTACTCTTTTCACTTTCCACGCACTACATTACGATGCGGAAGAGGAGCGCGAACAGGCGCCGCAGCCTTCGCTGCGTTGACTGCTATGTATGAAACGGAGTATAGGTGCTCTGTAAATAGTATTTTTGTATACGCACAGACACACACACACGCGCACGCACATATATGTCCTTTCTGTTCATAACCATGTAGAATAAATACCATGAAAGAAAAAAAAATAGCCTAGAGGTCTCCTTCAGCAGCCTTTAAAGTACTTGTTCGCGCAACAGCGGGTTCGACTTCCAGTCATGGATATTGATCGAATTTTTTTTTCTCCTTTTAATGGCTTGACATCTAACTCTGCTGAAGGTCAAATTTGCACAGTCCGCGATTGAAGCCCGAGCTACCCTAGCGAAGCTTTCGCTTCAAAACTACTGGGCGCACGCCAATAGCAAGGTCGCTCCTTTTTATCCCCTTTTTTTTCTCCTCTTCCTCTGTCATCTTCTCTTCTCGGCTTCTTTTATTTTCTTCCTCTTCTTTCACTTGGGTTAAGTCTTGTTCTTTTCTTCTTCCGCTTAGATGTTGGCTTGGCTCTCGCCTAAACTAATGTGGGGGCCAGTCAGGAGATCTCAAGCTAATATAAAGTTTATACGCGACTACATGACACGGAAAAACGTGCAAAAACTGGAGTGGGTCTTTTGATTCCGGCAACAAAAGCAGCATTTCTGTGCGTAGGCTCTTAATCTAGGGCCGTCAACAAATTTAGATGGCGGATTATTTCTGCAGGAGAATTGCAGGCGCTTTGGCTGCATACTGTTCTGAGCCTGTACGCGGGCTCCCTGCGCCTCAAGGAACAGAGACTTTTTCTGTTTTTTTTTCCTGTGAATCTGGTGGCATAGCCATCGCTATAGCCATCACCATCAAAATGAGCGACAGCGAACACCAGGGGTCCAGCATTTTGTTAGACACCCTAGCCACCTCCCGAGATTATACGCGTGTGCGTGTTCGACGCAGAGCTGTCCGCTTATTGGGCGTTAATATGAAACATAATCACGTCATCACCTCGATCCTAGGATATGCAGGTCTACCAAGCGGCGTACATTGACTTTACCGTTCACCCTCTCTCAAACTATCTTTCTCCCACGTGGCGAAGCTCCACCTAAATTGGCCTCTCTACCCCTGCCACATAAGCAACTTTAACCGGGAGATTGTAGCAGCAGCAGCGGCCTCGCGCAGTAGGAGCAGCATCAGCTGCCGATGACGATAACGCCGAAGTTCCGCCGAATGGAGCTCGTTCCTCGTGCCGGTGGCAAGCACCTCTCTTCTGGCAGCGTGGCATGCAACTGTTGTGGATTCCTCCTTGTCGCAAGCGATTGCGGCGGCGGTGGAGAAAGCAATAGCAAGTGTCATGGATCGCATAGTTGAAAATCTGTCCGCGTGCATTTCGCAGGTCATGGCATCCCAAATGTCCACTTTATTGCAAGCTTCTATTGCCCCTGTTTGTGGCACAATCACTTCTCCATTGGTTGCACCTCCCCAACCTTCTGTGCCCGTGACTTCCAATCCACTGAGTCAGACTCAATCACAGCCTTCGTCTATCCGTACAACCAGTTATTCACATCACAGTGAGACAGAAATCTCATCTGAAGAGTGCGTTGATATGGAGACTGAGATGCGTGCTCAAAAGCGCAGTACGTCTCCATTAGGTGGTGCTGGTCCGTCTTGCTCTCAGTCGAAGAATAAGAAGAATCACCCTAGATCTACATCCAAAGGCAGCATTTTGGATCAGGCTGTCTCCGCTGCGGCCCTTTCGGCGACATAGGGTCGTTGAAGGTGTTGCAGTGGAACTGCCGGTCTATTCTTTCTGCTTCAACAGATTTAGTTTGTTTAATCAGTAAATTAAGTCCCGACTTAATTGCTTTTCAGGAAACATGGCTCACTAAAGATTCTAGGTAAAATTTACAAAATTATCGTTCTTTCAGGCTTGACCGGCCCTCAAGAGGTGGTGGGTTGCTATTGTTCGTACCCACAAAATTTTGCCACTGGGCAACTGTGTCATTTCAATATATGGACAGGCAGTGTGAAATTCAGGCACTTGATCTCAATATTCCTGGACATCAGCCACTCACTCTGGCTAATGTATATTTTCCAACAGGTGTGCATGACGTTCGGCCTCTTGACTCGTTTTTATCTAGTTGCAGGAAACAGGTTTTAATTGTTGGAGACTTCAACTCGCATCATGTTTCGAGGGGGTTTCGAACAAATCTCTGCGGTACGCTCTTATGGGACTGGGCTTGTGTAAATAACCTCATCTGTTTAAATTCGGGGCTCCCCACATTTGTCCGTGGTCAGTCTCGCTCAGCGTTAGACTTGTCATTTTCTTCCCTCGGAATAACTGTGTCCTCTTGGCCGCCAGTTGACTGTGGCTCCAATAGTGATCACCTTCCGATCAGCTTCCAAGTTATGTGCCAGTTGACCTCTCCTAACAGCACACGGCGCACATTCTTAAATTACGACAGTTTTAAAAATGCTCTCAAAGCAGACCTTCACGAATTATCTCATTCCAACAGTGGAGATAATGACATCCGCATTTGTTCAATTTTGGATGGAGCTCGTAAAAAATCGGAGTTCTTGGTTCAGGCACATAAGGGAACATCGCCGTGCCTTTGGTGGAACGCAGAGTGCGCTCGAGATTATAGGCGCCGAAAGGCTGCTTGGAAGAAACTTCTCCACAATCAGTGTCCGAAAAACTGGATCGATTATAAGTTCGTTGCAGCTACGTTTAAGCGCACCGTATCTCGTGCAAAGGAGTTGCACGATACTGAACGCTACGAATTCCTTTCAAAATCTGGTAATAGGCGCGCTTTATTCAATTACCTAAAATCCAGGAAACTAATCTCGTCCACCATGAACGCTGTCTCCCTAGTTCAGTCACCGGCTGAACTTGCGCAGTCCCTGGAAGAGATAGGCAGAGGCCTTGAGCGCCGGTTTACGGCTCTTCTTCCTTCTCCTCAGAGATTTCTTGCCTCTTTGGACGATTTCGAGGAGGTCACCCTCACTGAGCTCTCGAACACTGTATCCCGCCTTCCACCCGCGGCCCCTGGCCCTGATGGTGCGACTTCTTCTATGATTAAAATTTTGTTCGAGGAATCTCCCACCGACTTACTGGCACTTGTAAATTACTTTCTCAAGGGGCCATGGATTCCAAATGAGTGGCGTCTAGCAAAGATCATCCCGGTGCTTAAAAAGCAGGGAGATGGTTATGTGTTAGACAATATAAGGCCAATTTCTTTAACTTCGAATCTCGTTAAGATAATTGAGAGGGTGTTGCATGGTAGAATAATGTCTGTTATTTAAGAGACTGGGTTGTTGAACCCTTGCCAGATTGGTTTCAGACCAGGATGCTCTATGTGGTGTGCCCATACCGATCTGGAGAGCCGCATACAGTTAGCTCGGCGCCGAATCCAATACGCAGCGCTTGTTACTTTAGATGGATCTAAAGCTTATGACAGCGTTGAACACAGGACGCTCTTGCAAAGACTACAGGCAGTAGGACTTCCGAGATACTTTGTGGCTTGGGTTACTGAATTTCTTGCTGACAGGGAATTTTACTGCTTCCAGAACGGTGTTTCATCAAGCAAATTTCGACAAGCGAGAGGAGTGCCCCAAGTGGCGGTCCTCTCCCCTGTACTTTTCAACATCTTACTCAGCAGTATTCCCTGCAGTCCTCAGGCGTCCACCTATGTGTATGCTGATGACATCGCCTTTTTTGCTTCAGAGAACTACATTTCCTCTTTGTACCAGTCCTTACAGTCCTACCTGAATGTCCTAGACCAATGGTTAGGAGACATTAATCTGTCCCTTAATGTCAATAAATGTGCTTTATTGGTTTTTCCGCTCTCTCGTCCAGTTAATATCTCTATTATTTACCGGAACCATGTAATTCCTCAAGTGCAAAGTGTCAAATACCTCGGAGTAATTTATGATCCTTCTCTTTCCTGGGAGGCCCATATCGAGCAGATCACTGCGAAAGGAGTCCGAGCAGTCGCTATGCTGCGTAGGCTGAGCAGTGTTCGTTCTGGCATGAGAAGACACTCACTTCTTATGATTTACAGAATGTACGTCCGTCCAGTCTTAGAGTTCGGCTGTGTTTTATTCTCTGGTGCGCCAGCGTATAAACTTCGCCCCTTGATTCTCTTGAAGCGGAAGGCGTTGCGCCTTTGTTTGGGCCTTCCAAAATTTGTGGCGAATTCCGTTTTGTACCTGGAAGCGCGTATTCCATCATTGACTTCTAGATTTCGGCTCTTAACGGTGAAAACGTTCGTAAGAATGTGCGATTCTTCGCTTCATGCCTCCAATTTGATCTTCCTTCGTCAGCCTCGGCCATTTTTCAACGAATCCTGGTCTCGTTTCCGTACCCCTCAGATATTTTTTGCGCAATCCCTCCTTGACCCCTTAAACGTCCGCATTTCGGACATCCGTCCGGTATGCGCCAACTCTTCATCTATTCAGATTGTCTTCGATGACATCTTTCCAAAACATGCAAAGTTAATGCCTTTCCATTTGCTCAGCGGTTTATTGCAGGATTACCTGCTGTGCTTTAAATCTCATGTTCTCATAGCGACAGACGCCTCACAGTGTGAAGAAAAGGCCGGTGTTGGCATTTTCTCCATCTCCCTTGACTGGTCATTCTCACTCCGCCTTCCCGATTACACCCCTATTTATTTGGCCGAATTTCTAGCAGTAGTCTTAGGGTTGCGCAGATTAAACAGCTCCTTGTCATCTGTCATAATTATGACATTCATTATCGTTGTGTTCCTCTCTCACCGCGTCTACAACATCTCAGGCACTTCGGTTACTCAAATGCTTGGTTCCACCCCACGTGTGTTCATTACGGTTGGTCTGGGTGCCTGGGCACAGAGGAATCCATTTGAATGAGGTTGCCAATACCCTGGCGAAGGCATCTCTTCAAGGCCCAGTCGTATCTGTGCTTCCACCCAGCGCATATATTACGGCGGCCAGGTTTCGCAGGTATCTGCTCTTGAAAGAATTCGCAGCATCAGCTCTGACCTCCTCTCCCGAATTCCGGCATCTCCTTTACCCATGATGCAGTAAAGGATGGTGATCACGCAAGCTTGAGGTTTCCTTCACGCGTCTACGTTGTCGCGTGCCTCACTTAAACTTCTACCTTTATAGATCTGGTCTGGCGGTCTCCCCATTGTGCCCGTTCTGCGGAGAACCCGAAACGATAGATCATTTCTTGTTGACCTGCCGCCGTTTCTCCTCTTTACGGAGCCGCCTGCTGGAGCTTCCGTTTCGACAGCTTGGTCTAAGTCTGTCTGCCGGGGTTGCTCAGTCTCTTGGGGCTCCCTCCCTTGGGCACAGCAACTGGAATGTGCTCTCCGCCATGCAAAACTTCCTTACAGACACTAAACGGCTGTCGTCTTAAGCTCTGCTCTTTCTCATGATCAATATTCCTCTGGAACGAAAACTCTCTGAAACGTGGAATAATTAGCCCCGTTCTCTATTTCAGTCACCGATCTCACAGCATTTGTTCAGCCTATTTCAATTACACATCTGAGATCCTTTCATTTATTTCCTAATTGCTATTATTAGCATAATTATTTTATTTTTCCCAACCATTATTTTCTTGTTTAACATTTTGTGCAACTATCAGTCGCCGCCTGTGTCTTGGCCAATCCCCCGCAGTGGGTACGCGCCATTATCTAGAGGACAACAACAACAACAACAAATCAACCACTTCCTTCATCGTTCCGGCCTCATACCTTTCGGGTGCGACAAACTGGTGACTCCGGACGTCCGCTGGAACACCTGCTCCCACCATGGCCGACGCCGGCGACAACGCCTCCGCCATGCCCGGTGACGGACCCTCCAGCGCCGTCTCTGCGCTCTCCCTTCGCATTCCCCCGTTGTCGGCAGCCGATGCTCAGCTCTGGCTCGCTCAAGTCAACATCCAGTTCACTATTGGCCGCATCACCAGCCAGGCGCATAAGTTTCATCACGTTGCTGCGTCTTAACCACCTGAGATTGCCGCCGAAGTCCGCGATCTCCTAATAACTCCGACCGCCTCGGCGCCGTTCGACACGCTGGCAGCTGAGCTCGTCAAGCGCACAGCCGTCTCGAAACATTGCCGCCTCCAGCAGCTCATGTCCTCCGAAGAAATGGTGGACCGCGAACCTACCCAGTTGCTGCGTCGGCTCCAGCAGCTCCTGGGCGACAAGGCTGCTATCTTCGACTAAGCCTTCCTGCGTGAGTTTTTCCTTCAGCGCTTGCCGCCGTCGGTCCGCATGGTGCTTGTGCCCGCCCAGGGGATGTCCTTGGAGAAGCTTGCTGAGCTGGCGGACTCCGTCATAGAAGTTTCCTACTCCGCAAAATCTCTCGGCGCAGTCTCGCAGCCTTCCACACCGCCATCATCTCTTTCCTCCTGCGTGGACCTTCAGACCCTCCGTGATGACTTCCAAGCCCAGATCACACAGCTCCCAGACCAAATCGCCGCACTGTCGACTTTCTGCTCTCTGTCGCCTTCCCGTCGCCAGACTCCGGCTCGCTGACGCAGTGCTACCCCACCTCTTCAAGGCAGAGAGTGCTGGTATCACCGCACTTTTGGTGAAGCAGCGCGTCGGTGTACGCCTCCCTGTCGCTTCCAGGGAAACTTCCCACGACACCACCAGAAGCAGCAAGTGGTGTGACCCCAGAGACCAGCCGCTTATTCTCCATTCGCGTCCACAAATCGGGCCACCATTTTCTCGTCGACACCGGTGCACAGGTAAGCGTCCTCGCTTGCAGCTTTACATCATCACCTTCTCGCCGTACTGGCCTATCGCTCCAAGCCACAAACCTCACCCCCATCGCTACTTAAGGCGAACATGCTCTTACCCTCAATTTGGGCCTCCGACGTATGTTCCGATGGATTTTCCTCGTCGCGGAGGTGCGCTACCCAATCCTCGGAGCTGATTTCCTTCGCCACTACAATCTGCTGGTCAACATGAACAGCAAGTGTTTCGTGGAAGCCGCGATGAACCTCTCTGTTCACGGCCTCTGTTTTCGAGAACCGCTTCCCAGTATACCCTGCCCACAACAGGCCGTCTAGGAGATCCTCCTGGATCAATACCCTTCTCTCCTCCGTCCCTTCAACTTCTTACTGCCCGTCAAGCACGCATCACATTGTGACCACTGGCCCGCCCACACACGCTCTAGCCCGTCGCCTTGCTCCAGACCATTTACAGGTCGCCCGCAACGAGTTCGAACACATACTGGAGCTCGACTTTATCCGACCTTCCTCTAGCCTATGGCTGTTCCCTCTACAAATGGTACCGAAGAAATCCCCGGGGGACTGGCGACCCTGTGGCGCTTACCGCGCCCTTAACAGCGCTACCGTTCCGGACCGTTATCCCCTACCTCACATCGCGGATTTCAGCGCCGCCCTGCATGGCGCCACAATTTTCTCTAAAATCGGTCTCGTTAAGGCCTACCACCAAATCCTTGTAGAACCATCCGATGTACCCAGAACTGCAATCATTGCATCATTCGGCCTCTTCGAATACCTCGGCATGCCATTTGGCCTGTGTAACTCTGGCCAGACATTTCAACGCTTCGTTGACACAGTTACACGGGGTCTACCTTTCTGCATGGCCTCCATCGATGACCTCCTCGTATTCAGCCGCGACACGGAGCAGCACTTGCAACACCTCCGGCAGCTGTTTCAACGGCTCTCTGATTACGGCCTGATCATCGACAGAGCAAAATGTGAATTAGGCAAGTCGGAGCTGGACTTCCTTGGTCACCGTCTCAACCGCTCCGGCATCCGGCCTCTCCCATCAAAAGTCCAGGCCATTCAAGACATTCCGTAGCCTACCTCTATCCGCAAGCTCCATGAATTTCTTGGCTTGGTCAATTTTTATCGCCGTTTCATTTCTGACTGTGCTGCACTCCTCAAACCATTGACAGACATGCTTCAAGGCAAGAAAACAAACTCCGCACAACTGACATGGTCTTCAGCTGCTCTCGATTTTTTCCAGGCCGCCAAAACGAAACTATCAGTCCTCGCCTTTCTTGCCCATCCACGCCCTGATGCACCCTTACGCCTGATGACCGACGCCTCCGACTCCGGCGTTGGAGCCGTGCTACACCAGCTCATGGATGGAGCTTGGAGCCCTCGTGGATGGTGCTTGGAGCCCTCTATCTTTTTTCTCCCGAAAGTATTCCCCTGCCTAAAGCCACTACAGTACTTTCGACCGTGAACTTCTTGCCATTTACACGTCACATGCCAGAAGCAGCCTCGCGCAGTAGGAGCAGTACCAGCCGCCTATGACGATGACGCCGAAGTTCCGCCCAATAGAACTCGTTTCTCGTGCCGGTGGCACGCGCCTCTCTTGGGCACGCCATCTTACATTCTAACACTCCGGCCAGTAAGTCAATCACTTCCTTCATCGTGCCGGCCTCATAACTTTCGGGTGCGACAAAACTTCTACCCTCTACAAAGCATCCAAACACTCACTTTTCCCAACCTCCACCACCTACACCGCATTCACCCAAAATTACACGGAGGGTACATATTCATGGCAGGGTGATATTTGTACACTCGCACACATTACATGGACGTGCACAAATTTAGTGGCGCTGGAGCTGTAGAAGGTGACGTTGCTTAGCTGCGCTCTGGAAGACAAGGAGGCGCTAGTTGCCAGCGGCAAATCGTCGGCGGAAGCTAGTAGAGTCCCGGACTGAGGAATCCACCAACAAGCCCCTCCGGTTCTTTTTTTGCAAAATAAGTGTTCATTCCACACCTTTCTTTTTTTCACTGCAGGGAAGTGGACGGAACTCGTCGAGCTTGTTAGTTCACGTCACCGGTAGATCCTGTCGCAGTTTCCTACGCCTCTCTGCGCCGCTGAGTGCACGACACAGAAGAAAAATTTACCGCATTATTTCCTGGCTCACTTTTCTATAGGAAAAAGTTTTTTCGCCCATCTAAGCACTGCTTTTTTGTCAGGTGGCCGTACAGCAGTCCTTCTGTCGAAGGAAAAGATGTATTGACCAGGACAATGTTTTGAAACAATTTACGCTAATTATTATGCGCCACAATTTTTTTTAACCTTTCAACCTCTCCTGCCATATTATTTTATGTTTCGCACACTCTTTCGCCTACACAACTTCAATTAATGTTTTGGGTATAAAGGTGTTTATGAATTAAAAATCGCTGCTCTCACCCTTTTCCGCGCATGAATACTGACATACAAAAGTGACAATTTAAGCATCCGACAAAACGCAGTTCCCCTGCCATTCAAAACTGCTTTTCGGATGAGCATGCCAGACCGTAATAATTACACTTTAGCCAAGGCTTTTCAGTTTTCAGCGTTACGGCGCCATAGAATCCAGGTATGTAATTTCTCAATCAGTGTGCATTATTTCTAGTCAAATTAGCGGACGTTCGTTCACTGCGCCCAGAGATTTAATGCAGAGGTAAACGCGGGAACCTATACGTTCTCTTGTGAACTGAAGTGCCCATCGTTTCGGAAAGGAGGAATGAGAAAAAAGCAGACCGTGTTTCTATATTCCTGTAGTGGTTTCTTTCTTCACTTGCCTAGTGGTTTCTAGGTTGACGAGAAATACGTAACAGCACGAGAAAAAAGCAGCTATGTTCGTCCCACAAAGACTCCGCGTGGCGTTGTTTCACTGCCGTAAGATAGACTAAAGCAAATTTTATTTCGCAAGAGAATTAAGTAAGCCTGGGCCTATGCGTCACCTCATTCACAGTCTAAAAGTTCATATAATGTTGTCCAACGCTGTCCTCAACAAACGTAAATGTCGCAATAACACCTTCTTAGCGAACAACTCCACCGAGCTTTGAAGGAAGGTAGCAAGACGAGGGTGAAAGAAGAGAGACAGAAAGAGGGGCTGTAGTGGAGGGCTCCGTGATATTTTCTCCCCCCCGAGCATCCTAGGAATTTAGCGCAAATTGCATAGCAGACTGGCGTCTTTTGCGTTTCGCTTCCATAGAAACATGTCAACAGCAGCGGGGTTTGCACCAGAGTAGGAGCAAGGGGAATATTACCTAGAAAATTGGTTTTCAGAATGGAATTCATTCTTATTACTCGGTGGGCACTTCATCCATGCCATGGGCGAAGAGATAGTGGGGAGAATAAACGAACGAAGAGCGAAAGGAACATGGTTCCGAAATAATTTCGACCACCTGGCGATATCTACCGTGCACTAACATCACGTCGTTTGCGCTTCCCCTGAAATGGAACGCACAAGCCGCAGCTGAAATACCGCTCGTTATCTGAACCACAGAGGAGGTCTTGTCAGTCGGGACGCTATTTGAGGGCTAAAGGAGCGGAAGTGGCCCAGAACAGGTTGCAGTGACATACTGCAGATGTCTAGCAGGTAGAACGAGTGTGGTTTTGAATGGGGACAGTGCACCCCTTCTTCATGTCTCGTAAACGCAGTCAGTCTGTCAGGCGGTGTGTAGTTACTGTGCGTGTGTTAGCCTAAATTTCTGGATGCCCGCCATCTGTATCGCGATTCTGGATTTTTATATATATATATATATATATATATATATATATATATATATATATCTTTCTCGCACGAGGGCAAAAGCCTCATTCATCACAACCGGTTGCCGTGCCCTGAACGCTCACATATAGGGTGAACGTCTGTGTAACAGCCTGGTACAGTCTATAATTGAGCCCAGCAGTTAACCGCACGGGGTGCCTTCCGAAGCCCAGCCATGGCGGCCTGCCTCGTCTCAGCGCTGTTACTCCTGTGTGCCACTCCAGCAGCTTTCGGCGGTGCATCCCCGGTGAGAAGAGCACAAGACAGCTAACACGAGTTTCAGACACAGCTGAGGCGTCACGCGGGTATCCGTGACTGCATTTTTCATGTCTGTGTATGCCTGAGCCCATTCTTGAGAAACTTGCCATTTTGAAGCGTACGCTTGGACCTCCACCTCCCACACTACGGAGGTCAGCGCGTGCCTTTCTATTCTCCACGGAATATGATATGACCTTTTCATTACACCTGCAGTGCAAGTCGGTTATGCCCAGTTGACGACGCCATGTCACGAATTTAGGCCGGAAGATAAGAAGCAACGACCGGGGGGAGGCGGGGATGGGAAAAATTGTTAGCGTCTCGTGAAATGAGTGAAACGAATTATTCAACGCCGGCGCAAAATATCTTTTATGTAGTGCGCCGTTACAGACTTCGCGGTCTAAATTTCTCCTTGCGGCATCACGATTGACAGTCTCTGGTCTAAAACTTCCTTGAGAGTATTTGTAAGCGCTAGCAAAATACGGAGATGGGACAACACAGGGGACGAAGGGTTTCTAACAACTGCTTATTGTCTGAAGAAATATGAGTGTGTGGAGATATCAACGTCATATCATGCTGAAAAGTGGGAAGATCACAGCACGCTAAGGAGAGTGATAAGAAAAAAAGAAAAAAAGAACAAATCTTAAGTGATCAACACACGCGCTTACGGCAGCCTAAGATCACTGTTCTTCCGGTAGTCTAATTCCGTGCTCCTTAGCTTGACATAAGGTGAGCTGACGCATTGCTTACCTGGAGCAACATGCATAGCGAAAGCTTCTATAATTTCGCGTTCCCTTGAGTTTCTAGCACGGCCTATTACCTTGCTGTTTATAGCAATGGAGCTTTTTCACAGTGTGCGCAATGAGGTGCCAGATTCCCGGATTTCATAACCAGCCCCAGCAGTAGCTCTTTTGATTAAAACTTGTATGAAGAGTGTACCGAAACACCCAACGGAAATTATCGCAAGCGGCGTCCGTAGTCAACATAATGTAAGAATGTTGGTGTCATCGTCGCGTTCGTTTCACCTATAGTTCTTTATGCGCTTACTGTCGGCATACGCCACGCCGTTCTCTCACTATATATCTACTAGCTTCCACATGGCTTGATTTGGCAGCCACCATGAGCTACGTAAAAGCCAAGAACGTTCTGGTTAGGAGCCAGCGCTGTAAAAATACGCGAACGTTGCCACTTCCTCCCTCTGTCTGTCTGCCAGTTGAAGCGCACCGAACAATACATTTTAGTTTACTTTTTTTTAATTTTAGTGAATTTTTCTGCCTTTCTAGTGTTACTAGCCTCTATCCAACCTCATACAAAAGAAAAAAAAGAAGCACGCACACATGTTATCTGTTTTCCGTCGTGCTGGAAGTTTTCACAGCGCTTTCCTTTCGGCAACATGTTTTTCCTGCTGCGGCTTGGAATAGGGTGTGCTCAGGAGGATGCCAGAGAATTCCTAGCGTAGAGGGGCCGCACAAAGCAGTCTCGAAACCCGAAGTTTAGTTTTAACGTGCGCTCAGGAGGATACGGGAGAATTCCTAGAGCAAGGGGCCGCATCAAGGAGTCCCCAACCACGGAGTTTATTTTTGCGATGACCCCGACTGAAACGCAGCAGAGCGCGCGTCGTCTGCTAGGCCCTGGAGCGTATACGAAGACCCTGTTCTGAGGACAGGGCTCTCGCGACAGATCGCGACTGCGCCGCTTTATGGGGGTCTGTGGGCGCATGTTAATGCGAAAGCATTTCTTGGCTCATCAGTGGTGTTCGTCCGACGAGACAGATCCATAGCCAATCCAACACTAGCCAGTTAACAATTCATGAATTGGCTAAAGTTGCTAAACAGTGCTTTCCGGGCGAAACAAAATTAAAATGAAAAGCAAGAGTAAATAAATAAAAGGAAAAGAACGTAAAATTACGGAAAAGCGTAAAGAAGCCTAAAAAAGTCAACGTAAAACGAAAATGCAAATGGAAACTGAAAACATCGAAATAAACTGCCGCCGTGGCAGGTTCCAGCTAAATTAATGATTGGACGCGAGGGGTTCCCCAAGAAGGGCAACCTGGGGCGCAGAAGGCTCAGTGATGGTAGCAGCCGCCGTCGCCGGGCAGAGGCGCATCGCTTAACCGCAGCACCGCAGCACCAGCACTGGCTTGGTGACTCAGAAGGAAATATGAATGACAAGTAATGAATTACCAATTTCGCATATATGAGCGTTAACACATTACCGCTACCGCGTCACACCTTCAAGGTGGAGCTTAAGTGTCCCCTTCCTTATTTCTCCCATACTATTGCTTTTTAAAATATTCGAAAGAGATGTAAACAAAGCTGCCGCAGCGAGTGCGAAATTCAATTTGTTTTCTTTCAAATGTGTCTACGAAATTCTCACTACCCGCAGATTACTAAAAATTATCACTGATTGAAGTCATTTATGGTGTAGTGTTTCTGTGCGGTCTGGTGTCTCATCTAGCATTCTATGCGATAAAGCATATCTTTCCTAATTTTGCATATGTCTTAGTGAAACCAGTGTTGTGGCTGACGCAGGCTGCTTGGTATTTTGCAAACAGCGTACGGAAACATGATTGGCTCAAGCGGTCGATAGCAGGGTAGCAGGCAGTAAATATCACGGGAAAAAGCTTTAGCCGTGCCGCATGCAGTAACTCTTATCAATGGCAGGTTGTATTTTTGCGTGTAAAAATCCAAAGTATTCGAGGTATGAATAGTGGAATACATGATTACCCTGTCGCAAATTGCTCAGAACAGTTAGATAGTGTGTGTTGCAATTGCTGCGCTGGCGTCCCCTCAAAGACATTTTAAATGGAGGAGCTCATAATTTTCATAAATCTCCTCATGGTATGCTTCAAAAATTTCCTTTCAGAACAACCATACACAGGAATTGATAGATGCGGCCGCAGCGCTGGATACGGACGTAGCAATTTTCGACTCCATCGACGACCCCAGCCAGCGATGCATGTACACCACTCGGCCAGTTTTTTTCCCTGAAGAACAGTTCGCTAT